>NC_072823.1:16872500-17182500 GCF_027744805.1 Dunckerocampus dactyliophorus
TAGGTGCATTTATTGTCCCACAAATTGATGCTAAACGATATTGTCAATTATTGAGACCAAATAAACCACTGTTATGACAATATATAATATTTTCTTTACTATGTAATCTTTTACGCCGTAAAGTTGCGGAATTGGTGTTTGTGACATACATATTCTCACAGACAATTCGTACTGTCTGTGAAATGCTAGCTTGGGTGTCAGCATTAATAGTTCCAGTTTGTAGTTGAACGGTGCCAGCTCACTGCTTTTGTCTTATCTACTTGTCTTTGTCTATTTGCGTCGTAAATAAAACGTAAATAGAACCGCTGGGTGATTAGGGGTGCAGACAAGTCCGAAGATCTACGTGTTTAAGTAACTTAAGTAACTTTGATCAAATGTAGAATTACTATAGTTTCTGCTTGGACATAACTCGGCGCCGCAGTTCAACTCCAGTGTAACAAAACAGCCACACTTCACTCGCTGACGCTGGGAACACCGAAGTAGGTTGGATTGCAAGGACTATAGTGTGCGTAAAGCACTTAATGTGCGGTTCCAATAATGCCTTGCACACTGCCACTTCCATGTTAGGTGTATTATCAATTCTAGTAGCGATGCCAAAGTTCATAATCAGATTGACTGCCCTGTTCTCGCAAGACAGCTTTTTTCCGAGCGAAAAATCTTGTCAAGTTTTAATCTCGTGACACCCCTATAAATTTATAATCCACCAACAAAAACAAAACAACAGCAGTTTGTCAATCACCATTTTACTTATTTCAAGTGTTTTCTTGTTCTGTTAGCAGATTATTTTAAGAAGTACATCCATCCATCAATTTTCTATGCCGCTTATCCTCTTTAGGGTTGCGGGGGTATGCCTTTGGGCGAGAGGTGGGGTACACCCTGGACTGGTCGACAGCCAATCGCAGGGCATCATTCACACTGACATTCATACCTATGGACAACTTAGAGTCTGCAATTAACCTAACATGGATGTTTTTTTGGAATGTGGGAGGAAACTGGAATACCCGGAGAAAACCCACGCATGTACGTGGAGAACATGCAAACTCCACACAGAGTTGCCCAACGGAGATTCAAACCCAGGTCATCCCGATCTCCTCACTGTGTGGCTAACATGCTAACCACTTGTCCACCGTGCGGCTTAAGAAGTACAGTACAGTATATTACAGATTTTAGTGTGTAGTACTGAAGATAAGCAAATTAGTCTAACATATTAAGATTTCTTGCTTGCCTTTGTGTTCCACCCAGTTGTGTTTTGTCTCTCTGACAAGAGTTTCTTTTCAGTCTTATCAGATCATTAATTCCTTGTCCCTATTTTGATATTTTACATCTGCATTTTTACGCTCTGTTTGTGTAAGAATAAAAACTGGTTGCTTGTTTCCTGCTTGAATGTTGCTCCCTTGTCTGCATTTGCATCCCCCCCACACACCACGGAAAAACAGCCTGACATAAAAAAGATATGCAAGGAACACCAACGGGGAGTCAAATGTTCAACCTCCCTAAAAAGTTGAAGCAAGAGGCCTTCAGGAATCTGAGCATGGCTTACAAGGAATTTAGAGCAATTAGTCCGAATGAAGTGTTTTCCCAGCTAATCACTCTTAAAAACACGCAGTACGTCCCAACAGGGAGATGTACTACAAGTGCACTGGCTGACTGTAAATGATTTAGTGCAATCACTTGACTTTAGAGTTTCAAATATGAGGTATTAACCCTCCATTGTGTGTGTGTGTGTGTGTGTGTGTGTTCATAGGCTAGTGTGATCAGGCTTGTGCAAGTGTGCGTGTTACCTTTCAGGGTGGTACAGGTGCTTGTGTGGCTCGTCCAGGTCCCAACGTTGGCATTCCTTTCCGCTCTCTGTGTGGTCCAGGGGTCCCCTGTAATCCTCACCATTACAATGCATACACTCCACTTTACAACAATGACACACACATGCATACACACACACAGAGAAAAAAAACCAGCGTTATATAAGAAAAGTAAGTATAGATGGTCTTGCAGCTAGAAAAACTCATTTGTTTCTGACATGTTTACAAAGTGACATCACATGTTTATGCTTGCACAACACAACATGTCCAAAAGGTAGTAAGAACAAGCAGGGCTTATTTAATCCTCCCCTTTCTCCATGTCTCAGCAATTACTGATAGCTCGTTCCCTTCCTGTCTTTAAATACAACCATTTTATAGAAGGGAGAGAAGCGAATAGAGAATGTTTAACAATAGATACATGGCGTATGCAGTGATGAAAGAAAAGAAAAATATGAAAAAATAAGTGCTAAAATTTTTTTTTTAAAGTAATTAAGTAAGAGATTCATAAAAATAAATACATGGAAAATAAAATACATGAAAAATGAACAAAGATATTAAAGATAAAAAATAAATACATATGTAAAAAACTGACAGAAACATTGTATAATGTATAAATAAATGCAGGATATGAACAAAGCAGTAACTTATTAAATGACTGAATGCATAGTGGGTAACTTACACAATATTTTCTAATAAAACACCTCACTTTTCTTTTATTTCTATGACTTTATACAGACATGATGTATCGAAGCGTTTATTAAGTGAGAGACCAATGAATATCCTTTCATGTGCATAAAAACTCATTTGTTGCATGGTGATCGCTACACACTGTCTACTGTCAACAACACTGAAAGGTGCAGATTAAAAGCAGATGTCCATGACGCCGCACATTTTACACACCAGTCTACATGCGCACGCTCCTTTTGCAAGCCAAGTGTATGGGTGTGTGTGTGTGTGTGTCTGCATGCATGTTTCTTATTAAAGGCAGCTAATACCTGGAGTAGTTTTCTTCGGATTATTGCTTTTCTATCTATACGGAAAGGTCATTTACTGTGATGTATCAAACTACTTGTGGATTCTTGAGCATGTCTAATTACCAGCGGCCTGATCGAGCTGCTGTCATACTGAGAAGACGGCAAGAATCCTTGTGGGATTGGATGTCATTATCAAGAACCTCCTTCAAGGAGACATCAGCTCTTGACAGCAATACTGTGTGATATAACATAGAGGCTGAAACAATGGTGGGAAAGTACGTTCATGCTCATCACCACCACATAAATATTGCCTTATATATCCAGACACATATTTATCTTTATGTGTGCTATATCGTGGCTAAACTAGGATATTAATTCTCAAACAAGAGGGGATGCACCAAAACTGTATAGATAGAGGGCAGCTAGAGTCTATGTTGCTTAAAGGGATAGTTTGGATTTTTTGACATGAAGTTGTATGACATCCCCATCAGCACTGTAGTCCAATAACAGCGACTTAGCCCCCACTTCGTCTCCTAAGTCCAGTTGTGGTCAGATTTCTGTGATGAAGAATGTAGTTCCGCTTAGTTGCTGGGGACAATTAAGTAAAGAGTTTGGCTTTTCAAAACAATATGTGTTCAAAAGATTCATACATTTGCATCACAAAAATGCCTTCTCAAAAACCCGAAACCTCATAAAACGCTCGGCGTTATATCTGTCTCCTGCCGTATCCCTGCTCACGGTCGCCTGTGCGTTCATGTGTATGTGGCAAAGACGCTCGCGTCTACTTCCGCGACGGAGCGCCGTGGCCATCTTGTTTACGTATGTGTCCCACAGCTTAAGAAGATGCAAGTGTCTTCATCACATTCACATGAACGCACAGGCGACCATGCGCCAGGATATAGCGGGGGACAGATATAACGCCGAGCGTTTTAGGAGGTTTCGGGTGAGAGCCCCATTGTTAGCCATATATCCATATTGCTATTCTATGCCGCTTCTCCTCATTAGGGTCACGGGATCATTGTTATCCAGTACTGCCTTAATCCACTTGGGCATGGAATTCACCAGAGCTGTACAAGTTGTTATTGGAATAGTCTTCCACTCATCCATGATGAAATCACTGGTGGAGCTGGTGAATGTTAGACACCTTGCACTTCTCCGCCTTCCATCCACTTGAGGATGCCCCACAGGTGCTCATTTGGGTTCAGGTCTGGAGACATACTTGGCCACTCAATCACCTTTACCTTCAGCTTCCTCAGCAAGACGCTTGTCATCTTTGAGGTGTGTCTGAGCTCTTTATCATGTTGGAAAACTGCCATGCAGCTCAGTTTCTGCTTCAAAATGTCACATGTTGGCATTCATGTTTCCCTTAATGATCCACAGTTCGACCAGTGGCAGCACTCGTGCAGCCCAAGACCATGACACTGCCACCACCACGCTTGACTGTAAACAAGACACACTTATCTTGCTACTCACTTGTGTTACCAGTTATTTAGACAATAATGGCTCTGGGTGTTTTTTCAATGGTGAATAAAGCTATACTTCCAAACAACCACTACACTGACTATTCTAAAGTATAACCAAGTTTCATTTCGATTGTATAGTCCCTTAAGAAGCTACCGTATGTTGTATTAAAAATTATCGCTGCAATGTGAATGGTGTACTCACTTTTGTGAGTGCACTCAGAAAGGTGTATAGTGTGTGTATCTTACCCTGGGAACACTGTGGTATAGCACACTCCTGGTGTCTCAGGTGTGCCCGTGGGTCAGTAGTGAAGCACCATGGTCCGACGGTGGAATTATCTGGGTTACGACAGTAGTTCTCCCTGAGGTCCTTCTTCCTGAAGCGCTTGGACATGAATCTATCAGGAGCAGAGCAGCAGTTACATAAACAAGCACATGTGCGAGGACCATCTGCAAGCTGTTTGCAGCCAGAATGTGGATATAAAAAACAAATAAAAAGAAAACACTCAAGGTCACAGTGATTGTCGTCTAACAGGCAGTGTCTCAGCATAGGTGTAAGTAATACATTGTCATCAAGCACTCAATGATAACAGGACGGCATCATTACAAAAGACTACCCCGGAACAATATACAGCTTTCCATGAGCCTAGAGCAAAAATGTAAACACACTGACAATGATGATGGTGACTCACATATTCTCCATCAGGAGCACACATGGCTAAGGCCTCCAGAGATAGACCCTCAGCCAAACTGTGTTTTTTTCCGCATGATGATGGAAAGATCATCTCTTAACCATCAGCTTAACCCTTTATGGGCCACATAACAAAATGTATCCCAATTTCATAAAAATATACAAGTAGAAATCATTGTTCTTTTGGTGAAATAACACAGTTCCTCACAGTGACGCGTGTAGGTCCAGTTTGAACTTATGTATATCTTTACAGAAATACTACATAAAAGAAATGTCAAGCCGCATTCATACTTGTGGTTTGGTACTCTGGTCTGGACCAAAAATGTAAAAAAAAGAGGCTTTTTTGTGTACCTTGGTGCCGCTCGCTTAGCTTTCTTATTAGTATTTTTGTCATGGGACATGGGCTGTGCTATAAAGAACATACCGGTATGTATAAAGTAAAGATATGATTGGGCAGCTTTTGTGACATATTACATAGCTGGCATACCCGCCTACTGGGTTGAATACATAAGTTAGTTTTACAGTGAACTGCAGTATATTTACCAGCTCCTAAAATGTACTTAGTGCCATTATCACAGCACTTCTAATGCATTTTCTCTTAGCTTTTTGCTGTCGCTTTAACACTAGTCCATGTAGCGTTGACATTTGAGCTCAAGTGAGCCACACCGCACCAGAGTTCACTTGCCAGCGGACCAAGACCCACCTCTTTTGCAGGGTTCAGATGATTGCGTTCACACTTCACCACACAAACCATACTCGCGGAGCAAACGCATGCACCAGAGTTCATTTTAGCCAAACCAAACATGACAAGTGCGAAGGCACTGAAAGTCAATGTCATGTACTGTGATGTGTGTGTGAGACAGAGGAAGCATAATGCATACAAAGCGTGGCATCTAAAAGGAGCAGGTTTATGGGCGGTGCACTGCTCTCTTTGTTTGGTCTCCTGTCGTCCTCGTCCTCCACAAATCTATCAAAGTCTTTAATAGTGTTGAGTGGATGGAGATGAAAACGAAAGGAAGGAAGCGGTGTGAGGTTGCCAGATAATAAAGGTCTCTACAGAGGAGTTAAACGTGTCTGGAATAAAGGTTGCTTGATGGTTATTAATATGGAACGCTCACTCCTTTGGCAGCCAACATACTGCAGCATTGATGAATACAATGAAATACTTGAATTCTGCTGTAATATGCTGCATCCATTGTTGAAATTAGGGACTGCTATTGTCTTACATGTAAGAAGGAGCCCTATTCATTTTAAATAACTGACACAATATGGTGGTGGGTGGAGGACGGTTTTTGTAGGGTTTGGTTGACAACGAAAATGATTGCCAAACATACAGTAGGTTTTTGTAAACTATCCCAAGTTACTGTGCGGCCAAACAATGTACCTAACAAACTAGTCGGTTTGCCGGCGTTTGATTCTGCAGAATGGAGTGCCCAAACAAGGCATCCATGCATTGGTGACCGAATGGATAGTGGTTCTTTTAGAGTTGGGACACTTTCGAAAGTGAGCAGCCAAAAGATCTACTGCAGAATTGTGTTTTCATTTTATTTGTGCTGCCACTAAAAAGGGTGCCAGTCCTGCTAAAGAGGAAAGATGGAAATTACTGCATATAATATGAACAAAAAAATAGTCTGTGAAGAATCTTCAAAGGGTAAGTAGTTTTACTCTATTGTAGTTTTACAACCGCCCCATATTGCGGTTCAAACATATAATAATTAATAAATCATGCTGTTTCGTTGTTGAATACGACCTATTATTAATGAAATAATATGCATATTTAAGCAAATTGTATGTATTTTTTGCATAAATCAAGCATTTTAAAGTATAAAAATGGCTAAATGAACCAAAATACAAAAATAAGGCATTAAGGAGATGATTCATATTGTGAATGTCTTATTCTACTTTGATCAGTAGGTGTCAGTAATTGTTTGGTGAGGCAAGCACCAGACATGATCACCGGAACAGACTCAATAATAATAACATAATCATAATCGTAATAATAACATGGGCTACTGTTGCAGCCATAACCTACGGCAAGCTAAAACTCAACTCTGAACTCCCGATGTCACTTGCTGGCTGCCACCCATTTTGCTCCCCTACTAGCTCCGGAACACACTTACTGCGACACACACAAGCACAATTTTTATTTCTTATTTCTTTTATGTTTAAATGGCTTATTTTCTCTAATTATGTATTCTATATCGGGTAATACGAATGTAAAGGTGACCATATGGGTGTTATTTTATGTCTACAGAGCTCTAATAATGTTACAAAATGTATTTAGAAGATTGTAAACAACGCCATAACTACCAAAACATTCATACACCAGTTTGGGCAGCGCTGGAGGCAAGGTGGGTGAAGTGTCTTGCCCAAGGACAGAACATCACAACAATAGGATCAAACCGCCAACCTTCCAGTTCCCAGACAACGTACCCTACCTCCTGAGCCACTCCCACCCACTAGAATTGTGACGTAAAGGTTCCTAGTTAACAAGGGGTGATACAAGGGGAATGATTTAAGGGAGACATTTAGCAGAAAGTGAGCCGGGCCAGTGAGTGTAATGATGATTGTACCTGCTGCTGAAGTTTACAATAAAGTTCAAGAGAGCAAGAATACAGCTATAGCCGTCAACTCTTTAAAGTTTAGTTTGTAACGGGCTACAGTGAAACAGTATCTGTGTGGTTCTTCAGTCCCCACCATTCCTCCTTCCACTCTTCCCTCTGGAATTTCATTAAATTTACATTAAAATTTTTGAGTGGTCCTCCTGAAAAATTGGAATGGAATCATTTCTTGATTTAATATCCATCCATGCAATATCCATCCAATATCCATCCATTTTCTATGGCGCTTATCCTCAGTAGGGTCACGGGGGTATGATGGAGCCTATCCCAGCTGACCTCGGGCGATAGGCGGGGTACACCCTGGACTGGTCGCCAGCCAATCGCAGGCCACACATACAGTAGACAAACAATCATGCACACTCACATTCATACCTATGGACAATTTAGAGTCACCAATTTTATTAGTTATTATTGTTAAAATACAAATTTTACCAGCACTTGGGTCCTTCTCTCCGCATCCTGGGGTCGTGCCCTTGACGGGCCCTGCCAGCGTGTTTTGTAGTGTTATAGTGTTTTACTAAGTCACAGCTTACCACGGTGTAAAAAATTTAGTTTGTTTCGTTGTTTCTCTCGTCGTCTTGTCTGCAGCAACTGAGCGAGTGCGACAGGCATGCCGCTGGTCTGTATGTTTGTGACCAGGTACAAGCGTAGGTTGCAGCACAGGCACACACAGGAATCTCCACGCAGCAAAAAACTTTAATATATCGGTTACATATTCACTGATGTTGATAAATTGGTGATACGGCATAATTGCCCCACTGATTAATCGGTCGTGCTCTAGTGTGTATCAAATATATAATCGAGACCACCGGCCAATTTTTTTCTTACTCAGTTTGGCCTTTTATTGAAAGCGTGCCCATCCCGTTCTAATGTCTCATGTGTGTCTTTTTATCATTTCAGGTATTTCCCGTCAAGCCAAACAACTTCCACTTGAAATGGACTATGAAACTAAATGCAGGCAGAGAACATTGTTTCTTTTTTATAGTCTGTCCTAAACATTCACAATGATTACTTTCACAAGCCAATGGAGAAACAATGGTTCACTGCTTGCAAGAGCAAAATCTTCTTAATTGGCTATTTTAATATTTATAGGCAGTTATTTAAAATCGGGCAGCATGCATGCATTTTAAAAATGTGCGTTATCTGGCAATTTAACTGGGGGACGTACCTCGAGCTTCACTAGAGGCCTTTAGATGTTATCTTAATCCGGTTTAAACACATACACACACACACACACACACACACAATTTGGGTAAACAGAGAGCCTTCAGCAAAAAAATAATGTGTGCAACAATGTCAGTTTTGATGAAGCACTGCACCCCGGGAACTATAAAGTGTACACACACATGCACGCTAGCCTGTAGCTACTGACTAATTGCATAACTAATAGGCCAAAATAAACACAAATCTAGACCCTATTTTTACATTGTGGTGATGAATTATATGGTTCGTACTTGTGTTCATGAGGAATATTGGAGGCCCAAGCCTGGCACTGGATCCCAGTGACTGTCACCGAACTTCTCCCTCTGTAGCTCTGACCTGTACCCACGATACACTCACGTATGTAATCTGAAAGAAAAAGTAAACATAACTACAGTGGAATATTCAAAAGTAGCCACCATCGTGCATGAAAACACTCAAGACTTCATTAAAGCTTGTGAGACTTCAGCTCAGTGAGCAACTAAAAGATCTACTGCACAATTTCGTTTTCATTTTATTTGTGCTGCTACTACATAAGGGTGCCAGTGCTGTTAAACAGGAAATGTGAGATGATAACCATACAGCCGGTGGCTGGAAATTACTGCATACAATATGAACAATTAACTAGTCTGTCAAGAATCTTCAAAGGGTAGGTGGTTTTACTTTATTGTAGTTTTACAATCATCCCTTACCACATTGCGGATCGAATTTTGCGGCTTCACTCTATCACGGTTTTTTCAAACATATAATAATTAACAAATTATGCTGTTTCATTGTTGAATACAGATGATTATTACAAATAATATGCATGGTTAAGCAAATTGTACGTATTTTTTGTCACAATTAAGCGTTTTCAAGCATAAAAATGGCTAAATTAACTAAAATAGAAGGCGTTAAGAAGATGATTCAAATTGTGAATGTAGTATTCTACATTGGTCAGTAGGTGTCAATAATTGTTCGGTGAGGCGAGCACCAGACGTGATCGCCGGAACAACAGGCTTTTGTTACCTTTTTCAATGATCTCACCACAGGCACAATAATAATAACATAATAATAATCATAATTAAAGTAATAACATGGGCTGCTGTTGCAGCCATAACCTACGACAAGCTAAAACAACTCTGAAACCACGATGTCACTTCCTGGCCGCCACCCATTTTGCTTCCCTACAAGCTCCGGATCACATTTACTGCAACACACACAAGCAAGATTTATTTATGTCTTAAATGGCTTATTTTCTCAGATTTTATGTCTGCAGAGCTCTAATAGATAACGTATATAGAAGATCGTAAACCGGTTTTCAATGCCAAAACTACAAAAATATTCCCTTTATAAATAAGGAATCCTACTTCGCAGAAATTCATTTATCACCGTCGGATCTGTAACCAATTAGCCACAATAAAGGAGGGATTACTCTATTTTGTTTTATTCCACAGTGCTTAATTTATCTGCTTGTATGGCAGTTAGGAATGTTAACATGTTATTTAAAATAATGCATGTAGAATAAATAAAGGTTTTACAGTTTGTCTGGAACAAATTGTCATTTTATATTATTTCCTATGAGGGAAATGGTTTGGAAGTCAAACTTGAAAGTCAGCCAGCATTGTGATCAACTTTGGTGGTTCCACTGTAATGTCCTGGTCAATGCTGGATAATGTTGAATTCTGTTTTCATAAAAATCTGCATTGCGTTTGGATGCAGAGTTTCCATGTTCATGTGTCGGGCATTTAGGGCGGAAGTGTTTTCCATGGTTTACAGAACCGTTGCTTAATAACAGAAAATTAAGCATAATGTGCTGCGACACAATAAACACGACATTTTGACAGTCCTTGCCCTTCCTTGTTTACTTCTCAGGGGACAACATCTTAAGAATGCTGAAGTACCTCCAGGCTATTGTTCAGCAAATTGATGCTATATGGCAGAAATTCAGTATGCATTGTACTGTATGTGATACATTGATTAAAAAATAGTCACCTTTCTTTTGATAAAGCTGGAAATTCACATCGTTTTGCAATTGGGCGACTGGTGAGTTCCGGTCAAAAGACAACCACTGGCATTTCCTGTTTTGGTGATCATAGAGGAACGCTCTAGACACAAGAAATGAGGCAGTAAAAAAAAAAAAGGAAAGTGAAACTTCTATGATTTGATGTTTTTCTTGGAACAGCATTCAAGTCAATTATCACCACTGTTGCATGCAAAGCAACAAAGACAACTGAAACTTTGCTGTGCACCGTGGGTATAAGTACTGTACATATCATTGGCAACATTACCTGCAGGTGAATGGGAGTTTTTTGTTGCGGCTGCAGGTTCGAGCACACTTGGCAATGCTGATCTTCCTGCTTTTGGTCAGGTGGGACGGGCTTGGGGGCGTGACCACCAGACGTATGCCATCGGTCCTCTGGTAGTCCTGCAGGGCATTTCTTCTGCCCTCTGATGTGATGGATGGACACAATATTAAGTACATCACAAGAGAGCTTCTACTAATAATGCTCCGTTCAGAGGTATTCATTTAACATTATTATTGTGGATGTAGCTTTTGCTAATACTTCTGCTTATTTTTATACTTTATTCAACCCCAAAGTTGGAACCCATAAGTCATACTGACTTGAAATCTCTCACACAGCTACATGTGCCCTACAAAACACCCACTGTGACGCTATGGTCTTTAGCCAAATCACCACGAAAGTTGGTACACCCCTTTAGGTGACTGACAAGCACATGTCAGTAAAATTTCAGCAAGATTGTTTGAAAAACATGGCCGCCAATCAACAAAATGTCTTTGCCTGGGCGCGGGCAGACTTGGCAACTAATTGCCTTTCAGTCATTGACCATTTATCCAATGATAATAAAACTCTGAGAATATCTGTATCCAATAGGGTGCGCCAAAACTATAATTTACCCATCGGGTATCCTCATTTTTTCATGTGACTGTATGCAGCTAAATAGGGTGGCAAAAATGCACCTCTGATTATGATATATATTGGGAGAGGTGTACCTAATGACATGTCCAATGAGAAGACATAGTTTTATATTCATCATGCCATGTTGTAAAGAACAGAATGCAATATGAGGGTACACTAACCCCCATGGAAGCATAGCCGCTCCAATATTATAACAAATGGTACTTGATAAAGTGGGGAACCATAATTGGTGACTTAGTGGTCACAATTTACTATGACATCTAGACCCATATGATAATAACAGTAATAATATCTTTATTATGGGTTTATAAACAGATATGTCTAGTTTAGTTATTATGTAACACTTTATTGAGGCTTAATACACTGCAATAAGTCATTACATGTGAACAGCGAGAGTGGATTAGAGATGTACCCCAACAGATAAGCATAGCTTGAGCTTGTCAATTAGTGAACCAACTCTAAAAAACGTTCACAACTGTTTTATTATTGATTTATGTCAGTAGAAATGCATTTCTGAACTCCGTCATTGTAAAGTGGTAACAAAATGTTACTGCATTGATACATTACTGCATTACTGTTTAGCCTATTACAATTGTTTATATGACATATGAGCACATAAAATTGTACAATGCTGTGCAAAATTTCTCTATAGGGTTTAAATAATATACATGTAACCCACTTGGTAAGTTATATTATTGCTATTGTTAGTTTGTAAACTCTTATTACTGCAGTATTAGGTAGACACGCTGAATCTTTCCCTGATGACAAGCGGCTATAATGACTCAGAGCAGTTATTGCTAACTTATATAATAAGGTGCATGACATATATCACTGCAACCAAGGCTCTCACACACACATGCACGCGTGAGGATGACGCACACGAATCCTTGTAAATGACATAAAGCAGTCATAAGAGCCAGTTGCTGATTGTGCATGTGGGTGGGTGTTGCATTGGGTCACAACTTGGGTAAAACCCACCCAAACACACCTCAAGTGTGACTCCACATGCTTCGAGTGCATAATAATAATGCAGAATACGACTTGATCGCAGAATATACTTGCACAGGCTACTTTGTGACTAGATATGCTCTAATGCGATGCAATCTGTGCATACAAGGGCGTTTGCGCACGATGACTACAGCGCCAATTCAGATTAAACAACATCCCAACTAGATTATAAATGAATATTATCAAAATATAATATCATATTATTACTACACGTTTATGTCCTTTAAAGTACAGCATGGTGTGTACGTACCACGCCATATTACCAGACGCATCAACAGTGTGCGTCATAGCGCGGTGCCAAAAGCGACCAAAACTGCTGTGAGTTGAATTTACCTGAGCAGGACAGGATGAAGAGTGTGAACAGCAGCTTGTAAATCCACATCACAACAGTTGTATTGTTTTAAGAAGAGTACCGTCCAAAAGAACAGCCCGACTCTGACAGAGAGATGTTGCTTCCACCACTGCGCAGAGGATGCGTCTCCTTCAAGTGCTTCCTCTCCTCGCTTACCCCTACTCCTCCTCGTCCTCCCCCCTCCTGTGTGTCAGAGTAACTTCTCTTGCCCACAGCCCACCCCATATTACGTTTTTGTTTCAGCCTTCGTCATTGCCACATGCAATGACAAAACAACCAAACTGACATCTTTGTGAAGACTTTTGAATCATACACTACTAATAATTTGACCAGATATGCTTCAACGCCCCCATTCTACCTACAATAAGTCTCTATACTTTAGTCACTTTTAGAGGTCAATGGCTGCTCACAATGGGATGAAGATTGCCATGACTCTGCAGTGTCATTTACCTGCCAAGCACTGGGAATCAATCAGATATTGGCTCTTTTCCAAGACAGGAAAGTCAAAGTCAATGCAACAACAACAGCAGAGGTGTTTTGATGACTCTATATAGTATTTTTATGTTCTTTAAAAATGTGGTGCACCAACCACGTAGGAGTCCTTATGGTCCGATGCTTTTTTAAGAATGCATTTCTTATTCTTTTCCAAAGGTAAACGCAGAGGTAAAGGTACTAGCAAGGGTACCATAAACCACACTGTAAACAAATTTAGTAAACTTCCCAAATGAAATCTTAACTAGAGTGACACAAATGATCATTTTACAGACACTTTTTGCTCAGCAGAATTGGTAGTTCACAATAATTTTTGTCCCGACTTTAATGTACAAACAAATAAATCAATCAGTCACTAATTGGCAAAATCCATTCACACTCACAATGATGTTTCCATGTCAACCTCAGGCAGAGGGTTCTGCTGCCCCACGCACCAGACAAAAGACAGGGAGAACAGGCAGGAAAGTCAGAAACAGATGTAATTACACTGATTAAGTAAACAAAACAAAACAGCACAACAAAGATTGACAACTTCTATACAAATTGTTACTTAACAGAATTTGTGAGGTTAGCTTTTTACTTGTTTTACTTAAATAAATACATAAATATAGGCTTACCCCTATCAGACTCACAAAGTAGCCTCAATGGCAAATTAGGGCTGGCAGGAACACAAATGAATAACTATAAGGTCTAAAGCAATCTGTACCGGAAACGCAATTGGTTCTACGCATGTGCAGAACCTGTCTACATCCGGTCGGCCTATTTCTTGGCAGTCACGTGTTAGACGTGTAAATGTATGTAAATAATAAGGCCTCGTTTTTGGTTCCATAAATTATTTTACTTTTTAAAAAAAATAGCTGAATACGCTAGACCAGGGATCACCAACGTTTTTCCTTGTGAGAGCTACTTTTACAAAATGAAAATGGCCAAGTGCTACTCATTTTTGTAACATTGATTTTCAGAGCTTATTTTAAACCCAAACAAAGCGAATATGCTTGTTTTACCAGAACATTAACAAAATGCTGGTGTCCACAACTCACATTTTGTATTTCAGAATGCATTTCTTTCTACTGTCCTTTCATTATTAACTGAAAACCTGAATGAAAAGCAGGCTTGCGGGCACCTCATGTGGTCGTGGGGGGCTACCCGGTGCCTGCGGGCACCACGTTGGTGACCCCTGCTCTAGACTAATCCATTATTGCACTCTGCTTATGGTTATTTACATTTTATGTTTTGTTTTATACAGTTTATTGTATTTGTGTTTATTCATGTATATTATACCTGACCAGATATGACATTTGTCTCCGGCGCATCTGTGCATGCACTACGTGCAATGCGTAGGTTTTTACGTAGGGTCAGGCTTGATGAAAAAGACGACAGAAACATCTGCATGTAACAGATAAAATCACCTAGAAAAGATAAAAACAACAGGAAACACTAGTAAAAATTAAAAGAAGCCCACATAAAAATGACCTAATAGTCCTTCTTGAATAAACTGTCTTTTAGAAGACACCACGTCCTGCAGTCTTTTCAGTTAGTCTGGGAGAGCGTCCCACAGGCGGTGGGCAGTAGCTTCAAAGGCCGGTCTCCCATAGTGCAGTTTGGTCGGGGCTGTTGAAGACAGTAGGTGTTGGTGGAATGGTGATGTCTTCACGTATTTTGTAGCGTGAGGAGCTCTTTGCGGTATACCGGGGCATTTCCATAGAGACAATGATGAGATAAAAGGCAGAGTTTACATTGGATTCTGTGGTATGGGTAGCTAGCGGAGTGTTTGGAGAACAGGTGCAATATGGTCATATTTGCGCCGCCTTGTCAGGATCCGCACAGCACCGTTTTGGATGGGCTGAAACTTCTGCAGGCTCTTGCCAGGGATCCCGATGAGGAGGGCATTGCAGCAATCCAGCCTGGAGGAAATACTGTAAAGGCATGGACCAGTTTGTCAGCGTCAGGTAGGGAAAGGAAGGAGTGGAGTTTTTATATGTTTTTGAGATGGAGGAAGGAGACTTTGGAGAGGTTGCAAACGTGGTTATCAAATGATAAATGTGGGTCAAGACAGAGGAGGAAAGAGGGATGCTGTGGCCGGAGACAGAAATGTTACTGATGGTGTATGACTGACGATTGCTTCTGTTTTGCTGAAGGAAGTTCTCTGATATGCATGCCTTTGTCTCCTCCGGGCATGCAGGTGGTGTGGCTGGGGTAGAAATGGGATTTGTTTTCAGGTATAGCTGAGTGTCATCAGCATACGAATAAAATAAGATCTCATGTTTCCTGATCATGTGACCCAAAAGGAGCATGTAAACAGGTGCTACTTTGTAAACAGTGAATAGTGATTTTGTCTCCCCCACAGCCACATGCTCAGCTCTGCCAGTGAGGTATGACTGAAACCATTTGAGGATGGTCCCAGAGAGTCCAACTGTGGTGTAAAGCCAATGTAAGGTCAACAGTGTCGAAGGCAGCAGAGAGATCCAGAAGAATGAGAAGCAAAGGGGAGCCCTCGTCAGCAGCCATCAGCAGATTGTTACTGACTCTGATCAGTATTGTCTCTGTGCTGTGTGCAGAGCAGAAAAAGATTGGAAAGTTTCATACAGGTGATTGTGAAACTGGGCCACAATAACTTTTTCCAAAACCTTGGAGAAGAATAGTAGGTTTGAGATGAGTCTGTAGTTATCCAGGTCTTTAGGGTTTCCAAAACCTTGTCGAAGAATAGTAGGTTTGAGATGAGTCTGTAGTTTTCCAGGTCTTTAGGGTTTCCAAAACCTTGTCGAAGAATAGTAGGTTTGAGATGAGTCTGTAGTTTTCCAGGTCTTTAGGGTTTCCAAAACCTTGTCGAAGAATAGTAGGTTTGAGATGAGTCTGTAGTTTTCCAGGTCTTTAGGGTTTCCAAAACCTTGTCGACGAATAGTAGGTTTGAGATGAGTCTGTAGTTTTCCAGGTCTTTAGGGTTTCCAAAACCTTGTCGAAGAATAGTAGGTTTGAGATGAGTCTGTAGTTTTCCAGGTCTTTAGGGTTTCCAAAACCTTGTCGAAGAATAGTAGTTTTGAGATGAGTCTGTAGTTTTCCAGGTCTTTAGGGTTTCCAAAACCTTGTCGAAGAATAGTAGGTTTGAGATGAGTCTGTAGTTTTCCAGGTCTTTAGGGTTTCCAAAACCTTGTCGAAGAATAGTAGGTTTGAGATGAGTCTGTAGTTTTCCAGGTCTTTAGGGTTTCCAAAACCTTGTCGAAGAATAGTAGTTTTGAGATGAGTCTGTAGTTTTCCAGGTCTTTAGGGTTTCCAAAACCTTGGAGAAGAATAGTAGGTTTGAGATGAGTCTGTAGTTTTCCAGGTCTTCAGGGTGTAGTGATGGTGTCTTCAGGTGGGGGGTGGATGATAGCAGTCTTTAGGACTGGTGGGACTTCACCAGTTTGTGAGTGAGTTATTTATGATTGCAGTGATGAGTGGACTGATGACTGAGATGTTTGCTTTTATTAAAGGTGTAGGGATATGATAATAAATAAGAGAATACGAGTCTTGAGAGAGAATAATACAACAGATAGAAGGAGAAAGTACACTGTGAGAGCACATGCCCGAAAACTGCGAATGACCGCATAACCAAAGTAGGAGCCTTTGTAACCTGTAGCCTGTTTTGAAATGGTTGTATTATATTTTATATGCCAAGGAATATTTCATTATATATTGTTATCACAGGAGGCTGCAATATAGTTTTTAGGCCATATCGCTCATCCCTACATGTGATGATGATTAGCAACATGTAGTAGAGTGCACCGCATACCACTGAAAGGACCAGGAAAGCTGGTAAGAACATAGTCAACACCAGAGAGACACATCAGGGTATCTGTTTTATGTGTTTGTTTGTTTTTTCTTATCAGTATGTACATTTGCTATTTTGGCAAAAATTATTAGAAGGATTTTGTTTTTACATATTTCACAATTCCAACAAGATCTTTTCATCACAATACCATCTGGTGGATGATGTACAGTATGAAACTGGCACAATTGTTTCACCACTGTGGTAGTTAGTGCTCTTTATGCTTCTGGCTTTGTTTCTGCTGTTCCTGATCGGGAGAGAGGGGATTACCTTGAAGGGGTTTCGTTGGAGGAAAACATCGCAGTCCATTGCCTGAGTGCCATCTCGATCTCCTGTGATGACAGCATAGGATAGCAGACCTTAGCATATCATCCTAACATGACTCCAACGACTTACTTGAAGTCTTGCTAAGCGAAAATCACATTGTCGTAATGCATAAAATCAAACGGAGGAAGGAATGGATGAATATGTAGGTGGAGACTCCTTCTCAAGTTCTCTCTCTTGTTCGAGTGACTAATGCTCCCGCCGCTTCCTGAAAGGCCCACCGAGTCGCTCGCAATAATAAACAACTGCATGAGTCAGACACTTTCACTGGAGTGGAGCATGAAGAGAGTCTACACATGTCTCCATTTTGCTCTCCCTGCACGCATGTAACACTGCTTTTTAAAGCAGTCTTATCACTGATTCTCATCTGATTCATCCAGTCATAACCGCATCATCTTCAGAGAAACCTAGAAGTGTCTGGCATGCCAGAGGATAAAGAATGAGTAAATGCATGTCTTAAGGGTTGCACGGTAGTATAACACAGCTCAGCCTTTCTTTGTTGTCCTGTACTGTTTATTGTGCTTCTTTTGTATGTGCAGCTTTCATCTGGACCTCCAAGTGACCTCCAACCATATGACCTTATGCACTGAGGCACGGATGGAGCAGAGGTGGAAAACATGATTGTGATATAGCCAACATTAATAGCAGTGAGGGGGGTACTTTATAGCAGATAAAGAGGCAAGTGACAAGGAAATGTTGTCAGCAGGAAGTAGAAGAAGACGGAAGACGTTTTCTTTACACTAATGAACAAAGAAAGGCGTTTAGTATTTTTGGGTTTTTTTTTTTGCTTGTGTTTGTGTGTGTTGGGGTTAGTGATGACAGCAGGCGCAGATGCTGTAAACACTGATATGGTGTGTTAAGAGATCCTCTTTTTAAACAAACACACACTTCCTGTTGTCAGTGTATGAGATGGAAGCCACTGCTCGTAATTGAGCTCTGCTGACAAGTTACGGTAACACAAATAAACGCAACACGCAAACACACGCACGCCACTCTCTTCCCACACAAACATGCTGAAAATGTGACACTACAAGCAACTCATAGTGCATTACCATTTTGTTTTTCAGATTGCATCAGAGGAATCTGGGGAAGATGGACCAGAGGGGAATTTAAATTCAGCTTAAAAGTGTACAAACTGAATCATCGACATACAGTGGTGTGAAAAAGTGTTTGCCCCCTTCCTGATTTCTTATTTTTTGCATGTTTGTCACAGTTTAATGTTTCAGATCGTCAAACAAATTTAAATATTAGTCAATGACAACACAACTGAAACTGACTGGTTTCCTCTCACATTCCAAAAACATGCATGTTAGGTATGAATGTGACAGTGAATGGTTGTTTGTCTCTTTGTGCCCTGCGATTGGCTGGTGACCAGTCCAGGGTGTACCCCGATTCTCACCCATAGTCAGCTGGGATAGGCTCCAGCATACCCGCGGCCCTAGTGAGGATAAGCGGCATAGAAGATGGATGGATTATTAAGGGAGAGAAAAAATCCAAACCTTCGTGGCCATGTGTGAAAATGTGATTAATAAATAAATCATGCAGTTTCGTGGTTGGATACGGCCTATTATTAGTAAAACGTGCATATTTAAGCATAAAAATGACTGAATTAACTAAAATACAAAGGCATGCAAAGGACGCATTCAAAGAACTGACGTAGTATTCTACACTAGCCACTATGTGTCAGTAATGTTTTTGTAATGTCTGGTGAGACACAAACACCAGACTTGATCGCCGGAACAATAGGCTTTTATTGCAGGTTTGAATTATCTCACAACAGGCACAATAATCTGTAATAAAAATTCCGAATAAAAACACGAGTAAGCTGAAACTCTGCTCCCCGAGGGAAAACATTTATAGCAACACACACGAGCACACACATACATACATACACACATACATATACATATATATACTTGTATATGCATATATTTATATGCATATAGTTTTTGCTTCGTATTACAGAAGAAATTCCATATAACGTAAAGCGTCAAGTCAGTGCAAGTCTTTTTTTTTTTCAATCAACTTTATTAATGCCTCAAGTCGGCGCAAGTTCAGACTAACACTTGGTGACGCCTTCTGACGCATCAAGCTCTCATTGGCTGATTTTCGAGGTAACGCCTCCACTCTCATCTCATTGGCTGATTATCGGGGCACCGCCTACGCTTTCATCTCATTGGCTGACTTATACAGCACGTACGTGAGTTTGTGTGAGAGACAGGCTTCTCCCTTCAACCTCCTTCCTCTTCGTAGTCGCCCTTAAACTAACTTAAACAATTAAGTTAAGTTACAAATTAAAATTTTGCACACAGCATTATCGTGTAGTGCGTGTGCGTTTGTCTGTGAGACCAGCTGACTCTGAGACTCTTTGAGTCGCGTTTCGACTCAGGCTAGTCCTCCTCCTCCTTCCTGCCTCCACTTGCGCTCCTGATCAAGACATCTCGTGAACGGTAGGATTGATTTTGTTTTTCAGTTTTATTCATTTACAGTCATCTTATTTATGACCTTATTTTATATTGGAATGTTACTCTACTATGTTTATGCTAATGTTTTCTTATATTTTCCCACCATATTTGGCGGACTTTGAATATTTTGAAGGGCCAAAGGGGTGAGTTTGGGAAAATCTTGAAACGGATTAAGTTATTTACATGTATTTTACGCTTCGTATAACATAAAAACCCTATAACATAAAGGTTCTCGGAACGGATTATTTACGTTGTAGGGGCGTCTACTGTATATACATATATATATATATAAAACAGGACTCAATACATTCATTACTCATTGTTACTCATCATTTCGCCATAAAAATGAACACTGTAATTGCTTGTTATTCTCTAAGCTTCATCAGTCACTTAAGCATCTTTTAAAGGCGAACAAAGTTCCCCTGTGAGCACACTTTCAGTACAAAAAAGGTTTTATGTACAAATTACAACAACACATAAATCTGCTGCCAGTTTCCGATTGGAATGAAAATTATTACAAAGTGAGCAGAGTCAAATGAAGTCACTAACCATTTGACCACTTCCAGTCCACGCTGGGCCTTTTGTTTGCCTCTCCTCTTGTGTTTATGGGTGTTGACGTGAACTTGGAAAGCAGAATGTTGGAAGAACAATTAGTTGACTTTATGTAACCCTGCAAACCATAACTGTTTAAAGGGCACATCCTTTAGTTCAAACATGTCACATGCGGTATCCATTGTACACGCCAATGTACAGTTACACCGAAATAAAATATAGGTCATGTTTACTTGCACAACTTACTCTATCGTGAAGAGGAAAGTTTGTTTGGTTCTGTTGTTTTTGCGGTGGGTTTATTTGTTCCAGAACTTTCCGTCTTTACCGTTTCTGTTTTGGGCGTGTTATTAACAGGTGGAAATGCATTTGTGGAAAAAAAAGACTTGTGATTACCAAGGAATGCTGGCAAAAAAATGAATGCATTAAAGGTTAAATGTAGCACACATTGTAATAACACTTCGAAATCACACAATTCTTTCCCATAAGGGCTGTGAGAATGTGTCCCATTTTTTGTATTTGTGAGTAATTGTTTTTATGCAAGCTAATGCTTTTACTCCTGACCCACTGCACAGAAAAAGGTCAACATTTGTCAAAACCCCTACTGTGTTGTCTGTGCTGTTATTTTTCTGACAAATACCCCAAAGTAAAATTAAGTCGGGTTGACTTGAAGTTTCTCAAGCAGCTGAATGCTGGTCTAAGAAACACTCAGTGTAACTCTAGGGGGTTTCGCTGCATCACCATGATATTTGGGACACACATATAGGGGAGAGACAAGTATATGTGTACAATTTGAGCAGGATTGGTTGAAAAACATGGCCGTTATCACATAAAGCATCTTTGCAGGAGCAAAGGTGAGACTTAGCAGTAGTTTATAAGTCGATGACCATTTCTTTAATGATTATAAAACTTTGAGTGTATCTGTATTACATATATGCTAGCACGTCTTGCAAAGTATTTTGGCACAACCCATAGGGGGCGCCACACATTTACATACATATGCAACTTCATCCCAAACTGTGCTTCTCATTGTAAAATACCTGTGGTCAAAGCATGGACAGGACAACAAACCAAAGTCTAAGGACATGAGTGAAAGATTAAAATAGTGACCCAACCAGCATTTCCTCATTTCTTGCACATCTGCTAACAGTCAGCGTTGTGTTGTCTGCTGCTTGCTGCTAATTCACCCCCGTGTGACTCACGGCGAACTGCAGACAACACACAGGCGGAGGAGCCTTTCAAAAAAAAAAAATTGAGTGGAAAAAAAATACTGGCTGCAGGTACGTTTCATCCCACGTGTGCCCGTGTCAGGACTCATACATTTAATTAGCATGTTGATGGCCAACATGGCTCAGAACAGCACGTGTCCTCAGAGTTGAGTGATTTTCCAGACAACCTAAATAAGCACACACACTGAAGCACACAAGGACACACAGAAGCCAGCTGCTAAAGTTTTGACCAAATTGTCCACATCAATTAGGCTGAGCACTCCATCAGCGTGTGACCTACAACGTAACAAATGCTCATTGTTTAATTACCAAGGGTGTTTTTTCCACATGGAATTATACGCATAGATATGCCCCCTAACATCTAATACCTCATTTTAGCACTTAATGCGTATCAGTTCCCACTCTAAACACACAAAATCCAGAAATCAAGACCGGTCGGGAATGCACCTGGAGTGAGATTTTTAAGCTCTAAATCTGACAGTTTATACAACACACGCACACTTCACACAGAAGTGCTGATCAGACAATTGTGTGTTCATATTTATGGGGTTGGAATCACAAATCTTGAGGTAAATGCGGCCAAATGACTTCCTGATTAACATGCAGTTGTTTTAAGTAATCTTTGAACCCAAACTAATTGAGACTGAACTCAAAAACACCTCTGCTGGTCGAGATTAGGAATTGCGCTGCATTTGAATTTTCGGTATTTTTCAACAATAATAAGAGGCCCCATAATAGTGTATTGGAAGTGTACTTAGTTTAAAGTTGCTTTTAGCAAGCCCTACTGGGAACATGCCGTTTTATGTATCTGCAGCTTTAATGCTGATGAGCTGTGTGTGTCTCCAAGAAGCATGATTGTGCACTTTATCCACTTTGCTGTAACTTTGCTGGACTTGTCTAACATAATCGATGACACGTATCACATACAACAACGTAACACGAAGGATTGGAACAGGAGGGCACAAACGTTAGCAACACTAGCATAGAGCTACAGTGCTAACCTTACAGTCACAGTTTTACAGCAACATTATGCTAGGTTAGCCTATTCTCTGAAGAAAAGCAACATGATCCAACGTACAACTTCCACATCTGTAGCTGACTGATGAATAGTTGGCGTTCCAGCAGGATGTATTTTAAAGGTGGTGTCATGTCCAAGAGGAAGGAGGTGTTTCCTTCATGATGTCATGAAAACAACTTCAAAAGCGACCCGCTTCTTCCCTCAAAAGTGGAGCAAACAAGTGAGGGAGATGATAGATTTTTCGCACGTTTGGTGCTCATAAACAGGCTCGAGGTCGGCGTCTCAACCTGGAGGCTGGACTGCATCAAGTATTCCACCAAAAAAGGGTTTCAAGAAACCCAAACACAACATAAACAATAAATATAAAAAATATATTGTGGCATCGCTGGGAGTGATCCCGGCTTCCCAGCATGCCTTGTGGCACTTGTTTTGTAAGTTAACATAGTTGTTGTTTACGATTCCCCATAGAAGTAGTAGTTTTTCTTTGTGTGTTCACTTACCTGTTACATGTTGTGCTGTCATTTTTGTGTTCCGTGTCCGTAATCGTAGGTGGTGTTCTGTCTAGTGACTCCCCTGTTCATTTCACTGTGTGACAAGTGAGTTCACTTTGGCGATTGCTTTCCCATTTAAAGAGTCACTTCCTTTAAGCAGAAGTGCCTCTGCCCATCTCTTGTGGGACTCAAGATTGTGGGCCAAACTAACACTTAAGTTTGATGTCAAGTTGAGGGGCCACAAAGGTGTGCGTTTGAGGCCCCTGTTCTAGGGACACATATTACTGTTAGAACATCATTGAAAAGTCAATTGTGCATATTGCCTAGTTTCTACATCACCATTGTCTGAATGTTTTTGGTGCGTTAGGGGCATCAGGTTGGTTGCGGAGTGTGTAATAGCCCAGGAAAAACTTATGAATGATGGTTGATTTAATTATAAAGCAAATGACAGGGGTCCTCAATAGTCAGAGACCTTTCCACATCGGACACTGTTGCTTTTCATGTTGGTCCCACACCTAATTCTTTAGTTTGTACCTTTTTTAAAAGCATTTATGGCTTAACAAGTATCACCCAGGACAACTTTCTGACAGCATTTCTAGACATACATAAGACATAAGAGCGTTCTTGTGACTTTTTAAAGAAAAACTGCACTTTTTGAATTTTGCCCATTCACAATCCTTTTGGGAGACGCGAACACGTATGTCTGTCCCTTATTTTGCATTCTAATGATGAAAATACGGCAAAATACTGTAAGTATTACATGTTACCATGAATGTGCCTGTTACTACATGCTCACAGCATGTATATAAAACCATAAAACTTTGTTGGAGGTTTTTTGGAGGCGTTTTAATTGCAGTTTTTGTAGGCGCCATAGGTGTGCCCCATTACTTGCGGTAATGAGCTGCCTCTTTTTATCTGCGTTTATATCTTTAGAATGCCCAGATAAGAAAAAAAGACATGTGCGTTCATGTCTCACATAAGAATTGTAGCTGGTGGGCAACATGTGTAGTTTTCCTTGAACATTGTTGAACATTAGCAATGTTAGCCACTGTGAAATGCAGTTCAGTAGATCCTTGCAGTACGGCAACACACAATAAAATCAAGTGGAAATAAATCTAATTCAATAAAGGAAATAGAATAGGAAAGCTGATGAATACTGTAGTGCAAATGGTCTAGTCTAGTCCTTCCAGTGGTGAATATACAGGATGTGCATGGGAAATAAAGCAAACCTAAATAAACCAAAGCAGCACGTCAGCAAACTGAGCTGCAATCCTATTGATTTCCACGTCTGTTTAATGAAGAGTTCAGATTGTTAGGTAGATTTTTATCATCAACCCCAACTTTGTACCGATCATTAAACATTCAACATGATTTATTTGTTGTTAAAGTCAGAAATATTGATTTTGAATGATCGCTGACTCAGGTAGCTTGCGGGTCATAGGTGAAATCAATGCAATACATTTTGAACGTCAGGCTTTTTCAACGATCTTCTTACAATTATGACTGATTGTTTCTCGACTGACTTTGGGTCACCTTCTAGGGGTTTTGCTTGTCATTGATTGCTAATTTGACACCGACGCCAATGCGCCGTTATTATTATGGGATGTTTTTACAGGACGTCACAGCACGGAAAATATTGACCTCGATGCTTCTGGACTTTTGCGTTTAATTGTGAAGGAAAACCCAGGCCTTCCTGTAGCTTTACGTCAAATTTAATCACAAGGAAGAAAAACAAACTGCACCAATTAAACTCTTGAGCTGCTTTCATTGTGAGCAGGTTTGAAGGAAGTTTACCCAAACTCGGGTTGATTGCCCCCGGCGGGGTCACAAGGCGGAGGCCACTGAGAGCGTTGCAGCTAAACTTAGAATTAAAGCGTCACTGTGTTGCATTTGTTAGTAAATATCTCCACAAAGGCATGCTTTATTACTATCAAAATAGTGTCCATGAACTTTTAGGGAGGGTTTAAATATGTTATGCTTATCCTTGCTTATGCAGTCCTTTCAGTTGAATCAGCGTCAGTCGCGTGTGTCATGTCCTGCAATTAGAGGAACAAACTGAAAAACCCGGTTGAAAGTTTGACCTGTTTGGCTGCGAGTCACGCGGCGCCAGCTTCAGGATGAAGTGTTCTTACTTGAGCAGGACAAAAAAATAGGCAAATTGCAGAAACAGCAAAAGAAAAGTTACTGATGCAGGAGAAACAGGAGACTTGTTTAAAAAAAGTCTCCAAACGGACGCCCGAACACAACCGTTTCTATAATGCATGAGTCACGGTCCTGTTTGGCAATGCATCAGGACTATTGACTTCATGTCTCCATTATGTGTCATTGTACAGATTGGATGACATAGCCTGTAATCATTATTAACACAAGAACAAAACACATACAGTGTATGCAAAATGGTCGCTGTTATCAACACTCTTCATGCTGTCATCAACATGCCAGGCGATTTAAAATTATATTGAAACTAGGTAGGGCTGTCGATTGAAATATTTTATCGTGATTAATCGCATTTTGTGCATGGTTGACTTATAATTAATCGCCGGTAGGAAGAAATCTTTATCAGTAATAAGTAGGGATGTAAATCTCTTTGTGGAAAACGATTTGCATCTAGATACACGGGTTAAGATACGATTAAAAAACAATATACAGTACTTTAAAAAGGATTCCATACAGTGCACAAACGATACGATTTGATACTGTATGATTGATTCAACGGTTACATTTGTTGATGTAGACATTAATCTTATATTATAAAATAAAGAAGCCAATTCTATAAAAGTGGCAAGTGGTTCTTCTTTAGAAGGCACGTTTTTCCTGAAAATATTCGTTACTTAAACTTAGGAAGCATGTGACCTCAGGTTCCTGTGTCATTCTGTTTTGGAATAATTTTCGTGCATTTTTTAACTTTCTTTTTTTGGAATTTGTCTTTGCTATAACAGGTGAGTGTCCTGGTTTTCCTCAATCAAAATATGGTCAGCCTAGGTAAAGTCCCCCCCAAGAAAACCAGAATTCCCTTATTTTCAATTACAATGAAAATGGATATTGACAAATTTAATTGGATTATGTTCATATTTTGCGCATTTGGTGCTCAAGATCTCAACATGGACCAAAATTGTTCAATTTGGATTTTCTTCTGATTCATTAGAATTTAAACTGACCTCATTATAGTAAGCTGACATGTAAATAGAGTACTGTATTGTATCAGAAGCATGTGTTGTGGGATGCGTTGTGAGAATACTTTTAATTGGGAATCTCGAATGAAGATGAGCCATAGAAGTTACAGCGTCTGTTAACTCCTTAAGTCAGGCATGTTAAAGGCTACGACCTCATACCTCGTTCACCGGGATATCCCCTTACAAAGCTGCTTTCTAGATGACCACTATATTGCAAACACATCTCTAGAAGCAACAAACTGTTTGAGACTCTCCACTTGGAAGCTGCGGTTGCGCTCATTCTTAGATTGGCATCGCGTAAATCAGTGGTCCCCAACCCCCGGGCCGCACAGAAAGAAAAAATAACTTCCATTATTTCTTTTTTGATGTTTTATTTTGAAAAGTCGCCGGATTCTCTCTGTTTCATCCGTCTCACTTGACGCATGTCCATGTGCTAACTTTCTCTCGCCGCATAGAAGACTACTACTGTATTTTTAGCATTTTTCTTTCACCTCATATTTGGTGTCAAATGCTGATACTATGTGGGAATGCATAAAGGTAAGTTTTGATGACTTATTGAGTGCTAATGTGTACATTTGTCTCAAGTTAATTCATGCTAGCACACTGCCTTTTACCACACACGTTAAACAGCGATGTAATCATCTCTCTGGAAAAACTTGGCTGGAACTTGAACTGGTGGATGGTGGGTCGGCATTCATTTTGTGCTTTTAATTTGATGTTATTCATCTTAGTTTTACACAATACATAATAAATAAGATAAATTAGCTCGCTATAATGTACTACACGCCCGCCGCCACACAAGCCGGTCCGTGGGTCAAAAAAGGTTGGGGACCACTGGCGTAAATACAAGCGGCTTCAAACAAAAGAGCAATGGAGCCAAAACGTGACAAAATGAAAAAAAGAACAGGGTCATCAAAGGCCATAACAATACAACACTTTTATTGTGAATATATTATATTTGCACAATAGTCAACACCATGTTATAAACATTTTTTCACCTTTATGTTGTCTTTTATACAGTAAATAGTGTACAAATGTATACAAAATGTATTCAGGCTATAGTCCACAAAAGAGTAAATAATGTACAGTATTAAAGCACAATCAGATATCATTGGAGGGGACACAAACATGCCTCAACTTAGACATGGACCCCCATAAGGGTTAAAACACATTTGAACACTTTGATAAACAGGCATCACCTGCACATACAGCACCAGCAGATCAACATAAAGGCAAGTTGGAGAGAAGACAACTGTTACACCTCACACGGAGGCATGCATGTTGTGATGTTTAAGGATGAGGTAAGGCAATGCTAGATGATTTAAACACCTTCATTATTCTCTCCAGCAGGCCCTGATGCTGACCACGGGGCGATCAAACAACAACGAACAAAAGCTCATCCCGGGAACTTTGCAGCTTTTTCTGGACACCGACACCTCAGCATCTGCTTCACAGCGCTTTTATTTCAGTAGAGCAACAACAATGCAAAAAACAAGCAGGAGCGGAGAGAAAACAAAGAACAGTCATGGTTGATATTAAGCTCATTCACAAGTCATCTTGGCTCCTGAGTCTGGTGATCCATGGAGGAAACAGAAATAAAGGGAGCACAACGAAGGTAACAGCATTCCTCATATTTTCTTACTTTTTGGGCCCTGACGTGTTCTCATGAGAATTTAGTGGAGCAACCCCCAAAAAATCTAACATTATGTTCATGCTGTTCCAAGTAGATTATTTTTCTGCATCACTGAGCATCACACATGCATCTGTTGAGGACACCCTGATCTGAAAATGATCTGTTTCACTCCAGTGGCAGTGCTATGGGTACTGACCAATATGGCATGCTTTCATCCACCATAGCTCCATCTGTTGGATCTGGTGGGTCACTGCCCCACTTGGCATAAGTGCTGCCTAATCATGCTAACTAATTAACTAAACAAGCCAACAAAAAAGTAGAACCTCTGCTAGAGCCAAACACAACCAATAGAAAATAGTGGAATTTACTTGAGTGTGTCTCCACTAGTTACGTATTGGTAAATGAGTACTTCCGGGTTTGTAGACGACGATAGAAGATGCCACAGACGCTTCCATTAACGACGCACCGTGACAATCCACTCCAAAACTTAATGGGTTCCACGATTAGCGTCTTTTATGCATATTGCCGCATCAGAACAATACAATCTGGACTTTATTCGCCCGAGCCTTTCATATGACACATTTTCCAAACTTGCAGAGATCTTTACAAGGATCTGTGATTTTGAAAGGGTTAGTCCTAGGTGAAATGGACATTCCATGGTTGTAACTGATATGTTATTGAGGTATGGTGATAATAAAATGAATCTTTGATGATTTAATCCTGGATATTAAAAAAAACCAAACTGACAGGAATATCATGGTTTCATTGAGTAGCTCTGGCATTAACTGTAATGGCATCCTGTAAAATGATTTGCAGTGGAAGTCATTATTCATGTGCCGTGTGCAAAATACACACACAATTTCTGCTACACCGATAATATTGACAAGGTACAAGAACTTTGGAAGGCCAATAACAATCGTTGCCCTTCGTGTCCGCCACCATCACACTCACTATTTAGCCTAGAAAGCGCCTTGAACACCTTCTGTTTTTACACCAGCGGCAAAGCAAAAAGCTTGGCTATAGTTATGGGGCCAAATTACTCCATGTGAATAGAAGGTTATTAAGTTAATTATGTATTGTTTTTGCACTTTATTTGCTCTTGTGTGCTTTGCCCTATACTGTGCTCTTGTACTGTCGCTGCTGTAAACCTGAAATTTCCCCTTGTGGGACTAATAAAGGCATATGTTATATTATCTTTTTGATATCTAAAAATCATCATGACTTACAGTATCACTGACATGAATGTTTTGTGAGTGCAGGGTTTTATTTGCCAGTATTTTTCATCAGCTTAACAATGTCCAGTTACAAAAAATACAAAAAATAAGCAAGTATTGAGTTCACCTCAACCTTAAATTATGACTCAGGTTGTCAGGTTTATAGTCAGCAGGTTCAAATGTGTCATATACAACCAAGCGCAACCACACAGCAACATAGCATCCCACAAACAGATACTTATACATATGACACTGTCAGCGCAAAGGCCAATCAACCACCACAAATGCTTTCAACACAACAGGGGATGAGACGCAAGTCCTGGGCATCACATTCTGCACTGTGGAACTGCATCACCCCGCCTCTGAGGCTACCTCGAATGGCGAAAAATTACCGGCTAAAAAAATTAGTTGTGTTGCGATATTGCCTTCATGTTTTTGTGCTTGGCTGAAAAGCTCTCCCCTTGTGCTTTTTCCTACTTGGCAGTACCTGCACTCCAAAAATACAAATTTTGAACAGTTTGTATGAAATCCTACTAAATTCTCATGGGAATAGTTTTTTGGGCCAGCAGCAAATTCGACCTATGGGTTACCTTCTCTATACTGCTATACTGCAGTAAATATCAGCACAGACACACGGTAAGACTGTTTGCCCCTTTTCCACTTCACAGTGCCAGCTCAGTTCTGGTCAGTTTGGGGCTGTCAGTGTTTTACTTCAAAATAGTCCTGCCTTAGTAGTCCAACATTGCATCGATCGGAATGGGACACTTTGTTCAACTTTATTCAAGAGGAGACTGAGGGCAACAAGACAGACCATTGCAGCAAAGAGGAGACTGCAGAGTGTGACACTGCAGCTTTCAGAGCTAAGGCACAGCAACAGGATAAGATAATGTTAGCATATGTGCATATTTCGGACATTTCAATCCATCTATCCACGAGGCTAAGACGAATCTGTTCGAGCGATGAGTGTCCAGAACTGGTTTGTTACCGATCGAGTTTGCAGGCCTGGAACCCAGACTACTAAAATAGTACCTGGTTTTCCTGGTGGAAAAGCGACAATTGCGAGTGTAGGCACTGTGTATTGGAAAAGGGGGAATATGAGCTATGATGCAGGCACTGGAAATTCAATGCATTAAATTAAGGACACCCAAAGCAATCAGACCAAACAACATGGATGCTCTCTGACCACATGTAACTGTCATTGTTTCTCCATTTGACACCCATATCTGAGGGTTTTAACTAGCTGGCGTTCAGTGTGACTGCATGGAGCTTTGGTGTCAGAGTCACGGTATTATCTTTTGCTCTGTATGGAGCACATGCGGCTACGATACAACATTTAGCTAGTAGCAAAATGCCTGTTGATTGTTGAGTACAAAAAGAGCAGGTACAGTACATCGTTCAAACACAAACAAAAGGAGAGGGTACTCGTCATAGTTGCACTGGTTGCTGCAAACAATCATCACAGCATTTATGCTTCACAGGTCATAAATAGAATAAGCAACGAATCAACAACTACACAAATCAATGCTGTCAGTGAACGTACAGTCTTTGAGTGATTTTCCATTGGCTTAGTGGATTAAAATGTCCACTAACTAAATCTACAAAAGAAACGAGGCAGAATTAAAGGGTTTGGTTAGCGCTTACTCTTGCACTTTGCAGGAGATTATGGGATATAGCGTAAAAGCATCTGAGCAGAGTAATAATACCATTCAAAATGAAAAGCAGAAAATAACCGATAAACCTTTGGCATCGGGAAATGAAGACGGCAATACTGCATTGAGAACAAAATAAGACCGCGTTCATCTGCATACCGTCCCGGATGGTGTCCCCCGATGGCCTCTTCTTGTCAGATAACACCATCACTTTGCGTGAGCGCATTCATGACCTCTTTTCCTCATCATGCTCAGTGTCTTTTCGCTGTGTGTGTGAATGTTTGTAGGTGTCACGAGCTTTTCAAAGGTGTGCTGAGCCACAGCAGCAGCAGTTGGAGGGCGAGCATGGCCCAAAGACTTGGGCTTAGGGAGGTCCCTCCACCACAATCAGAATCGTCTTCCTGCGGGACAAATTATTCGTTAATAAGTATACGTACGATCAATTCTATAAGAATTAGTATGCCCTCTAGTGGCTGTGAGCAAAATAGGGACATCCAGACAAACTGATTCAACACTTGTAAGCATTTTCCTCAATGAAAAGCAGTAGTAGTAGCAAATTGTGTGCTTTGATTGAGTTATAACCTGTTGAGTGACAGCTTGACTATAAAGTGAATCATTGTCGCAGTTTATGACAGTGTATTGAAGCCCTGTAGGACCGTTTTGGTGTTTACCTTAGTAAAGTTACCTGAGTAAAGTTGGTGAAGTTCACTGCCCCACACTTTCGAAATAGAACTAAGAGCTTTCATGCATGCGTTTTCGGGCTGTGTTTCAAAAGTTGAAAAAACGCTGACATAGAGGTACACTCCCTAGACTCTGAGATGACACGTCATAATATTAATACTATGGTAACGATAATGGTTTAATTTATTTTGACCATGTATGCATGTTAGATGGGAATATATCACATATTAGAAATCACAATTCGACATATCCAAAAAGGAGGAGGAAGAAGAAAAAGCTTATTTAATCCTACCCCCTCTCTGTTTCACATCAATTGCTAATATTTGTTCACTTCCTGTATTCAATATGTACCCTTTATCAAATCTGAGAAAACATGAGAAAATAATGCAGTATAACAATGTGTTTCAATAGGAGTTCAGTTTTGTAAGTACGCTGTCACTGCTAGTCTGTTTTATTTATGTCTAAAATGGGTTAATCTCTATAAATCTCTATAAAAGATCAAAGATGGCGCCCTCCGTGGCAGACGTCTCTGTGACACTCTCCCGTGTTTTTCTATTTTTTGCTATTTTATTGTTCATTTTGGACATTCAACACACTCACGCAGTACATTACAACAGAGAGACACTTTTGAACATCGGCAGGGTTCACCATGAACCTTCATTTAGCCTCTCAGACTTTGCCTTTCTTCTGCGCCGGGAGAACGCAGCAGCCTGCGGACCTGGTGAGCTGAATACCCGGCGAGCAAAGCATCCGAGGCGTAAACGAGGCAAGCGAGCCGGCCTGCATGCTAGGCTAAAAGCTAGAGCGACGAGGCCACCGCTACCAAGCCTGCTGCTAGCCAACGTCCGCTCTCTTGAAAACAAGATGGACGAACTACGAGCAAGGATTACAGCTCAACGTGAGATCAGGGAATGCTGTGTCCTCACCTTCACAGAAACCTGGCTGACGGAGGATATACCGGACTCGGCGATCCAGTTGGAATCATTTGCTGCTTACCGGGGAGATCGGACTTTAGCGTCTGGTAAACACAGAGGTGGCGGCGTCTGTGTTTACGTAAACAAACGGTGGTGCACAGACGTACAGACGATGGAAAAGTACTGCTCGCAGGACATTGAGCTGCTGATGGTGAAATGCAGACCTTTTTATTTACCTCGTGAGTTTAGCGCTGTGTATTTAACTGCTGTTTACATCCCACCACGAGCTAACACTGCTAATGCACTAGGCCTCCTGCATGACATCATTGATAAACACGAGACCAAACACCCAGACGCTGTATTTATTATATCTGGCGATTTCAACCACTGTAACCTCAAGACTGTCCTCCCCAAATATTACCAGCATGTGAGCTTTCCCACAAGGGAAAATAACATCCTGGACCAAGTCTACTGCAACATGAAAGGTGCTTTGAAGGCTGTTCCAAGACCCCACTTTGGAAAGGCCGACCACATCTCTATATTCCTTTATCCAACATACAGACAACTTCTTAAAAAAGCTCCCCCTGTAAGTACAGCAGTTAAAGTATGGAATGAAGAAACTGATCAAGTACTTCAGGACTGCTTTGGCTGCACAAACTGGGATGTGTTTAAAACTGCAGCGGGGAGGGAAGATTGTACTGTTGACTTGGATGAATATGCTTCTGCTGTTACTGGCTACATTAGCACATGTATAGAGACTGTTACCACCACCAAGTATTACAGAAAATACCCTAACCAAAAACAGTGGATGAACTGTGATGTAAGGGCTAAGCTACGTGCTCGTTCGACTGCATTTGTCATGGGCACCGCTGATGACTACAAAAAGGCCAGATATGACCTGAGGAGGTCCATACGAGAGGCCAAAAGACAGTACAGACAGAAGCTGGAGGGCTACTATTCCACCTCAGACCCTCGGCGCATGTGGGCGGGGCTCCAGCACATCACAGACTATCGACAGCAGAGTAGCGTAGCCACGTCCAGCCAAACCACACTTCCTGATGAGTTGAATGAGTTCTATGCCCGCTTTGACACCCAAACTCCTGATGAGCAGAGAGGGTGGCTGAACCTGGGGAGCACACAGGACTCACCTCTCATGGTGACATCAGCTGATGTGCGCAGGGTTCTAAACAAAACAAACCCACGAAAAGCAGCAGGGCCAGACAACATCTCAGGACGTGCACTTCGGGTTTGCTCATCAGAGCTAGCTGATGTGCTTGCTGACATATTTAACCTGTCGCTTGCACAAGCATCTGTACCGACCTGCTTTAAGTCCACCACCATAGTGCCCGTACCCAAGAAGAGCAACGTGACCTGCTTGAATGACTATCGCCCTATAGCACTCACTCCTATTGTTATGAAGTGCTTTGAAAGATTAGTCATGACCCACATCAAAAAGAGCATCCCGGCGGCAACCGTGGACCCTCTACAGTTTGCATATCGCCAGAACCGGTCCACGGATGATGCAGTCAACACTGCCATCCACACAGCCCTTTCTCACCTACAGGGCCAGGACACATACGTCAGAATGCTATTTATAGACTATAGCTCTGCTTTTAATACAGTCAGCCCCCACAAACTCACAGATAAGCTCCTCACACTTGGCCTGTCTCCCTCCCTCTGTAACTGGGTGTTTAACTTTCTCACAGGCAGGCCCCAGTCAGTCAGAGTCCACAACCGCACATCCAGCTCAAGAATTGTGAGCACTGGGACCCCACAGGGGTGTGTGCTGAGTCCACTCCTCTACACGCTCTTCACCTACGATTGCGTGGCCTCCCAGAACAACACCAGCATCATTAAATTTGCAGATGACACTACAGTCATCGGACTGATCACTGGTGGTGTTGAAACATCATACAGAAGAGAGGTGGCGGACCTCATAGCTTGGTGTCGTGATAACAATCTCCTTCTCAATACAGATAAGACTAAAGAGATGATCATCGACCCAAGAACAAGGGAAAAGGAGCCGCATAGACCCCTGTTTATTGATGAGACTGAGGTGGAGAGGGTGAAAACCTTCAAGTTCCTTGGCACACACATCAGCGAGGACCTCACCTGGTCTCACAACACCCAACAAATTCTGAAGAAGTCCCAAAGGAGACTGTACTTCCTGAGAAGACTGAGGAAATTTGGCATGTCCACCACAATCCTGAGTTGCTTCTACAGATGCACCATCGAAAGTGTCCTTACCGCCTCCATCACTGTTTGGTACGGTAACTGTACAACACGTGATAGGAAGGCACTCCAGCGGGTGATCAAGACCTCACAGAACATTGTTGGGGCAGCCCTCCCCTCACTGCAAGACATTTATACATCTAGAGTCCTACGCAGAACACACAACCTCATCAAGGACAGCACACATCCACAACACTCATTATTCACACTCCTACCGTCAGGCAGGCGCTACAGGAGTTTGAAGTCCAGGACCACAAGGCTGGCAAACAGCTTTTACCCACAGGCCATCAGGCTCCTCAACGAAGCACTCGCACACGCCGCACGCAACACACGCACACACTCATAGCACTTTATTTATTTATTTATTTGTATTATTTACTTGTATTAATGTCTCTTCTGTTGTTGTTGCTTAATTTATTGGTATATATGTTTATGTGTTTATGTTTCTTATGTTCTTATTCTTTCATTTGTTTTCTTTCTTTTCTTGGGAGAATGAACAGAATAAGATTTTCATTGCATGGTATAACTGCTGTTGTACTATGCACATGACAATAAAACTCTCTTGAATCTTAATTATGTCTACTATAGTGGGTAGTGCAAGTGTAAAGGTGACTATTGGGGTGTTATTTCATGTCTACAGGGCTCTATTAATGTTAAAAACTGTTTTAGAAAGTCATAAACAGGATTTATATGCTCTAACTACGAAACTATTCCATTTATTAATATAACATTGAATCCGATACATTTATTTATCTCGGTCAGGTTTGGAAAGAATAAAGTGCTATAAACGAGGGACGACTGTACTTTTGTGATTTTCATTTTATCCGGAAATGTACCTGTTTGAAATGATAAATTACTTATGTACCTCAATGGTTCTACGATCTCATTAATTACCTTGTTACCGTTTCCATTTCAAACATCAGCTGATGTTTTTGCTTTACTTTTGTCGACAGTATGAATTATTTCCTCTTTTGTCGCACCAGTGAGGAACATGGAGCTGTGTTTCCTGTCTATACCATAATTCCCTTTCTACATGAAGCTCTACGATAAGCACTGTCCATTGAGACAAATGACTAATCAGCAAAAGAAGGGATATCAACCATGGACAAAGGGTTTGCAATTGCTTGTAACAAGAAAAACACATTATATAAGACAGTTATTGTACAAAAAAACTAAAGAAGCAGAGAGTACAAAATGTATTAAAAAAAACAAGTTCGTAAACAACGAGTGTGTATGAAAGAACACTAGAGTTCATTAGTAGACAAGAAAAACAACTCGGGGAATCCTATACAGTATCATTAGAAATGGTTCCAAGAAAGCAGATTACCCTCAATATGTTACAGATGGAAATGCCAAAAATTACAATATGAACAAATTAGCTGAAAGGTACAATAACTACTTTGTAAAAATTGGACCAAATCGCTCTGAAATTGGCTGGCCCGCAACCCGAGTGATAATAAGTGGCATAGGAGATGGATGGATGGATGGACGGAATGGAGTGGAGTGGAGAAAGTGTTCATGTGCTTCATCCACATCATTTTCACTGTACACACCCTCCCAACTTTGTTCTTCCTGATCGTTCTTAAAAGTGTTAATACTTTTCACTGTGTGTAGTACTACATACAGTACTTCATCATGTAATTGGTGGGGGAGTATTTAAATTGTACTGACCCGAACATAAATGTATTTTTTTTTTTAACCTTGAAAAGACATGTTGTCTTATATTTGGGGTGTAAAGACTTATATCTGCAAACCAACAGCTTTTCTTCCTGTCATTCACATACACACCAGTGAACCGGAGAGATTCAGCCGCGACACAGACATCCTCTGGGAAAAAAAGTGTCTTAAATTTTGGGCAAGTTAGCAAAAAACAGAGGAGGAATTATTCTATTTAATTTAGTCTTTGATTTTGCCTTTAAATTTTTTTTTTTTTTTAAATGGTCCTGAAAAAGAAGGGTCATCTTATATTGAGCCTTGTCTTATATTTGTGAAGGTATATCAAGTCAAACTGGGGTTTGTGTACGTAGAAGCATACACCTGCCTGCAACTCTCAGAGGACTGTTTTGAGTGTGTGTGTGGTGGGTGTGTGTGTGTGTGTGTGTTGGGAATATTCAGGAAGGCCAGCAGCAGGCCTTGAAGAGCTTTGGAGCCGCTTGGAATCAAAAGGCAGGAAATCCAAGCAGCACTTCCTCTGTTTACTTTAATAACACAATCTGTCATCCTATGAAGACCTGCACTAAAGGTAACGGCAGAGATGGAAAGACGAGAAAAGGCCACTTCCTACTTCCTCTTGCCAGCATATAAGCTCCCTGAACATAAACACAAACGCACATGAAGAAGTGTCGTGATCTAAGAAGCCTTCACTAAACAATGAAAGGCAGAGTTCACAGAGATACGGGAGACATTTTTTATCCTAAATATTTAGACATCTTATAAATGGTGGTGTGGTAATGAACAATATTTTATGCGCCTTGCTCCTTTTAGTTTCTGATTTATTACAATTTGCACAACACATGAACTGCATCACCCCTTCTTTTTCAGGGGAATCCACATAATGAATTGAATGGTAATGGGTGTGACCAACGCATATGAAATATTGCTTCCTCAAATTACATCATACAGAAAGCTCTTAATACTGTATAGCTGCTGTTGTTTTAGGGGTAGTGTGATGCTCCCATGCAAAATCTATTCAACAGTCACAGGTATTATTTATTAAAATTATTATTAATCTTGGAGTACATAAGTTGTACAGGCACACTAACCCAATAAAACCCATCAGCAGAAACAAGAAGAGGGATGTGTGCCTCAGAGTGGATCCTTTGCTGATTGGACACAAGGGCTCATCCTACCATGACGGACAAGAGAGGCAGCCAGTGGGAGGCAGCAGCAAAGAAAATGAGATGGAGAGCATGCAAAAAATAATGAAACATAATAATGAGGATACAAAAGAGGAATATATGAAATCTCAGACAACAGAATATGTGCCCAAAGGCCAAAATATAAAAAAAATCTGATACTTGTAAAGAATTACGGATATTGTAAATCAATCTTGTCAAGTACTGTGTGGTTGTCTTACATTTTCATTGTTGTCAAAGCACACATCTGGTCCTTTGCGGTATCTTGGATTCTGGGCCAGCTCACATGGATCTGGACCTTCAGCTGAACATGCATTTTCAGGAGAATTTAAGCAACAAGTCGAGCAAAGCAGTGAAGAGCGGCATTCAGTATCACAAAGACCTCCACCAAGGCACAACAATCCACACAAAACACCTTTTATGAAAAAGTCCATATTCCATGAGCCCTGTCAAAGACAACGTTTTATGCTACCAAACAGAAACTATCAGCTGCAATCACAATCACAAACAAGAAGTTAATAGTGCTTTGCCTTGTCAAGTTAAAATATATTTGTAAAACTGAGTCTGAATTCCATAAACGCAATGCCCAGAACATTCAGCAACAATTATTAAAACATTTAGGTGACTGTATGCAGGCTATACATATATTTGAACCTTTATGTATAATTTTGACCCTGTCACAGAAAATCAAAAATGCATGCAAAACTTGTGCATCCAATTCAAATAAATCATTAAGGGCCCCAAATTAATGTGACATTCATATCCATGGTGAGTATATGTAAACTTGTGACCACGGAACACATCTCTTTCCTTTAGTACATATCTGCTAACTAGGTAACTAACACACAAACCAACAAGGTGGGACCAATACCCATGGCCTTCAAACTTAACATTAGACGAGTGATGGTAAACTCGATTCCTTTTTCCTGACTAGAGTTTTTATAGGTCACTTGCTAAAGTGACTCGACTACTCGATTCACTCGAGTTGGGTGTGACAGCACACGTGCAAAAAAAACAAACAAACGGAAACTTCCATGCACACTAAGCAAGCACTAAGCACTGTTGTTTCCCTGAGCAGCTCCTTCAGCACCAGACTGTTACACCCACGGTGTAAGAAGGAGAGGTTCCGCAGGTCCTTCATACCGACCGCTGTCAGGCTCTACAACACCTGCACCACCTGAACCATGTTGTAGACACTATGCTTTCTTTACACTGTTCTCTTTACTTGTCTTGCTGCTGTAACAAGTAAATTTCCCCGCTGTGGGATAAATAAAGTACATACAATACAATACAATACAATACAACCACCTGATTGAAATGGTTGGCTCGTTGCAGTAATAAGTTTGGATGTGGCAGATCTGCCCTTTATGCAAATGCAAGAAAATGGACCAAACTTAATCAGGTGTCATTCTACAAAGTAGGCTGGTTTCACGGCGGGAATGCCACAAAGTCAAACAATTCTGTTTGTAAAATGATGTTATAATGTCTAAATAAAATCGTAAATATTTTTTTCACAGCCTTACCTGTGAAACGTAATCTCGTGAGATCTTTTTTGGACTGTAAACCGGCTGGTACAATTCCATGTCGACATGAATTAGGGATCTTCCCCTTTCTCTCTTGCCACATCCATACATCACCTGAGAAACTCGCACATGTGCGACAAGATCACCTATCCGACTCACCTGAACCCGTTGGCCCAGTACAGAAAAATCGCAACAGGCCACCTACCCAAGTCACTAAACCCATGGGCCGACAGTTTCACGATTCACTTGTCGGGCCCCTTATGTGAGTGTAGTGAGTCGAGGTTGGCAAGTGGCGGTGTTAGCGAACGAGTATTTTGGACGGGAACAGGAAGTGGAAAGGAGAGTTGATTTGAGGCAAGGAGCAGATCTGCTGCTTTTTCCATGGGGTTAATACATTTATACAAGTGCAGTTAGAGTAACCGTTGCACAATTAATGCCATGTTACCTGGTTTCCTTTTTAAATATAGCTAGTAGCAGCAGGGTAAGTGAACGAGTTCACAGAAATAAATACCCACGAGTCCCGGTTGAATAAAAACTCTCAAGTTTTGACTGACCTGGTCAATACTCGACCATCACTACACTGGACAGTATAAAAAAAAAATTAATGTATCATGACGTTCCAAGAAAACACACAAACACAGGTGAACAATACCAGGACGGGTAAGTAAATGATTATCTTGTAAAACACAACACAAAACTGAAAGCATACAAGTGAAACATATGACAGGAGCAAAACACAACACTCACAAGATACCACATCAGGAAACAATAAATCCAACTCGAGGAAATTAAAGCCAAGCCTCAAAAACACTGACAGAAAGTCAACAGTCCTAAACAGGACAAATTGTCCGCCTGTGTTAAACCTTGCAAGGCCCATTACCTTATTAGCGACTAATGGCCCCGTTAGTGACCCCATGGCAAACTCCAGTGATCACACCTTTACTGTTAAACCAACAAGAAACCACATTCAAGCCACATATGCCAAACAGATATCATGACTAAAAGTCACATACAAACGCACAAGTGCACCTCTTGCTTTAACCTTAATTCCACTTGATGGCAGTACGCAGGCCAGAGACAAAGAAATCCAATCTGGTAGTAATGTGAGACCATCTTTCATACGCAGTGCATCTGGTTTACTGTTCACCCGTGAACATTCAGAGGGGACCTGCTGGAAAGTGCTTAGGTGTGTGTCCTTGGATTCGAAGCTTTAAAGCTCTCTTGTCGTAGGGGTGATGGATGGAAGGGCTTGGGAGTGAAAAAAAAAACAAGACTTGTCACTCGAATGTTGACTATTTACGACTTAAGTGAAAGGATACAGGGTTGTTCAGCCTGTCGTAGCGGCCTGGGGTCACAAGACAAACACGTTGCCTTGGCATCAGTGATTAGGAACACCAGGTTGGTGTTGGGCAGCTTCTCTGCACGATACATCCTGTAACGCAAACGTAGACCCACATGTTAATTTTGTATGAACTCATACAATACGTAATACGAGTGGACAGTTGTTTGACTTTCATCTGTCTATCTTCCATCTATCTATCCATCTATATACCCACAGCCACTTCTCATCTACCTACCTCCCCAACAATATAAATACCTACCTACCCACATACTCATCTAACCACCCACCTACATACCCATTTACCTATCTACTCACATATCTATTCATGTATGCATTGATCTATCTACGTACCTAAAATCTATCTACCCAGCCATCTTCCTACCAATCTATCTACCCACCTATCTAAATACGTAACAATCTACCTACCTACCCATCTATCCAACCAAGTACATACCTATCGAGCCATCTAACTATCCATCCATCCTATCTGTTACCAGTTAGGAAAGAGTGTATTAGTTTTCATAACATTCATTATTAATTACGTAGTAAAAACTAAGCCTCTTCAAGTTACGCGTAGACATATTCTATCTACTTTTCTACTAATTCCAGTGATTTACTACTTGAACTCCAATGTAATTCAAGCAGTTCAATTTGATACATACTGCATGGGTCCACACAGGTGTGCATGTGGCCTCTTAAACCCTTGCTTCTCTTATTGGACTTTTTATGGTCGCCATGAGGCTTTGTGTGTGTGCAGTCGTTAACATTGAGAACCAGACATGCGGGACCCATAACATCCAGTAATTACAGCCATATTTAACCCCCAAATTGACACAAAAGGAGGTTAGACCAAAGTAAATGTGCAGTGGCCCTTGAATTGTAGCGAATTTGAAGTGAAGCCGGCGAATGAGGGAAGTAAAGCAGATAAAAGAGCGCTCGTGCCTTCCTCTGCAATTCCTGTCATCGACAGATCAAGGTCAAAATGTGTCAGATTGGAACTTGTAAGAGAACCTGTCTGAGTAGAGGTTGTTCAGGAAGGCAAAACTATTCTTAACCTATCCCCGTGGATCATTAAACACAAGGATGTGCAGGAAGGAGATCTGAGGATGAGCGGCGGGGCATCTTTATAGTGTCATACATTCACACTTAGATGGGGAAGTTGATAGTTTGTGGACCTCATAAAAAATGAACATACACTGACCATACTCACATCAATTAACAGATATACCTTGAACAGTTTCCACAGTCGAGGACTCCAGAGTAGGATCTTTCATCGTTGTCAAAGAAGTACTGCGTTTGCTCTGTGATGCAGCTTTCTTTAAACATGGCATCTGGGATATCCTCATCAGTTGACTCAGCTGGAAGTTTTGCACAAGAAAGTGTTTGCAGTAAAATTTGAGTTTCCACTCCAAAATGGTATTCTTCCCAACTGTGAAGACCACATGGCCGTTGGCTATGGTGACGAGAGACATTTATTCAACAGAAGACCGACAGCAGCGAGAGAACGGGCCGCTGCACTAAAGTGGAGACTGTGGAGTACAATCCTGCACCCATTTTGGAACGCGTCTGTATGCTTGGAACCCAGGTACCAAAATTGTATCTGGTAGTACTGTACCTGGTTTTTCCAATAGAAAAGTGACAATTACCAGTAGAGCCATGTCTAGCCTGAGTAAGTACCGTGGAGTGGAAAAAGACCATACATTAATGAGGAAGTGGCCAAATATGGTTTTACTGCTCACCTGCCTCTAGAAGGTTGGGGAACATGAGGCCATAGAAGAGCTGCTGGAGTATGGACCTATAAAAGAAGACATTAAAAGGGAAATAATTATGTAATTCTAGTTTGACATCACATCATTGCATCTTCTCTTCATTTTCCGGACTATAAGTTGCACCAGCCAAAAATGCACAATGAAGAAGAAAAACATATATAAGTCACACTGGACTATAAGGCGCATTTTTGGTGGAAATTTATTTAATAAAATAATAAAAGACCAAAAACAGACATTTCATCTGGAAAGGAAAGCTATAGTTGTAACAACACAATGGAGAACAACAGGCTAAATAGGCGTCTGTTAACGTAACGTGAATAGGTGGTATGTTAACATATTAACAGTTATTCAGATAAATACCTGTATAGCTCAAACAACATAACATAACTAGTTTACTTGCAGCTTGTAATCTGCAATATATGTTTTTCTTTTTGGGGGCATTTGTGTTCCGTATTTCTCAACTGTCTTTATAAGTTGATGTTTACGTGAGGGATGTCCTGATCGATCTTCAGGATCGGATAATATCGGCTTCCGCTACTGCTCAGAATCACATCTGTACTGTTTTATGGGGTGTAATGTAGCCTATGGACTCCTATTGTACCCTTAATACTGACAGTCTACACTAATCAAGCAAGCTTTGTACCATAAATACATACATAAATACAGTCTCACCTTAGAAATGTTAACATAAAACATAAATCGTTAACACAAAACCAAAACACCAAAGAAATTGTCATTCACACACTCACCAAGCAGCACTGGAGGCCCACCAGCCAACACTAAGCAAGTCTGCTATGGTTGGCTGTAGAAGAAAAGACATATGTCAGACATGAAGTTAAAAGTCTTAAGAATCCTAAAGTTGTACACAGGACTCATATGTCAAAATCCAAACTAGCCCGTATATATCCAGAGGTGGATCCCTGTTGTGACAAGTGTAAGAGGGAGGATGCCACACTTATTCACATGTTCTGGTCTTGTCCTAGTCTGGAGAAGTATTGGAGGGAAGTTTTTCAGACACTTTCTGTGATTATCAATTTACCCTTGCAACCCAACCCTTTAATAGCACTGTTTGGCACCACAGGTGAACCCGACTTGCGTTTGACTCCCACACGACAACGAAGTTTGTCCTTTGCCTCCCTCTTGGCCAGACGGGCAATTCTGTTAAGGTGGAAGGATGCTGCTCCGCCCACCCACGCTCAGTGGCTGAGAGATGTCATGTCTTGTTTAAATTTGGAGAAAATTCATTACTCAATTTGTAATGCCAAAGAAAAATTTCAAAATGTCTGGGGACCTTTCTTAGTATATTTTCACAACTTAAAATTTACCTGAGCTCCCAATAGCTTTCCCTCTCTGGCCTATTTGCTGTCATCTGTTGTTTAATTCACTTGTGCATTTGCTTTGGTTGTTTTGCATTTGGTAGTCCTACCAAACTCGGACCTCTGTCTCTTTGGGCTGTGTGTGGCTTACTTTGTGGGTGTTTTTTGTGTTGGGGTTTGTTATTTTGCTGTTTTTGTTTTCTCTCTCTCTCGTTCTATGCCTAAACTACCAGCAAACATTGTGTGTATTTGTTTTTTACTTTGTCAAAATTCAATAAAAATATTTCTGATAAAAAAAAGTCTTAAGAATCCCCCCTTAAGAATGAAAATGTAATGAGCAGCAACTAACCACATATACAGAGCGAGGTCCTGCTGCAGCCTTGCTGTCTTTCTCCGGGTCACAAACAGACTGGTAGTCGTAGGTCTTGTTGAAGGAGTAAAGAGAGGTGTTGACCAGGTTGATCATCAGCACAGGGTCCACCTCACCAAAAAACTGACCTATCTGGACACAAAAAGGACTCTTAGTTTGGCAAACATTGAAGCTGTCTCATCTTGTGCTGTCTTTGTTACTCCATCATCAGTTCATAAGTAATTTGCATCAGCTTTCTTGGCCAATTTGTATGATTAGACATACTCAGAGAATCCTTTTAAGTAAGCAGCTGTCCACATATCTATTGCTTATGCAATGGAGCGTGTGTAGCGATGTCCTTTTCTGCAATGTCAAATGCAATGAAACATGATTATGTTCCTGAAATGGTCGCAGCCAAACCATTTTTTTTTTTTTTTACTGGAGACCCTGTTAAGGGTGGTGGGAGAATATTACTACCAACAACACAGACCATAACCCAGTGTCAATTTTTAGGAGTCACTGCCTTTTATTTTCTTGTGCTCGTCATAAAAGTACAAGAAAGGACAACCAAAAAATATCTTATCTCAACTCACATAGTCCCGGTATGTATAGCAAAAAAAAGCACAAATGAAATCCTCCATGGTGAGTGATACAGTAACAAATCACACCGCACATGCTGTTTTTTTCACAATGAATACTACAAATGGGACGTAAAAACTGGAAAATGCAGTATGCCCTGTCTTGACTGACATTCATTCACATTCCCAAGACCACTAACATTAGACCTTGGGGACCTGCAGCAGCCTGCAATCAGTATGTCGGTTTGAAAGCCTTACTGTACAGCCACAAGGGATACACTTTAATAAAAGCATCCCTGACTGACAGAACCATAACTTAGATCCCAATGCTAGACTTGATTAGAAGCATGGATGGACCGCTGTCCTACAGGAGCTTGGAAAAGCGCTTAGAACAAGCAGGCCATGCTTGTAACTTAGCCGCGAGTCCTTCACTTGACCTCTATCGGAGACTGGTTCATTTCCCGCGAGAGGCAATGGTCTACTTGCAAAGTTTTTGATTTCACCTTTTTATCTGTTTGGCTACAGATCTTTTACTGTGTAAAATCCACTAATGCATTTATACGCAGATGACCCTGAAACATGTTTTGAAAGACTAAATAAAGCAATAAAAATGCATCAGCTATATAACACAAAGCGATATAAAGTTGCTAATCATTTTCATGGTTAAAATAAGCTTCTATCACGTTTGTAAATAAATGCTTGAAAAAAAAATCATTGTATCATCTGCATACAGTTGTGACATGGACAAAAAATGGAAAATCAATGGGTTGAAGAAGATACATTGTCAATACTGATGAAACAGCTCTCTCTCTCCTCATACGGTTGGGCGCTCGGCTGGAGCTGGAACAACTGGACACACCTGCTCTTAATCAAGGCCGCCTGCTACTTAGGCTGAGTAGAGGCAACTGGGAGACGCCGGTTCCTCACCTTTCACTCCAGTAGCAGACCTAGGCTACAGGTCCTCTGCACTCCTGCCATATCACTCATCGCTCGCAAGTTTCTCCTGCACTACTTGAGCCGGCGTCTCCACATCTGGGTATGGTCCAGTTGTCCCTGCCCTCCTAGCCAGAAGACCTTTTGCATAGTTTAGCTCTTTCCCCGAGGTGTGCAGCTAGCCGCTGCCTCCAGCGCTCTTAGTTATCCCATTTTGTTGCCTACCTCTATGCTTGAACTTGTCACTTGAGGACATTAAAGAACTGTAAATTGCTCCATCTGCCTCTGCATTCTGTGGTCCACTGCACCCACCGTAAAATAAAATGATTTATTTGTTGCTAGAACCACATCTAATATTCAACTTGCAATAAATATTTTTTTACCCAGTGTATTTATTTGAGTACTGTATGTAAGTAACTCACCAGGCTAATGTAATCATCCTGATTGGACATGAGGAGAAACCCACCATCATCTAAGATCACACAGTCGACATGCTGAAATGAAGCAAAAGATTGTGATATGGACATAAAAATAATATAAGGTAGTATTAAATGCATTCTGTCAGACTAGTCAATCATATTGCTGTACCTTGTCATTCCTCATACAGCCACATATCTCATCTTTGCACTAAAAGGAGAACAAAATGTAATAAGACTTCATGAGAATTAATTGGTCATGTCTAAAAGTAAGTAAAACTGTAGAAATACTAGCCTGTGAACCATAACTTACATTCTCTTTAAGTGTGGCGTTCATGAAACTGTTCATCCAGTATGTGACATTGAGTTTCACTCCCACCACTACAAACCAGACCAGAAGCAAGGGTATTACTTTACATTATCATGTTTTTTTTTTACATTTATTTTTTTTAACAAATTAACTCAAAAAATGAAAGGGAAATAAAGAATGTACAAAACCATCAAATGTAATATTACACCCAACCACAAACCCTGGAAGCAAGTTTTCAGACAAATAGAGCACCACAGTACAGTCCGTTAGTAAGTACTGTAGTATTACTTAATGGTAAGTAACACAATTTATTCAATTCTAAAGATTATTTCAGCAAATACAGTGATTGTTCATTGCTAGAATGGAAGTCATTCTGTCATCTGCATACAGTCACATATTAGACATTTAGTTGCTACTGTATATCAATATTAAAATTTGTAATAAGACACATTTTTTTCTATATTAAAAACTACTACTTTTACTACACGGAGGAACAATACAACAATCACATTAAACCCGACAACAAATTATCAATTATACATATCAACAGCAGAAACATGCATGGCAACTACAATAACATCAAGCAATGGTTGAGTCAATTCAATGAACCCTTCAAAGTCATTGCAATCTCAGAAACTTGGATGGAGGCTGAGAAAGGCATGGATTTTGAGCTGGAAGGATATGAAGTGAAATACATCAACAGGAACTACAATAGTGGACGTTTATATAATGATCTACAAACCTCAACTCTACTCTATACATTGTTATACATCCTAATCATTTTCTTATGTTATTTCTGATTTGGTAAATGCTACATACATACAGGAAGTGAACAAAGGGAAGTGAACCGTTTCAGAGATGTGGATTTGTCAATTGTAACATAAAGTATTCCACTGTAACCTGTATGCATGTTCGAAATGAAAATCATACCATCCCATACTATTCATCCAGAATTTTGACAGTGGGTTTCACTGCCACTACTACAGAGCATGCTCGACACATGTAGCAGCCAATCAATGTGGTATTAGTGACACCGACCTGCAGGTTTAAGTGTGACTTCATCGACAGTGAGTTCCACAGCTTTGCTGACAAGAATACCTGACTCGGACACAATCTCCCGGCCTTCTGCTGCAACTGAGGAAAGACACACAAGGGAAGTGTAACTGTAATCATGGCACATTTGGTCTAAAAACCCTGTTGAAACTGTCAAAGCTGGCAACATTTCAGAACCATTGCGGTCCATTGTTGGGACATTCCAAACATTTTTAGCTGCTTGTAATTTATGTTGAGCTGACTGGATGAAGCCTGTGAAGCCAGCCCATGTGTTAATCCAGCCAAGTGTTACCCCAACTCATTGTTTGCCTCCCCTGATGTCTGTTGGAGAGATTAGCGGAGATAAGCAAGAGAGGAAGCACACAGCCCAGGAGTGAGGGTTAGGATGAGTGCAGACAGGCATACTGTAAGCAGGGAAAAGAAGAAGGATAAAGAGTGTGATGTCATTGGCATACAAGTGCAGTCTTTGCCAAGGAGGCTTGGGATGACATCCAAAAACAGGGAGCACGGAAGGCTCAATGCCAGACCACACTGACGAGACTCAGGCACCAAAGTGCAAACACAGGCACACACATACAGTACGGTATTAAGGTCTTACTGTTAAAAGATGGAGCGGTGAAAATGTACATCTCGTTGTCCAGGGCTCTCTTGTAGAAGCTGGACTCGTATGTCTCAGGGTTCTCAATCCACTCTTCCCCAGCACTAAAAATAACACAGTTGCAATAATTAATACAGTACATAACATAAAGGTAATAATACTGTGGGACCATGAGAACAAAAGCATCAAAAACCATTTATTTGGTTTATTTATTTAACGAGCATCTAAAGTACAGGTTTCAAACTCATGGCCTGGGGGTCAGATCAGGCCCTCCACATTTTATGTGGCCTGCGAAAGCCTGAAAATAATGTGTGCCAATAAATCACTTAATCATTCTTGCTAAATGTATTTGATCTTTCAATGTTAATGGAATTTTGACATGCATGCATGCAATTGCAGTTCTTATAAAGTTTAATATTATCTGATCATGTAACAAGACATTACATTGTTTTTGACCAAAGATGCCATGACTATAAATGTCTTTGTTCATAATACAATTATTTTTACTTAAATTATGTGTTGACTAAACAAAAAAAACTAGAAAATATCTTTTTTCCTGTGTTCATTAGCATGCAAAAAATATAAGGCAATTGTTATTACAAAAATGAGTAGCCAAATAGGGGATTATTAAATGGGGATGTTGATGGTGATATTCCGACTCAACAATAGTAATTTATGTCCACCTAGTGACAGATAAAGAATCTAGAAAAACCAGGAACTGATTGCCGTAAATTCTGGTGTATAAGCTGCACCCACTAAATTTAGAAAATAAAACTGATTTGTACATACTGTATATAAGCGCACCAGACTATATGCCGTACATAAAATGGCATAAAATGGCATATTGTGGCACGCACGAGTCAGTGAGGACTAGGCAGTTCTTTATTTGACAGGAGCCAATCATGAAAAAACTCACAAAAAGCTTGTCAACCCATTGGAAATTGCAGAAGGTCATTACTCAATATAACAGTCTGATTCACGGTGTCATCTTACAAAGAGTACTAAACTCATCACACAGCAACTTAACACTCAAAAGGTAGCTGGGAAACATTTAAAATGAAAAACAATGTAAACATTTTAACATTTTCCCAGAATGCATTTTGTCCGAGCAAAGCATTTCATTGGAGGACAAGCGGCATAGAAAATGATGGATGACGCTGCGATTCTGTCTCAGCCCAGAGGGAGGCTGAGATCATTGCAGCGCTCACCAGGCACCAGTGAATGCTTTGCTTGGATGAAATGCATTAAGGGAAAACCTTAAAAATGTTGTTTTTTTAAATTTATTTTAAACTCATATTGGTACTTGTATATTTTCCAGTTATCTTTTGAGTGTGATGTTTCGGTGTGATGAGTTGAGCGTTCTTTGTAATATGACACCATGAGTCAGACTGTAATACAGTACTGAGTAATGACCTCCTGTGATTTCCAATGGGGTTCCAAGCTTGCCACGAGTTCATTGATTGCTTGTGATTGGCTCCTGCAAAAGAAAGAGCTACCGTTTAGTAGTAGTTCTGAAGTAAAGTAGACGTCACGAGATTAGAACTTAATTAGCCGCACCGCTGTATAAGCCTCAGGTTTCAAAGTTTAAGAAAAAAAGTAGCGGCTTATACACTGGAAATTACAGTATGTTATGCTGTATAGTCAGTCAGACTATTCATTCACTTATCATACAAGTTAGAAACCCATGTGTATCAAAGACTAAACTAACAAAAAGGAAACTGAAGTAAATAAGAGGCATGTGGCTGTTGGACTGTGGCTGTGGACTGATCCATGTACTGCATGGACCTAATCCTCCATTTTTAAGAAAATAACTCAACAGAGCAGGCAAGAAAAGCAGCCAACCTAAAAATATCACAGTCAGTTTCAATTTTCACAGCACATATTTGCATGCCGAGATAACTGGCCAAAGCTCGTGTAGTAGTTTCACAGTGCCAGAGAGTTGAAGATGAGAAAGTAGAGCGGGTACCTTCTTGGGAAGACTCTTGTGATCCCTCCATCTGTGGCTACAAACCTGGCGACTGTCCCGTTCCTGACAGGATGGAAAAACACGGTCAAGTATCGCTGTGGCTCACGCTGACAAATAGTAAATCTGTGAGTCGCAGCTGGGGAAGAGACACTCTCAACTTTCACAGAGTCCCTTGACAGTATACAAAGGACCTCTGGAACTTGCTAACTGCTTATCCTGTTCAGGTCCACAGGTGACCTGGAGCCTATCCCAGCTGACTTTAGGGTACAAACCAGGACACTTCCAAAGGGGTGTTAATTGAAAGATATGTGCATTTCATAAAGTAATCCAAATAGAAGAAACACCTGGAAATAAAATACAGTCCATTTCTAATCGTTTTAATGATGTGACTGCCTGCAATGTACGTAGCATGTTTGACATGTTTGTGGAGTATGCTGCGGCAGGATTTTTCCCTCCTTTTTAATTTTTTGGCTGGATTTCTGCATGGATTTGCATATGTGCTGAGAGCTTATGCAGGAATAAGAACCTCAAGTTGGATGGAAGTAGTCCAGTTCGAACCTGATATAGTATTTAACATTTTGCATGCATTTCTACTTAACCACCATTGAGTTCAAGAGTATGGGATATGGAACATTTTTACACATCTTTTGAAAGAATGATTCAATCAGCAATAAGCCTCTTTTGCTTTGCGAATCACTCATTTTGTGAGTAAATTGTGCATGGCCTGAGCCTCGGCTTTGTAATCGTGTGCACATGCGACACAGATTTTCACTTCAAAAATAAAGCAGCATGATTACATCTTTGAGTCATAGAAGGTTTGGCACTCACACTTTCTGCTCTTTCCACAAGTCAACCAGCTCAGCTGTCAGACCGGCATCCAAGATTAGTCGACTCACAAGGGACACATTACCTATGATTAAAGACAGATCTTGTCTACATATCATGCACATCACCACTTCACCATAGTAATGCTAACAGAGAGCGTGTGCTCGTGACAACAATGGCAGTCTAAGCGAAGGGAAATGAACTGAATTAAACTTATGGCTGTCAAAAAGAAGAAGAGTGATGAAAAGAAAAAGTGAAGAAGAGAGAATTATGGAGCTTAAGGTTGAACAAATACTGTACATGCAATTTATATTTAGTGCTGATTCATATTCGGAGAGTTTTCTTATTCAGTGGAACCTCGGTTTTTGTCATTTATCTGTTCCAAAAGGTCAGGTGAAAACCGAAACGTACTTTATGGTAAACTTCAGCAGCAGGCACAATCATCATTACACACACTGGCCCGGCTCACTGTCTGTAATGTGTCACTGTTAAACCATTCCCCCTTGCAACCTGTGTTAACTAAAGAACCTTTACATTATAATCCTATTGTAACAGATGCTACCTTTGTACTTTGCTACAAGTTTTTTTCTCAAATTCAGTAGTGTTTCTCTCCTTCTTTATCAAAGTTCTGGCACTTGCAACTTTTTTTGCAGCCGTCATAAATTTAAAAAAGCGCAAATTCCTCTAACACTCAGAAATATGCAGTGCTCTTGAACAGCATGTCGCAGTGCTTGAAAGCAGGAGACAGAAGAAGACAGATACAGAGTTGTTCATAATTCTGTGTGCGTCCGATGAACAAATAAACCACACACACACACATAATAATTAGCCCTGATCAGAATCTGTCTACAGCGTCCCAATTCTAAAAGACCCACTATCCATTGTTCAGAGAGACTGAGTCACCAATTCATGGATGCTTTGTTTGGGCACTGTTTTGCCGTAGATAACCAAGACAGTGTACAAAAAAATGAGACATATTTGTGGCAATTATCTTCATCAAAAAACTAATCCTTGGAAAGTCGAGGTGTACAAAAACCGAGGTTGCATTGTATAAACATTTAAAACATTGTGTATGGTATATTAATTCCCAGTTAATAGTACACATTATACTATTTAAAAGCCTGTTTATTTACATTTGAAATGATCCCCAATTTGCAAGGAACATGCATTTGTGACATGAGCAGCACAACAGAATATGCATCCATGCAAAATGTGGTAAATCTTCACTGCCAATGCCCAACAAATTATTATGCTGTTGCTATTTACTCCTGTCTGGTGTTCTTTGGGGGCGTATTGGCGTTTTTTTCAATATATTCATTTAACAAAGGGTCAGGAACTGTGGGATGGCAGTGTTTCCCCTAGGTACACAACTTTGGGGTGGCAGGGGGAAGACAATGCGTCACGGGTAGTTGACGAACATATGCTGACACATGCACACGCAAGGAAGCATAGCCATCTGTATTACAATTGCTCCTTGATAGTTATACTTGCTAACCACCACCTTTCATAATAAACAATAATCCACAATCTTCTTGGGGGGATGGGGCGTCCCCACTAATATTCTAGTAGGGGAAACACTAGATGACATTCTACTCTTCAGCTAGGAGTTGTCATACACACTGACTGAGTTGGGTTGACGTTGAACTGGGGTTGGGCATCGAGTCTCGAGCATTGATGGGAACGGGGACTAATATCACGATTCTCCCGATTCTCCCCATTCAGCTGCTTTTATTTCGATTCCTAGTTTTGACGGCCACTTCACCGACCGCAAGAAATAGCCACCAACGCCAACGAAGAAGAAGCTGCTAAAAAGTTTGGCTTTACTTCATAAAAAAAGAGCAGTCCACTCAGTGCAGCATTTGCAACACAACGATATCACGCAAGACAAGATTAAACACCTCTGGATTCATGGTGTAGAAATAACAGAGTGCCCCATCTTTGATTCGTTATGTCGGATTTCCTCTAAGCAGTCAGAATCAGGGAAGTCAAACAATAAATGATGTCTGTCTCATGCCAATGTAACCGAGGGTTTCAGTATGCTTGCTGATGTTTCTGGAAGTTTGGTGTAAATAAAGGTTGTGAGCTACGGCTACGACTCGGTAAGTTTACTCATGTGCACAGTCCATATCTATTAACAACAGTCAAGACATCTCAATTCACAGACACTTCCGCCCTTCAAAATAAGAGCATTTTGGTCTACATCCTGTTTACATGTTCTAACAATGTAAGGGTGTCATATAAATAGCTTACACCAACACTGTGGCAGCAAACAATGTATACTACATTTCAGAAGTAAACATAAGTGTACTAGTACAAAGAAACTTCATAACAGTTATAGTCAAGTTGAGTGGTTTGATATTTATACACTGGTTGAAAATAGCCCTGTGAGAAATTTATAGAAAAGTTGATAAGAATCTCATATCATTAGAAAAAGTCATTGAAAAGTTAGACATTTCATCCAAAAAGAACTGTGGTTAGCACCCTTATGTAAACCATACACACTTTTAGGAAGTTTGAATCGAGAATCGTTACAACAGGATTCGAAATGAGGAATCGGAATCGGAATCGGAACCGGGATTGTTTAAATTCAAACGATGCCCAAGCGTAGTTAGGACCATTGGCAGGCCACTCCAGATTCTGGAGGGGTCTCTGAAAAACACCAGTGCTGTGTCTTTCTAAAAGTATAAGATGTACTGACAAGAAGCATTGTTGTAACAGAGAAATAATCAATACACAACTTTCTGCACTTTTTGTTTTATGCATATAAAGCATTCTCAACTGTTCTTTAAGACACACAACTGTTCAAAGGCAGTTGTAGGACAAGACCTGAGTGTGATCTTGGCTTCAAATGGATCAGGAATAGCTGTATCCATTAGCAGGGGATAATGGTGGTAAGCTATACCAGGGTGAGATCCATTAGATGATGGCCAATGAAACACTATGAGTCACTGCGCAGAATGACAACACAAGGCTTCTAGGAAGCTAAGTCAATCAGCCTGATGTCACCCTGCTCAGACCTGACTAATCAAATCAGAGTCATGCTCTGCCATTCAGACACTGACCACTGGGGAAGATTGGGGACGTCGTCACCAAGCATGCATATACACACACACACACACACATACATACACGCATGTCTTTAGTGTAATTACTACCCCCCCACCACACACACACACACACACACACACACACACAGACACACATAGCAGTGCAACACATTACAGTACAACACACATGTACATTGATAAAGGCAACATCAGGTGGCTCAGTGGTGTAGCCTAAACTGAAACACCATCGTTTGTTAATATGTCGGGTTTAAAAACAAAACAGAGAGATGCATGACTCACATGCATCTGGAGTGTTCCTATCAATGTACTGGTTGAATTCGAGGAGAAACTGGGTGTTGTTGAGTGACAACTTCAGCTCTTTGCAGTACTCCCTGAAGAAACAGCAACCATCAGTTTCACTCTCAGCACCATGTTTGCTCCGGCATGCTCAACAAGACTTTTAAAGGTGGAAAAAAAAAAAAAAAATCTCCACTCACCGTGGAGCGATGAAGGTGTAACCAAAGTCATCAAAGTTCTCCAGCTGGATGGTTTCCATCACTTTGGAAAACACACATATGAAAATGGTTGGTATGTTTCACAATGAGATTATGAAACCTTTGAAGTTGTACAGTTTGAGTAAACATTAGGGAACAAATAGGGAACTGCATTAGTATAAATATGAGCTATGACTGCTAGCTGACTCTGTTTAAGTTTTGGTGATGCTAATGCATGAAGATGACAACCTGGCCCACACATACACATGGACACATGAAATATTGGACAGATATGAGGTGCTGGATAAAGAAAGAGTGGATGCTCACAAAGAATGAAATACTTGCCTGTTTGTCCTGTGACCCCCATGAAGAAAGAGAGGAGGAAAATAAATTAAGAGGTAGTCGTGATACCGCGGAAAATATTCTCTTATAAAATACAATATCAGAGGAGAACTAGCATGCAAAGAAACATTGTCATAAACGGAAAATCTCTGTAAGATCAGACCTATGTTTAAAATCTTGTAAATGACAAGACAGGCGTCGATGACCATCATTCACTACCACCCTCTGAAAGTGAAGACGCTTTGGACTTTTAGAGTGTACTTAGCGGCGTGGTGCTGTCTGCAAAAGCCATCACTGAGCGCCAACTTTGAACATTGTCATGGAAATGTGGTGCAGGGATGAAACGACGTCCATCACGTAAAAGTATGACAGGCAGATTCATTGCCTGTTTCTTTCCGGGCTGCAATCCACCATGTTGCTCATATACAGTATATATAGCACCCCTGTTCTATGCATGCATGTTTATCCAGCATGAAGACCGTCGCTTATGTGTCAGTAGGGAGAGAACAGAGATGGATTGATGTATTGGTGGTCTAGCTGTGGAGTGAAACTTAAGACTGCTGCACACCAAATTTTCAAGTCCGTGCCTCGCTCTCTGTGGCAAAGCGTCACCGTGAGTTTTTCGGTCTTTAACGACCCTGTAAACGTTGACAGACTCTTTATGGCAGAGAGGTAGTGACACAAAGGCCAAATCACTCAGTCAAAATCTCATCTATTGGGATAACTGCACCATTAGCCAGCAGTGCTTTGTGGAGACACATCAAAGTGATGAAAATGCACCAAAGACAGATGGTTTTTAAGCTGAAGTCGTGTTTTTTTACCACTAATAATACCCTGTGAGGCATCTTTAAGCTTTTTCAAAGCGAAGCAATTCATCGTGCCATCATCAACAGAGCTTTAAATGTAACAATCACACACTTTTGAAGGGCATAAATGTATTCAAGCAGGAGAAGGAACATCACATTGCAAAATAATGACACAGAAAAGTAAGTACTTGCCCCAAGTTGATGCTGCAAATGTCCAGCAAAGAAGACAGAGAAGAACATGCCTCAAAGTCAGAATACCAAGACGTGAATCACAACATATAGCAGTTAGATTTGTGTGCTTATGAAACATCAGTGCAATTAAGAAGCAACAATAAACTTATGAAGATTTAGTAGAAAATTATAGAAAAAGAACTCAAAAGAAAATAGTGAAAAGTAGTATTTGAATTTCCAACAAATTGTGTACTTCTTGATTTAAAAAAAAAAACAATGCTAAAATGTAAAATATATACTAGGGCTGTCAAAAATAGAGCATTCACAGCATTAACTAATTTATTTAATTAATTCCGTTTAAAAAAAATTGCATAATTAACGCATACGCATCATGGCAAGCCACGGCTCTCTCTTATGACGACAGACGGCGCACAGTGTAGCTCCCCTCAGAGTCAGAGTCTAACACTCTTTTATAACTTTATTCTGACCTAAACACATCAACAGCAGTGTAATTCCACCGCCAAATACTGTATGTAGCGCCAACTCCAAACAAACACGTCTATAGTCCATTCGTCATTGCAATGACACTTCCTTATTGTCACAAGACAGACAGCGAGATGCATTCACATTACAACAATGTCTTTATTATGCCTGTATGGGTGGTCTAAATAAACAAACGCAAAGAAAAACAATAAGTGTTTCTTGTTTCTTTCTCGATCTGCCGTGCGCACCTCCGATTGTACATAAGTATCGCCTTGCAATGCCAGTCTGAAAATTGCCAAAACCCCTCCACAGTGCAGCTCGACAGAGCCAAGAAGGCAGCGCTTGGACACACTCCTCATCACCTGGCAACACCTTGCACACATGGGTGTCCACAGTGTGGCGCAGGGGTCATCTGTGGTATGTGGGTAATGGCATAAATAAACAAAAACACAGCCAATGTAGAAAAATAAAGCAAAAAGGCATAATGTAACTTGAAAATTTTGATACTAATAACTAAAATGACAGTACGTATAGCCTGTGACAAAATAAATGTCACAAATGCTCATTCCGCAACTTTACAGAGCAAAAGATGACATATTAAAGCAAATATTGCAGTATTATGATATATGATTATATATTATCATGACAATTTGTTAAAAATACAATACAAAATCAGGATGAACAGAGGGTGGTATAGCTTGCCATGATGAATTATTTACTTTAAATACTCCAATCAAAACCTGCACTTTGCACCCAATGAGTGACATTATGTAAATTTCTCAGCAAATGAATGTGGTATGGTATCTTCAGTTAGGTGTTGAAACACTTTCCCCTGTACAGGCTAATGGAAGCAGGGAATATTTTTTTGGGCTAATAATCCTCTTGATCAGAGCAGCCATTTCAAGAAACGGTGCAGCAACCAGCAAGAATACATTGACAGAAGCGGCATGGTGGCCTGGTGGTTAGCATGTTGGCCACACGATCAGGCGAGGGGGAAGATCTGGGTTCGAATCTCCATTGGACATCTCTGTGTGGGTTTTCTCCACATTCCAAAAACATGCATGTTAGGTTAATTGGTGACTCTAAATTGTCCATAGGTATGAATGTGAGAAGTTAAAGCTAATTTCATACTGGAAGACAGTGCCTTTCGTTCTCATTGCTTTAACATTGAGTCAGGACAAAAGCTGTGATCGACCCACGGACCTTAGCACAACCGGCACCACCGCACTACAAAATATATCATAACTTAGGCCGTGACATTTGTTTTAAAAGTCAACAGAGTAGCCATTTAAATTTTTTTGATAATCAAAAAGTCCAGGGAAGAAAATCAAGTGTCATAAATGCTGCAGCAGCACGCTGTATTCGTTTTTCCATCGCTAAAATACGGGGATTGTATTTGTACCATTCCTACATACAGTATGTGTTTTGATCTGCTCACGCTGCACTGGACGATGACATCACTAAGACTCACTGCTACTGGACCGTAAACTACCGTGCAGAGGTGTACAAAACACCGTTACTTTGTATACTGTCCCTATAAATGTCACTTAAAAGGAGTTTTAAATAAGGCCAGAGGAGTTAAATATGAATACTGAATGAAGTGAATGAACGGGCCAAAAGAAGAAGAAGAAGTGAATCAACTGCATTTCACAGGTCCACGACAACTCCCATGACCACCACATACCTGGAAGACAATGACGTCACCGACAGGCAGCCTGTAACATTTAACGTCTTTATCATTAAAAGCACTAAAAAAGCACATCCACATAAAGCCTGCTGTGCATAAATCCTATGCTTCATTTCCCAGTATCCATTCAATCGATTGAATACCTTTCAAATGTCGTCCGGAATGGAAACTTGAGAACCCAGATCAAAATAGTTGACTTATAGGAATATAAATCGATGCATCGATGTAGTGAATTAATCATTACACCCGTATTAGTTAGTATTTTAGTTTTTTTGCATTTTGACCCAAATAAAGTGCGATGGAAATATAAGGAGTGATATTTCCCTCCATATATGTTCAGATATAACAAAAAAAAAAAATGATAGTCCAACTGTACATACGAAGTGAAATTAAATTATTGGAAAGAAAATTATTGATTTCAAATGAATTCTGATATAAGATGGCATGAGTACAAGGGTACATCTTTTTGCAGTATCACATGTGCAGTTGCTCCATGGCCAACATTAACAAGGATGTTAATAATTGTTGTACATGTGTAGTACAAACTGGTTACGCAGGGAAAGCCGAGCATAAGGAGGCAAAAGAAGGTCAGAACAAAAAGTCAGGCAGAAGAATAGTTAGGGAGGATCAAAAGAAGCACAGCACTTGGGTTGGGTCACTGACAAGAAGAAGATCCGGTGCTTCAGCATGCATGGGAGTGCATGGCCACTGACCACAAGGTTACACTACAAAAGAAAAGCACGGCGGGGATGTGCTTGATGCGAGCGAGGAGTGGCTGCGGTTCCAGCTGGGAAGCAGCAGTAGTGACCCAATGAGAATTGCTTTTGAAGGGCCATTAAAATACAAATAAAAGAGATGTTTACTTCATGATGGATTGTGTGGTACTCACACATTGCTTGCTTGATGTCATCACCCAGTTTGGCTTGAATGAAGTGTTCGCTGTATTTGGGTAGAACAAGAGCCAGGCTGCAGAAAAGATAATCAAAGTCAGTAGTAATAATAATAATATATGTCAGATTTCCAATAATAAGCACAAAAAAGTAAATAAAAAATATCAGTATTGATCTATTGATTAGGATATGTGCCAAAAGTGTCTTGGTGCTTTTATATGCATTTTATTCCCATATATGGCACCTTCTTTTAATAAGAAATGACCACAAAAAGACATGACATTACAGTGTGTGATGGGTATCTGTTGTGTAAATACAGTCCAAGTAAATTTGGAAAGAAGAAAAGTGAGCTTGGCATTAGCCACTATACAGTAGTGACCCCTTGTGGCTGAAGTAGCGTCCTCGGTCCTCAAGAGAGCTGAACAGCACATAAAGGTCTACATTTGGTGACTCACCTGTAATCAGTTCCATTGACTGGTGCCCATGTGTAGGTTCTGACTCCTCGATCAATGTATCTCTGAAAGAGGTAGCATCAGAGCTGTGATTTGACTAGCAATTGTCATTTAGCTTTAGCTTAGTCGTTCGGTGTGATGATGAGCTCAAGTTACTAAAAAAGACAAACCCTAATAAAAATCTCTCACCTCATCCTGAGTTTTCACTAGCGTCTCAATGGTGCGTTCGCCCGTCTCACCGTCAATCATCATTCTCCGGATCTGTAAGGTGAGAGGGGCACTATTTGATTTAGTGTACATGTAAAAGGTTCCGTACCACTAGCTAAGTACTACCTCATAAACATGACACATATTTATGTCTGTACAACTACCTCCACTTTAATGTCGTTCTCCAGCTCAGCATCCAGAAAGTCCAGCGTCACAGGCTCCTGGAATTTAGGATTCTATAGGGATATCATTAGAATTCGGTCATTAAAAACCTTAAATATCCTCACTCACGCGATGAAAAAATGTCAGGTTTTCATCAAAAACTGCTATAAAATATTACTCTTAGTTTGTTTCACTATATAGAAGTCAGTCTTTTGAAACTACATCAGACTGAAATATACAAATATTAATTACATTAAGCTTTCTTTAACCCTTTCAACTTTAACTCCACAGTTGTTTACAGAAAAATAAGGAAAATCATTTCAAAATCCTGTAGTTCCCCATAATTTCTGTAAAAATATGATATATTAACATTTGGATTTGTATTTTTGAAGAAAAGTGTCGACACAAACAAGACTTAAAAACCCAAACGATTGGTATTTTATTAGGTAATGTCACAATGAATGTTTAATGTGGGAAATTTAGTTAAATATTTCTGCACCCTAATTTTCCTTGTGTATTATTCCAGAAATAAGGCCATTTGCCTTAAAAAAAACATTTTTGACTTGCTAACCTCCAGTATCAGTTTAGTAGCATTTATGTAAATGTGAGCAGTGATTACAGCCTTATTGCACATCACAAGTCATCTTCTGGCAGCAGTCACTTCATCAATAGACACCAGTATGACATATGATGTCCTCTCCCATCATTTTGATACAAGTTAACCATCTGTCCGAAGAATCAGATTCCAGAACATGAGGGGCTTTTCAAAATATGTTTTCTGGCACAATCTAATTTGGTTTCTGTGTTCCTGAACGTCATCACTGCACCTGTTTTACATCTTCTGTATTTACTGTAAGGTCATAAAGGTAGTTTTGGACAATGATACACCAATATTCTTGCTGCTACTGTTAAGTGGCCAGACTTTTTGGCCAAAAAAAAAAAAAATGTCAGTGATCTCAAGCCAACATAACCTGCTTTTCACTTCCAACAATACAACAAGAGCACAATCTCCCGGAAGTAAAAGTGACAGTTTGATGATGTCCATCATTAAAAATTTTAATTATAAACACAATTATGTCACAATCTTAGGGTGCAGTGAATTGTATTAAGAGACGACTTTTTTCCACGCTGACCCTAAACACTTGTATATCTTTTAGCATCTTTATAATGTCACTGAATGCAATGAACTTTTTTAAGAGCCTCTGTGTCATTTGCACAACAATGTTCTTTTGTATTTGAGTCTGGGCCAGTCTAAATGCAAGGCATAAGAACTATAAAGTAAATCAAAGAAGTGTTTAAAATGAAAAATAGATATGAATGGCTTTATTATGGTATAAAATTAAATGCGCAGTGCTATAGTCTTATTGTATTGCTCTTATATGTGCCAGATGACATGACGCCAAAGAGATGAAGGGACACTGCTTCCCTCTTTTTTTTCCACAGCAAACCCAGTTAAATAAAAAATACGATTAAATGCATGGATAAGAAGTGCGTAAAATATTAATTGACATAACCAGATTGCATGAGTTTCTTACTTTTGGTGGTAAGTAAAAATGCAATGGGGCGGCAATGAAAGATGATGCATCTCAGCATGAATAAGAGAGAGGAACACAAAAAAAAGGAATAAATGATCAAGGGCTAGCAATGATGCATGACACGGAATAAGACATCAAACATATTGAAGAACGACAGGAGAGCATATGAAAGGAGAAAAAGGGAAATGATTAGAGACGGGAAGGAATTATAAGAAAGAAGAGGGGAGGGGGATGTTTTATGTCCATGTAAGAGCCGTGTCAAAATATTCAATGCCAACAGACATCAAATTGTTCTATTATTTTTTGTAAAGGACTTTTTGATACAGCTCTTGCGTTGGATCTGTGCAGGTGTACCTACTGCTGGAGCTCCTAATTGAAAAGGAGAAGGCTTCACTCTACCTCAACTGAATGCTAATAAATAGGTGGTAACCTGTTTATCTACTACTTCTACGTCTATCTTAAACACCCTCTACCTGATCTCACCTCGTGAAATGTGACGGCATACTTATTATTGAGCCTGAGACTCCTGTTATGGATCCTTTTCTAGACGCAATCACGGAAAAGTGTAAAAAAGTACCATACTGACCCAAATATTTTTCCCTAGAAACATGTTTAAAAAGAGGAGTCGTGTTATATTTGAGGTCTAGAGATTTATGAATCCAAACTAGCAGCTGGTGCCAAAGACTTCTCCCCAAGCGAGTCACAGAATGTCATCAACATACCAAAAAGCTCACAGTGGCAGATGAAGAAGCCTAAAGAAGTGGATGCTGTACCTTTGGCTGGAGATTGGGGTGCAACAGGACATAGCCGTTTGGATCAATGGCAAAGTAGTATCCATTTGGGCCAATCTGGATGGAGGGAACACAGCAAGGAGATGTGTCTCCACAAGACACTGTACATACAGTGCATGCACACTGGAATGCTAACCAAGTCTGTCCACTACTAGTAATCATAGTCTTCATTCTTTGGAAGTGTGCCACTGTAGTGGTCTGCACATGCAAGACACAGCAATGCTCATTTTGCTAATAATCTTTTGTATATTTAGCTATACGTTATGGGTGTCGCAAGGCACTCACGTCATGAGACAAGATGATATAAGAGATCGGGTGTACACGAACGAGACGGGACGAGATTTTAACATTACTTTTAAGAAAAGTACAATGTAAAAATAGAAAAATATATATGGCGATATATTGCAATGTACTGTAATTTCTTCTATGTTACACTGTTCTGCATTCTGTGCCCCCCCTCCCCGCCGAGACAAAGAGACTGCATGACTGACAAAAGGGCTCACTCCATTCATGCTGTTGTTCTATGGAACAAACTTGCCAAGGTGCTGAAACAGAGTGAACTTTCTTCCAGGCTGTTTGGATGCGGGAGACGAAGAAAACAGTAACTTATGCACATGGCAATAAACTGAAGCGGGCAAAATTATCAAATTAATTTTCAAATATTGTGTGATTAATCAGCTTATGTATTTTCATCCCAGGCCTGGTGTCCACGAGCCATTTTTTTTCTGAACGAGAAATCTATGTTTTAATCTCAGATTTTGTGACACCCCTACTGTGCATTCTTGTAACATCTTGCAATCATAAGAAAAACAATACTGATTAAGTGGTATAGGTTGTTAAAAATGCAATAAAAATATATACAGTTTAGAAAATTAAAAAACAAATGGAAAGTAAAATAACATTAATATCCATCCTTTTTCTATGGCGCTTATCTTCCCTCGGGTCGCAGGTATGTTGGAGCCTATCCCAGCTGACTTCAATGACAGGGCACATATAGACAAACAACCATTCACACTCACATTCATACCTATGGACAATTTAGAGTCGCTAATTAATTAATTTTGGAATGTGGGAGGAAAACGGAGTACCCGGAGAAAACCCACGCATGCAAGGGGAGAACATGAAAACCCCACACAGAGATGCCCAACAGAGATTCGAACCAGGTCTTCCCCATCTCCTGACGGACATGCTAACCACTCAGCCACCGTGCAGCCCTACAACATTCATATATTCAACAACAATAATAAATAGAAAATACAAATAAAGCAGCGTACAAATAACACTAAAATTAAAAACCAGGATAAAATTTACAAAAAATAATTGCAAATGAAACAATTAAATGAAAGTGCATTGCACGCACGCAAAAGAGTAATCAATGAAGTACTTTATGCTGGGATATTATAGTCTTCCAAGATTACATTGACTCATTTTGCAAGTATCGCTCCGCTACCTGTGGCTGCCAGTGACTGTCTTTTTAATGATTGCTGATGTATCATTGGACGAAATGGGCATCAGGCATTGTTGCAGCCCTACTGATCGGTCAGTGTGTACATGTTAAACAATGTCACGCCTGGCAAATGTTATCTTTTTTTTAGTTTATTTCGCGTGATGAATGTAGTAACAAAAAAAATGCTGTTGAACTCACTGTGAAACGTGGTGTGAGCTTTTTGATGTCATTCAGAGACACGTCAATCCCCATCACGCCGAGAATGAGCTGATTTTGATGCTGAGAGACAGCGGGAGAGATATAAAGATAAATACATCAACCAAACCCTACTGTTCACGCCACCTGTGATCATGTGTTTACTTCACAGCACCTCGCCATTCCTGTCATCTTTAGTCTTGGTCTTATTGAAGACAGGAAGTGTCCCGGTTATGACAAGACCCAGTTCCTGAGTGAGGGACAAGCAACACACACGCACACACACGCACACACACACACACACACACACACACACATAAGCATTTTCTAAGCATGGGAGATAAAGTTTGTGCAAGTACAAGAAACTAAGTCACACCAGCGCATCGAGGTAGACATTTGTCCATTGAACTTGTTTGGCTTGCTTGTCTGCCAGAACCATGGGTCTTCCCAGAACGTCCAGGTACTCCTACATAACAGAAAATACTGTGTTATGACTGCAAGTGGTTGAAAATAACTTTAAAAAACACAGAATTACCTGTGTGTTGATTCGTATGGCTCCAATAGAAGGAATCTCATAGAAGTAACCTGGATTAAACGTTACATACACAAAATACATCAGTGAAAGAAAACACCGTTGAGCACCCTATGAATGCTGTCGAGCATTTTCTTTCTCTAGTATTGTATACAGTGTGAATGTGCATTGTATTGCACCTTTGTTGGAGCAGGCCATCCACTGAATGGGTCCTTTGTCATAGTTGTGCTGTCCAACAGAGAAGGTGAAGATTCTAACCTAGAATATTAACACCACACTGAGTATTAACAAAGCAACATACAGTGGTGTTGAAAAAAATCTGATAAAACATTAATTCATTACATTTTTTAGTCATTTGTAAAAATATAATTCAATGCAATTTTAAATACAGTACATTTAGAAGACAATTTTGGAAAATATCAAACAAATATGATAATATACGGCATTCCAGTGGTAAGACTGTTATATTATATAGTATAATTATTTTTACATGGGGTTTTAATTTTTTTTTACTATAATTAAATTTCTTCATTGATTGGTTACGGTTCTACAAATTAATTAATTCAGTTCATTGTACTCTAAAGGGCAGCCACATAGTGTCAAGAATAACCTATCTAATTAACTGACTATGAACAATTAGGTAATTTAGTATTAATAACGTCAGTATTAGTGTAAAATCCAATACATAATTTACCAGTTGAATAATACGATTATATGCACCAAAGGCGAACACAATACCGTTGCGCATGGGTTCACATTAATCAGGTTCATATTGAGATTTGAAACACATGGGTTCTGTGCTATGTTTTCATTAAGTGTGCTGCCTTTAAGGTAAGTAGTAGATGAAGTGTCTGTGTGTGAGAGAGTGAACTAGCTCTGACTTTGTGTGGAAGGATGTGGATGTTTTAGCCCAAGGGGAGCTCCCAAATGCTAAAACCGAAGCATTTCCACATATCTCAAGCAACATAAAACCTTAAAGGAAAAACAAACAAACAAGCAATTGTAACGTTAGGTAATTCACCCTTGTGAGCAACACTACTGGAGAAGATAATACAATATGGAAAGGCTTTCTCGGTTGTTTTCAGGTTGAGGTGTGATGTTTAAGTTATGGGCAACAGACAATGCATTAAGCATGTTGTATACGTGTGTGCGTGTGTGCTGGTACTTTTTTGTCTGCGTTGTATTTCTCCAGTATGGCTTGGGCTCGTTCTTCTCCTCCATCAGTAAACAGCATGATAATCTTGTTGCAGTTTGCTCTGCTCACATTAGTCTGGTTGCAAAAACAAACAAATGCAACACGGCAATTTGCAATTTTGTATACATTGTGCTCACCATGGTAACCAAGGGCGTATGGTTAGGATATTTTTCCATGACGTATTTGAGCAAAGACTGAGATGTCAGTCATAATGAAGTTGGAAAAATGTCAAACATAATACATAAACCTACGTTTTGCAGCTTACTTAACATTTCATGGAACATCTCAAAGTGACGTCGAGGCTTGAGGTATTATGGGGACCTTGGTAATATAAATGTTCAGCTATTTACAAAGTTTTTCTATTCTATTGAAACCTTGATGTAGTAAAAAGAATCGATTTCAATTGTGCCGTAACAGTAGAGGAGGGTGAGTCATTCAATTTATGTAACACATTAGTCCAGCAGATGGCAGCAAAAGACAATCCTGCTGCCTTGTCTTAGCCACTTAAATAAACTGTATAAGCAGCACATGTAACATTTGGCATTCAGCATTTTATGTAAAAAAAAATAAATCTATATAAAATAAACAATTTTTGTATAATATTTACAAAAACAAAGTATGCGTTTAAAACAGTGTTGGGAGTAACAGTGTTAAAAATGACAGTTTTACAAATGCTGTTATTGTTTTCCAGGAACAGGTAATGCAATGAATTGGTATTTCAAACGTTACAACGCCGTTATTGTCACCGACACTGAAATGTGGAACTTTTTTATGCACTGATATATCTATCAACAATCTGGAAGTCACTGCAGTTGCCATTGTTCACTACTAGTACACAGGAAGCTAAATAGCAAGTTAGCTAGTTATGGAGAGCTGTGGTTGCTCGCGCTCAGGAAAACACTGCCCCCTAGCGTTTTTGTAGAAATTGGCAAGTCACAAGCCACTAAAAAGCTAAATCCAAATTCTTTGATATATTTGGAGGGTTTTTTTTTAGAAGTAATGCAATAATTACTTTACCAGGTAACTGATTACATTTAATTAGAAGTAACTCCATTACTTATATAATTACTTTTTTGGGAAAGTAACTAGTAACTATAACTAATTACTTTTTAAACGTAATTTGCTGGTTGTAAATAAACAATAAATGTACGAAAGCAACTCATACACATGAACTTGTCTTTGAATAATTCATTTTTAAACAAATGAAAAGAAAAATAAATAAAACATACTATTACGTAGTATAGGAATAAAATACTAAAAATAATATCAAACATTACCGCAGAGAGCTGCTCAAAAGCAAACTCGAATCCCTTTGTGTAGTTTGTAATTCCTTTTGCTGTGATATTCTGCACTGCGTCCTTCAGCAACTTCTTGTTCCTCACATTGGCTTGAACCAGATGCTCAAAACACGCCGTCTTCTTCACCCTAGTGTTGAACTGTGACAAAACAGCAGGGCGTTATGACGTCAATATTAATATCCATACAAATCATTAGTTGATAGGACTCATATATGCACATTCATAACAGAATCAGGGTCACAGAATAAACATGTACCCGTTATAAATTACCACATGTGCAACATATGTATTCAAGAAATAAATTCAGTGGGTACACACACGTAGGCACACACACTCCCACCTGGCCTTGGCTGTTATGAGCCAGTGGAAAACAGATACATTCATCAAGGCCCGTTAATTGCTTCACATCCTTAGAGCTCAACGACACGGTACCCATGGAAACAAGATGAAAGCTATATAAGAACAAGGTTATGCAGCGCCCTCTTTTTTGGAGGGTGGAAAGGTGAGAATGTTTCATTTCCATCCCATATCGTTCGTATGCGACACACACTCAGCTTGACAACAACAACAAGCAAAGCAGCCTTCGACACACTTGTACACAAGGTTGAGCTCCAGGCTGTAATGATAGTGCTGATTTTCATAATTTAAGAAATGTATGCATGATGAGTAGAATACAACATATTGTAATAGTGCAATGAAAGCTGGAAAGGTGAGGTAAGAAAGCAGAACAAATCAACTAATCAGAGTTTCTCTGTGAGTCTCCAAGATAAACTAATCTCCAAGCAGGGGATGCAAAATGACCTCTGACCCTGTGTGGGTGTGCATGCATTTCCAGTGTGGCCCTGTCAGCCTTGAAGCTACCTCTCCTTTGACAATAACAGACAAACAACATCTCTATTTGACTGAAAGGCAATGATCACAATGGCCAGAATCAAGGTGACAGCAAATAGACAAGCACGAACACACTCCTGTGCACACACAAATACAATAGAGGGGAGCATAATGGCCCACGGCGCACACACGGGCATCCTTTGTCACGTAATCTATTAAAAGGAACGAGGCAGAGAGGTGAGATGGGGCTGTGGGAGGGCGAGCAACAGTACAGTATGTGTGAATAGAGAATATGAGAGTGGGAAATTGAAAGGGTGTGTCACCTTGTATGGAGAATAATTAGATCTAATATGTTATGAGACACAGTGGAACCTTGATTTTTGAATGCCTTAAAGCTTGTAAAAGTTTGTTTCAGCAACCATTTTATTATATCTTCTCAAGGGACAATACTATAGCAATTAAACTTGGATTTACTTTACGGTAGTCAGTGTACATCCTGCATAGCAGTATTGATTTACTTTCCACTGAAAACAACTCAACACAGCCATTATTGTCTGAAACACAAGTGAGTAGCAAGATACTTGTGTCTTGCCTACAGTCAAGCATGGTGGTAGTGACATTGTCTGGGGCTGTTTGAGTGCTTCTGGAGGCTGGGGAGCTGAGGTTCATTGAGGGAAATATGAATTCCAACATGTGCTATGACATTTTGAAGCAAAACCCCAAAACGTTTCCAATATGGAACAACAAACCCCAAAACAGCTCCAAAATGACAATGACCTCACTAAGGACACAATTTGGACATGTTCACTGTGAGGTGTACTCACATGTGTTGCCAGCTATTTAGACCAGGGGTGCTCACACTTTTTCCGCCTGCAAGCTACTTTTAAAATGACCAAGTCCCAAATATCTACCTCCTACTATAAATACAGAAAAATATATATTTACTATATTTATGCATCTTATACATGTATATCAGGGGTGCACACACTTTTTCAGCATGCAAGTTACAAGTCGAAATTATCTACCTCGCTCTATAAAACATTTAACATATATAAACATATATATACTTTGAAATACTATTATAAAAATTTATGATTAATATTTCACATTCATATTTTCAAAGCTTACAGGTAATCGAAGTAGTTGATATCATAATTATATTCAATATGGCAATTAAGATAATTACACATAATTCCTCAATAGTTGTGTACATAACCTGAGTACTTGTAATATGTCAGTAAAAATAGCTACGTAACGTTCACTAGGAGACACAGTTCATGTATTACATCCAGGTAGCAATTGCTATCAAGCATTACTGATATACAAGAAGTGAAAATTATTACGCAAAAGACAATGCAGCCGAAGTCAAGGCAACATATTAAAAAGGCTTCAGCTACGGTCACATGTTCCATTTCACCATGAAATAATAGTTTAAGAAGCAGGTGTGTAGAAAACACTGATTTCTGTAGTGGAGTTCGTGACGCGAAGCAAAGCCATCAAACAATACACCTTTTTTTCTGCATAACCAGCCGCTACAAGTGAACACATAACTTTTGTTATTGATATAAGCATCTCAGTTAGTTTATCCGTAATCAGAATAATAAAGATGAAAGTTGTATCTCCGTGTGTAGCTTGAAACGCAGCGGGGGGAGCAAGAGCAAATCAGTAGGGGAGCTTCATGTCAGCTGACTGTTGTCATATGACAACGATAGCGTGACGTTTAGGTCGCAATTGACATAATGGGCACCCCTGATTTAGACAATAATGACTCTGTGTGTTGACTTATTTTTAGTAGATAGTAAATTTATACCGATGTACAGGATGTACACTGACTACTCTAAAGTACATCCAAGCTTCATTGCTATTGTATTGTCCCTTGAGAAGATATAACAAAATCACATATGCGAGGGTGTAATCTGCCTTTTGCCAAAAGTCAGCTGGGGTGGGCTCCGGCTGAGGAGGTGAAGAGGATAAGCATTATAGACAATGGATGGGTGGATGACAGGAATAAATGTGTTTTCTACTCTTCTACTAACTGGCAATATGTCCTTTTTATATATATATATATATGCACTGCACTTAAATGCTTCATTGGTGCACAGCACATTGCCTGAAAAGAGGAAGGAAGGAGACAGATACTGAGTTCATTGTTCTGTGTGCATTCTGTGAACAATCACCGGCTATCCTCAAGAGCACCCAACAACAACAAAAAATGAAAGCATTCTGCAGTCTGCTCGAGAACGGAGATTGGAAGTCGACCTGAATAAAAAGCTAGTGTTTCCCCCAGAGATTGTCACAACAACTCTCCGGCCAGACATGGTCTTGTGGTCTTCAGCAGCAAAGCTGGCTTATGTTATGGCAAAAACCAAGTATTTCGACCTAACAGCATCAGCATCCGAGAACGGCTCCATTCAGGAGAGGTGGGATGCAGGGGGTTTGTTGCTACATCTACCACCAGTCTGTTGAGGAAAATCAGAGTGAGAGGTCATTCCCTCCAACAATGTATCAGAGCCATATCAAGTGCTGCAGAAAAAATAAGCAATTGGTTCTGGATAAAGCGGAATGATAAAACTTGGAAAAAATAGAGAAAAACCTCACTCCCCCAACTCCGAGGGCCAACATCAAGAGAGACAGCTATCCACCCATATGAGTAGGATTCCCTGGCCGTCATCAACTTGTTGATCTGATCATGACACATACATTCACCCAAGTTTTCTTTACCTGTCCTGATTCAAATATTTTTATTGTCTCTTTCCTAGATAGATTTAGGAAACAAAGCTTCTGACGTGTCAGGTTACTTGTATTTTTGTGTTTGAGGAAGCAGGCATTCCCAGATTGGATTAGTGATGACACAAGACAGAAGGCTAATCTTCCAGCCTTAATGCTGCTGAACACTTCCATGCTCCAGTTGGCACTCTGGCACTGCTCACTGGACTGACACCAGCTAACACAGCCAAACTAACTGAGCAGGCTGGATAGATAAAAAGTAGGGGGAAGAGAGCACACATGAAAGAGGAGTAGAGATGAAGAATGAGAAGGAGTAGCCAACAGGCATTCCTCTGACCTACAACAGCTGCCGTGTGTGTGTGTGTGTGTGTGTGTGTGTGTGTGCGTGCGTGTGTGCGCGTGCGCATGTGTGTGTGTGTCTTCCTTGACCAAATGCCAACCTGGTCCCTTGGCTGCTGTTAATGAGGGAGGATTCATAGCTAACATTAGAGATTAATGATTGAATGTCAAGTTCCAACACCTGCAGGTGGCGTGCATTAGTCCTGGGTGTGTATGAGTGAGCCCATGAAAGAGACATAGTGAGAGGGTGACACAGTGGGAAAAAAATGACTTCAGATGAGCAAAACCTCCATTTGTTTGCCTTTTGCTAATTGATTTATTGAGAGGCGGGATGAAGGCAATTAGGGAGATGACGTCTACATTTATTTAATACAGCTTGGACTCTCAAGAAGTCATTACTAGTAGTCATGACAACACTGACAAATATCAGTTTAATACACCAATGTCCACACAAATATTTTCACCGTGAAAAATAATTCTTGGCTCATTTTCCACACATTTTCCACATAAAAAACAACTTACGAAAACAAAGCAAGGATGAACTTACAGTACATGCGCTTGTTTCAATTGCATGACTGTATGTCTATTGTTTTCCATATGTATAATGACCATATATACTCAATTAAATTTTTTTGTTATTGTGCCTTTTTCAGAAATTATTTTCTTCTGGCTTTTGACTGGCTAAATGTTTCTTCATAATGTATTAAAATACTGGAAGAGAACTGCTGTCATCACAAGTGCGGCAAAATCATTATCAGCAAAAAAGCCACGACCAATATGGATTGATATAAGTTTATATATAAGTTTTATTGATATCTCCAGTAAGTATCTGCCTACCATTATTATTGGACATCCCAAGAAAAATATACATTTTGTAATATTTCAGTAAGTCCAACTGGCCGTGTGTGCCAAGCGACAAACATTGACTAATGGTTTGATCTTTAACCTTACTGACATTATCAGATATCACTCAAAATAAATAGGTGTCTTGTTATGACAAACAAAGGAATATTACCAGGACAACGTGAAGATGAAAATGTGGCAAGTTGAAAGCTGAAAATGCCGTTTTGTCCCCTGCTCCCTCAAAACCCTTGCGATGGATATAGCCATCCATCCATCCATCTGTTTACTATGCCGCTTATCCTCACTAGAGTCGTGGGGTATGCTGGAGTCTAAACCAGCTGACTTTGGGCGAGAGGCGGGATACACCCTGGACTGGTCCTCAGCCAATTGCAGGGCACATATAGACAAACAACCGTTCACACTCACATTTATACGATGGATATAATTAAAACAAGTAGAATGAGCCTTTGAAGTTTGAATTGTGGCTGATGGAAAGCTCAGAAGAGACAATCTCAATTTAGATGGTATTATAAAACAGAACATAAACTCATACTGGATATAATTTTTTGTCAATCTTCTCTATTTTGTTCTCTACTTCTCTACGTGTCACATCCTCCCATTCTTAGAAACACAAACGTCATGGATGTCATGGATGCTGAAGACTGCACATCTGCTAAATCACTGTCCACTGAGAAAGACAATGCATTGTTTCCAAAAAAACGAAGTTTCCCCAAGCATTAGCGCCAATCCTTTGGCCCATCTCAACAAACAAAAAACTCCCATATCTACACACCAATCCGCCTCCTGATTGGCTCTTTTGAGACATAATCACAAGAATACAAATGAAAAACGTAAAGTGTAAAATGATTGGTAGATGGAAAAAGTGAAAATGAAAAGACAGAACAAGAATGAGAAAAGTTGTTTTGTTATACATAGAAAAGATATTGTTCATTGACACGAAGAGATTAATGGAACTGGTAAAATGCTGAGAAGGAAAAGTAATAGAGAGATGAAGAATGAATTCTTGCAGTTTCCAGTGGTTGTTCCAGTTGGAGACTTTAATTTCTTCAGAAGCAATGGGACAGCATACACACACTATATGGCCTGTTAAAATCAATCAGGGGCTGGGCAAGACCTAAGTCTTTATACACTTTGAGTTTCTGTAAGTTGGCCAGGTGTGCCATTCCTGTACGTTTCTGCAAATAGTAATGGAACCTCGGTTTTCATCATTAATTTGTGCCAAAAGATCAGACGAAAAGCTTAACGTACAAAAAAAACCAAATAGGTTTTTCCCATAAGAAATCATGTAAATGCAATTAATCCGTTCCAGAAACCAAAAAATATGAACACAGAAAACATCTTATAGAGAATAATTTTAGTTTTACACGCAGAAAACAAAGTAAAATACATTTAAATTAACATTAAACATCACTATTATCTTCATTGACGACTATCAAAGATGAGTGGAACTGGGACTTTATTGTAAACTTCAGCAGCAGATACAATCATCCGTACACACACTGACCCAGATCTGTTATGTGTCTGTTAAATCCGTTAAACCATAGACGATACTTTCACACTTTGTTAGGACTTCGTTTTTTAATTCAAGTGTTTCTTACCTTCTTCACCAAAGTTCTGGCATTTGCACTGTGCAGCCATCCTAAATACATTTTAAAAAAGCACAGATTCCTCTAACACTCAGAAATATGCTGTGCGCTTGAATGCCTCATCAGCGCATGGTGCTGTTCTTGTTCATCATTCTATGCACGTTCTATGAACAAAAAAACACACACACACACATAAAATAAAGACGATTAAATCTGTCTATAGTGTCCCAACTCTAAAAGAGACACTATCCACACTTTACAGAGATTGAGTCGGCAACGCGTGGATGCTTTGGCACTCGACTAGTTTGTTAGGTGCACTGCTTGGTCGTACGATAACTGAGTGTATGAAAACAGAGACATACAGTGGCAATAATTTTCACAAAAATGAATCCTACGAAAACCGAGGTTCCACTGTGTATAAAAAGAAGGGGTGTCTCGAGTGCAAATATCTATCCTGTGGACCAAATATAGCAGCAGAGGTTTCATTAAGGTGGCCACACTTGGCAGAAATCCATACTTCATTACTTGTCATCCATCTTTCTGGACCGCTTGTGTGTGTCACAGCAATTGTGGTGTGTGTAGTGTCTTCAAGCGTGCATTCAAATCACAAGCAGTGAAGTTTCTTCCTTTGTGGAAGTGTTTCCTTGCTTCAGTGACTTGACTTGCATTATCAACACTTACATAAACAACGTTGACGTAGTCATCATCAGACAGCGTTTCCAGCATCTCGCTGACAGAGGTCCTGATCAGTTTGAGCGTCAAGCCGGACACGCTCCCACTCCTGCAAGGAAGGAAAAGAGAAGATGATTTAATAAGGAGCTAAATCAAGACATGCAATATGTTATAATCAGGGGAAATCAGAAGTGGGGGATCAATGAAGTTATTAAGTTAACTCACGCGTCCACAAGGATCAGCATGTCTTTTGGAGAAGCTGCTCCTTGGATATACCTGCATATACACAGATAGTAACTAATCACCTCTGTTACAACTGAATTAAACTTAATGTCAGGTTGAAGTGGACATTCTTTGAATAAAATCCTGTTCAAAGTTGCTATGAGAAACATGACAGATATTATTTAGATGTAAAAACAAAGTACTGTCTAAAACGAGTATCCGGCTCATCCCTAGATGCCTACTCTATATTTCCATTTACCTACCCCACCCCAATGTGTGATGCCTATAGTTCTGAAGGACTTTGCCATGTTTGGATTTCCAGGGCATTTCTTTTGATTCTTTATAAATAACTAAATGAATTTGATGAGTTCTGAACCTTGGTTTCTTAAAATAAATGGAAATGGCCAATCTACAAGATCACAACTAATTTTTTGAAGATTCACAGATGACATAATTATAACCGAGCGTGTGGTCCACCAAAACATGACCCTGTAAAGTTGAGTATTTGTACAAAAAGGTTGAGAACCACTGCAGTATTGCATACTTGAAGAACCATTTCAGCATTTTAAGCTTTGTATGTGTTTAATATGCCTCAATTGAAACATTTTTTCATTTTACTGTATTTTGTGTTTGGGAGTTGCTCCAAATTTGTGTATTAGTGACATCACTGCCATCCAGGCATATGGCAGTGATGTCACTGACAAGTAGACTACTTTGGCATGCTCCTGGTGAACTATACCATAAATAGAGTAATACAATTGTTATTTTTTAATGAGGCATATTAAAAAACTTACACAGGAAGGTTTAAAAGTGTTGAAATGACCCTTTCATAACAATATTGTTTCAATGTATAATGCAATGCATATGTAGAGTTGAATCAATGTTGATGCAGTTCTCCATTCTTTCAATGTTGATCTTATCATAGTGGAATCAAGGTCGATTCATTGTCGGAATAAAATGGAAATTCAACATTATTTCACTGTTGATCATAGCGAGCATTTTCAACATTGTTTTAAAGCCAGACATCAATGTTGATTCCTATCCTAAACCTGACAATGTATCAGTGTTGATTCAATAACTTTTTACTATTTGGGTAGTATGCAAAATCAGGCTACCTAGGTTTTGAACATATCTGTGTGGCGTTTGCATGTTCTCCCCGGAGTACCCGTGGGTCTTCCCGGGTACTCTGGCTTCTTCCCACATTCACCATAAAACTCTAATAATTGTCCATATAGGTGTGAGTGGTTGTTAGTCTTTGGGAAAACCTCTGTTGAAGACCAATAAAGAATATATAACATTTACTTAAATCTAGCCTCATAAAAACAAATTGTAGTTCACTTTAAGAATATAATAAGATGGTTTAATTCTTACCATGTATCAAGAACATTTTACTTAAATCTAGCTATGTGATAAGAACCACTTACTTAAACTTAGACCTGATTTCTTATTTTAGGACACATTACATTCTTAAAGTCACAAGAAAAATATTCTACTTATAACAATTTTAACCAAACAACTTTTGCTTACCCAACTTGTCTCATTTATATATTTATATATTATAATCCCGATATAGGCCCGCGCGGTGGTCTAGTGGTTAGCATGTTGGCCACACAGTCACAGTCAAGAGATCGGTTCGAATCTACGTTGGGCATTTCTGTGTGGAGTTTGCATGTTCTCCCCGTGCGTGCGTGTGTTTTCTCCAGGTACTCCGGTTTCCTCCCACACTCCAAAAACATGCATGTTAGGTTAATTGGCGACTCTAAATTGTCCATAGGTATGAATGTGAGTGTGAATGGTTGTTTGTCTATATGTGCCCTGCGATTGGCTGGTGATCAGTCCAGGGAGCACCCCGCCTGTCGCCCGAAGTTAGCTGGGATAGGCTCCAGCATACCCCCGGGACCCTAATGAGGAGAAGCGGCATAGAAAATGGATGGATGGATGGATGGATGGATGGATGGATAATCCCAATATAATTTGGGATTGTTTCATGTATGGCTGGTAAAAAAAAAAGGAAAAAAGTCTATTACTCTCACTACTCATTACTCTCATTACTCATTATGTGAAGAAATACAGTCTCTTCAAGTCAAATAGTATATTTAATGGTGTTTGAATAATGATGTTTAATAAAAAAAAATACAGTCAGTGTAATGATACCAACACTATTCCACTGAAATTGTAAAATAAATAAAATTGTGCCAAAAAGAAATAGCATTGTGCCTGTGTCACCACCTGCACATTCAAACCAACAAGCAGCATCCTAAATGTGAAATGAGCCTGTTCCAGGAGAAAGTAATGATGTTTTTGTATGTCTTACCATGGTCTCCTGCGTACATCATACAGGTCAATTTTGCTGGGAGTCTTACGAGCATCCATCCAGGGAGACGCTTTAGCAAGGGAAGGAGACGAGAAAAGTGTTGATTACACATTTCTCACACGCGGCTAGGAAATAAACCACTAACTGCTATTTTATTTACTACACATCTTCATGTCAGGCTGTGTGACGCACTGCAGGGTCACCTTAGCAGTGACCAAAACAGGCTGGGTAATATTACACACATGTTGGATTGAATGTTATAATTCACGTACCATTACATTCTACCATCACAAATATAATTCATGGGAGTAACCAACAGAAATGCTGGCTGAATTTAATTGCTTTGACAATTATTGGTTAGTTTCTATCTCTTACTGAGGATAGGTGGTATGAAAGGAAGCAAGCAAGCATGAGCTATGACTGCTCTTCATGCATGCTAAGTGTTTTAAAGAACAACAAAAAACAAGTCAAAGCCAATGATGATCCCTGAATGCTGCACATAAACCTCTACTGTGAAGCCACACGAGGAACCTCATGAATAGAAAACATTATGCGGCTTAAGCACAAATGATAAAAGGTTTGTGTAGTGCAATCTTATGAAATACAGCAAGGAGTTGTGAGTTTCTGGTAAGATTTTATGCACATTTATGTGCAAATAATGCAAGTCTTGACTGTATTATTGTATCTAAGGACAGGTTATAATTATAACAAGAGTTATAGTAAGTGATACTGATTAGATACCTTTTATTTAAGAAGCCCAAAATACACTTATAACCTTCACTAATGTTCTGTGTAAGGAGGCTCGTTGGTTCTGAAGAAATACCACTGAATTGAGCTGTTTGATCAACACAGCATATCAAAGGTGTGGACGCAACTTGGAGTCGACTCACAAATTCAAGCCACAACGTTGATGACTTTGGACTCGGCTTGATACTATCATCAAAGACCTGCAACGCCACTTGGACTTTGACAACAACTTGACTCAGACTTTAGCCTGATGACTTGAGTACTTGAGATTTTCAATGAATGTGATGAGTAAAATGTGTCCCCACTAACATGATTGTTCTGATATAATTTCCAGCAAGACAACATATTTTCCCTTGTAATCCGCCTCATTGAATGCATCTATTAACGTAGGGTTTAAGAACAACATAAATAAAAACCTACTTACAGTCCAGTGCGACTTAAAGATTTTTTTCTTCTCCATGACACATTTTTGACTGATGTGACTTATACACAGAAGTCACTTACAGTCTGGAAAGTATGTATTATTAGAGGTATTACTGGCCTCAATAAGTCACTGTGGTTTTTTTCAGAACGAGAATTGTAAAGACAGGTACAATTCCTGCTGAACATGCCACAAAGGTGACTGCTGACTTTACCCTTTCACAATTTTGCGTGTGTGTGTGTGTGTTATATTTAATTCCTTACCTGGGTAGTACCGAGCCAGCCCGGTCGCACTTCCAAACACCTGCCAGAGAAGAGTGGGATCATCCTCTCTGTTTCTTTTGAACACATCCTCCAGTGCCTCCGTCCAATTTAGCTCATTCAGCACAATGGTGGCTAAAATGCCATGCAGACAAACACAAGCAAAACCCAATGTGTAATTGAAAGACTTGAAAGTAATTGAAAGACCACAAAAGTAAACACATTTGTATTGTGACAAGTTTGCATAAATGGACCTGTCCATTTTTACCTGATAACCACTGTATGTATGTGTGTGATTGATAGTGTGTGTTGTGAGAGGCAACAGGCATTATGGATGCAATGACACAGCACCTCGACAGCACAGAGAGCCACCTAAGACTCTCAATGATGGATGGGGACACAACACTCACTGCCCCCAACTGGATCAGACTCTTACTCCACACGTCCCTTCCTTTCCTTTCCTTCTTCCATTATTTCTTATGATTGCATTGCATTGTTCCAGATACACACCACTCTTCATTAGCTATAATGCACAATGTAATGACATCCATTATAAGAAGTGCAACAAAAATTCCTCCTTTATAAAAAATCTGCACATTATGTAACCAAAAATATTAATGACTTTATAGTCTCACGAGATTGTATACCACCCATGGTAGAAACCAATCTAATTCTGTTCAACAGAGCGCTGAAGATGTTGTATTTTTTATTGGTCTGTGCTCTTTAAGTGAACTTCTGAGTGCGTGCACTCATTTTATACTTCCATAAGTGCGTGGCTAAGTGAGAAATAGATCGATCTCCGGTATTGATTGTGACATGCTTAGTGATGTACAAACACTTCTCATTTGCATGCATGCCTGTAGAGGGATGGCCTTAATGAAGTGTCGGTATAAGCGTGTATATTTATTGTTTTTAAATTATATGTATGTTTGTGTTTGTTCACATTTTGCATTTGCCTCATTAAGTGCCAAATTCTTAATTGGAAAGAGAGGAGATAAAAAATCACTATAGGGTCGATGGTGCATAATTAAAAAAATTAAAATTGTGCGAGGCTACAGTGGAATTTAGCTACAGAGTGAAATAGCTTCGAGGAAAAAAAAGAAATATATGCTGAAGCTAAAGTCCTCTGCCTCGTGGTAGACACAGCATCCTCAAGTCAGCGATAATGCCAGTGACACTAATGTATTCTCCGGTAGAACTCTGCATCGCTTTGAATGCGCACTCGCTGATGAATTAATAGTGCAACTGAATGCAATAACCTAAACACTCTGGCTCTCCATTCCTGTTTACTATTAGTGTGATGCAGTGCAGTTGTACACCACAGCAAACTACAACAGTTATAAACGTATTTGTGTCAATAAAAACTGGACAGATTTTGTGATAACATTCTTGTAAAATGTATATTGTTATCTCAACCTCTATATTGTGTCATTTAAACTTCACAGCCGTTACTGCTGGAAACAGTCTGAGCCAAGGTAAACACTGGAATTACTGTAGCCATTTGTAAATGTTACACTCTTCACTCCTGCTTCTTCCCTCATTAACAAAACAGATGTGTCCGTTGTGATCTGTCTGTCATCTATTTCAAGCCCTACAGCAGCCGTCACACGCCTGCCTGTGCAAGGTGATTTCATAAACCTTGCCTCCTACTTTACCCAGAAAATCCAATTTTCCCCAGCTGAGAAAAGGCTATTCCTGGAACATTTATAGGGTGGAGATCAAATTGGGGGAGGCTGAAGTCTCAACAGCGTATGGATGCTGTCTTTTTTTTCAGGCATAGAAAAGTACATTCTCTGGCTAAGGTGGCGCCGCTCTATGCAAAATGTGTGACATGTGCAGACTGATGCGTTTCTTTAATCTGTTTTCACCACATGCACTGTACCCCACCTTTAGTCTCACTTCTTCTGACCTCAATGCAGTCTCTCCAAACAATTTGCTTTTATACACACTGAGAAAGAAAAACATGACGTTTGGGCCAGTGCTAAAAAAAAATCTAGATACTTTCAAAATAGCCACTCCATTAATTCATGGATATTCCCTTATGGGCGCTTGATTTATGGGAGCCAGACCGCAAGAGGTCCCCATGACATGAGAACGTAAACAGGTTTCATCCCCACAGAGCAGGGGTTGACAGTTAGGTTTACATGGCAGACCATTCATGTGGAATAATTTGTCACGATTCCCACACAGTACAAATTAAGGGTGATGTCCCTCTTCGGCTCCAAATTCCACTTTTTTAAAATAAATAAATATAAAAACCCAACCACTGGATGCCATATGTTACCAGTAGTGGCTTAAAAGAACAGATTGAAGAAATACTGTAAATGTCTATATTTGTCTGAAAAGGAGTAGGAAGAAGCAGGTACTGCTTCTTGCGTCGAGTGCAAACGTGTCTGCTTGTTTCTGGTTGCTTCTGCGTTTTTCACTTTGAAATCATTCTACTTTTCCCTCAAGTCTTGGAGATGATTACATGTCTTTTTTTTTAAGTGAACCAAGACATTTTGAATCATTTTTTTCATTTTTCCAACATATCTGACGAGCCAGCGACAACAACTTTCTCAGCATGCCCGGAGGAGTATTCTAAACAAAGTCTCCTTGTGAAAGCTGTTGGATATATCAGCAAGAAATGTGTGCACTACAAGCAAGGATTTTTGCCCTAGAAACCAAAAAAAGACTTCACGAAATGCTCCCAGTGGAATCCAGTGGTAGGAAGTCCACATTTACCGCCAAAGGAAAGGGTGCAAAAAACGGTTACGTACAACCTAAACGATACTGTGTCTTTTCCAAAAGGCCCACACCTGCACAGAGGTGGAGTGAGATGACAGATAACCTCCTCCATGTTTTGAGGCACCACAATGGGCCTGGACCAGATCCTGTGCTGCCACTGAGAGACGAGAAGAAGAGCGAGAGAACAACTCCTGCCTCGCCACCCAACTCCTGTCCTGCACCACAGGCCTGGGACACACTTGCTACATTTACACCCTCCAGAAATGCTTCACTAATGTTCCTGTCTCCACCATCACCCATGAGATTTCCTGACTGTCTTGAAAGCTTGGCGAAATCAGGGATTAAAATGGTCCCCCTCACTCCAGACATGGCAAGATCAAGGATTCTATCCTCAAAAAAGAAACGTGCCCCTCTCCCTCCTCAGCCCACTGCACCAACCAAAGCTCCCCCAGCTCGACTTCACCATTGGTCCCCATAGTTGTTATTCCCAACAGCGTCAATGCTGTTGTCTAGGACACTAAGGGCCTCTGCGTTGCTAAACCTCATATCAACCAGAGGCCCAGGGAAGGGGTGTTCTTGCACAAAAAAATAACTACTGTCAATCCACAGATTATTTTAGAGACAGACAGTTAGAGTGTCTGATCACAGCAATCTAATCCATATCCCTTGCAAGAACATTGTGCCCAGTTCAACTCTAGCTAATCTGTACTCTACGTCAGATCTTTAAGTAACAAATCATTTTAATTAATAATTTTATTTTCTTTTACAATGTTGATTTTATGTTTTTAACTGAGATATGACGCAATAAAAACACACCTAATGCTGTCCTGATTGAGTCTAGTCCTCCTCATTTCAACTTTGTACCTGAAACACGACACAACCAGATGGGTGGGGGTGTTTGTGCCTTATTCAGGGACAATATATCCATCCATCTATCCTTCCATCTTCTACCGCTTATCCAAGATCGGGTCGCGGGGGCAACAGCCTAAGCAGGGAGGCCCAGACTTTCCTCTCCCCAGCCACTTCGTCCAGCTCCTCCCGGCAGATCCCAAGGCGTTCCCAGGCCAGTTGGGAAACATAGTCTCTCCAACGTGTCCTGGGTCTTCCCCGAGGCCTTCTACCGGTCGGACTTGCCCTGAACACCTCCCCAGGGAGGCGTCCGGGAGGCATCCTGACCAGATACCCAATCCACCTCATCTGGCTCCTCTCAATGCGGAGGAGTAGCGGTTCTACTCCGAGTCTCTCCCAGATGACAGTGTTTCTCACCTTATCTCTAAGGGAGAGCCCAGCCACCCTACGTAGAAAACTCATTTCGGCCGCTTGTACCCGTGATCTTGTCCTTTCGGTCATTACCCAAAACTCATGACCATAGGTGAGGGCAGGAACATACATCAACTGGTAAATTGAGAACTTTGCCTTTTGGCTTAGCTCTCTCTTCACCACAACAGACCAATGTAGAGTCCGCATCACTGCAGACGCCGCACCAGTTCGCTGGTCGATCCCGCGTTCCATCCTTCCCTCACTCGTGAACAAGACCCCAAGTTACCTAAACTCCTCCACTTGGGGCAGGATCTCATCCCCGATGGCATTCCACCCTTTTCCGGGCGAGAACCATAGACTCGGACTTGGAGGTGCTGATTCTCATCCCGGCCGCTTCACACTCGGCTGCGAACCGATCCAGTGAAAGTTTAAACTCACGGCTTGATGAAGCCAGCAGGACCACATCATCTGCAAAAAGCAGAGACTCAATCTTGCAGCCACCAAACCTCACCACCTCTCACCACCCTGGCTGCGCCTAGAAATTCTGTCCATAAAAATAATGAACAGAATTGGTGACAAAGGGCAGCCCTGGCGGAGTCCAACCCTCACTGGAAACGGGTCCGACTTATTGCCGGCAATGCGAACCAAACTCTGACACCAGTCATACAGGAAACTAACAGCCTGAATTAGCTGGTCCGATACCCCATACTCCCGAGTACTCCCCACAGAATTCCTCCAGGAACACGGTCGAATGCCTTCTCCAAGTCCACAAAACACATGTAGATTGGTTGGGCAAACTCCCATGCACCCTCGAGGACCCTGCTGAGAGTGTAGAGCTGGTCCACAGTTCCACGACCAAGACGAAAACCACACTGCTCCTCCTGAATCCGAGATTCAACTATCCGGCGGATCCTCCTCTCCAGAACCCCTGAATAGAAATTACCAGGGAGGCTGAAGAGTGTGATTCCACGATAGTTGGAAAACACCCTCCGGTCCCCCTTCTTAAAAAGGGGGAACACCACCCCGGTTTGCCAATCCAGAGGTACTGCCCCCGATGTCCACATGATGCTGCAGAGTCGTGTCAACCAAGACATGCCTACAGCATCCAGGGCCTTAAGGAACTCCGGGTGGATCTCATTCACCTCCGGGGCCCTGCCCTCCGGGGCCCTGCCACCGAGGAGCTTTTTGACAACCTCAGCAACCTCAGCCCCAGAGATAGGAGAGCCCACCGTGGAGTCCCCAGGCTCTGCTTCCTCATAGGAAGATGTGTGGGTGGGATTGAGGAGGTCTTCAAAGTATTCTTTCCACCGATCCACAACATCCCGAGTTGAGGTCAGCAGCACACCATCCCCACCGTACACGTTGTCGACTGTGCACTGCTTCCCCCTCCTGAGACGCCGAATGGTCGTCCAGAATCTCTTCGAAGCCGTCCGGAAGTCGTTCTCCATGGCTTCTCCGAACTCTTCCCATGTCCAAGTTTTTGCCTCAGCGACTGCCAGAGCCGCACACCGCTTGGCCTGCCGATACCTGTCAACTGCTTCCAGAGTCCCATGAGCCGAAAAGGCCTGATAGGACTCCTTTTTCATCTTGACGGCATCCCTCACCACGGGTGTCCACCAACGGGTTCTGGGATTACCGCCACGACAGGCACCAACCACCTTACGGCCACAGCTCCGATCAGATGCCTCGACAATAGAGGCACGGAACATGACCCATTCAGACTCAATGTTCGCCACCTCCCTCGGAACATGGTTGAAGCTCTCCCGGAGGTGGGAGTTGAAACTCCTTCTGACAGGGGACTCTGCCAGTCGTTCCCACCAGACCCTCACAATACGTTTGGGTCTGCCAGGTCTGACCGGCATCCTCCCCCACCATCGGAGCCAACTTACCACCAGGTGGTTATCAGTTGACAGCTCCGCCCCTCTCTTCACCCAAGTGTCCAAATGATACGACCACAAAGTCAATCATGGAAGAGCGGCCTAGGGTGTCCTGGTGCCAAGTGCACATGTGGACACCCTTATGCTTGAACATACTGTTTATCGACAATCTGTGGCGAGAACAGAAGTCCAATAACAAAGCACCACTCGGGTTCAGATCAGAAGGGCCGCTCCTCCCAATCACGCCTCTCCAGGTCTCACTGTCGCTGCCAACGTGAGCCTTGAAGTCCCCCAGCAGAACAGGGGAATCGTCTGAGGGAGCACTCTCCAGTACTTCCTCTAGAGACTCCAAAAAGGGTGGGTATTCTGAAGTGCTGTTTGGCGCATAAGCACAAACAACAGTCAGGACCTGTCCCCCCACTCGAAGGCGGAGGGAAACTACCCTCTTGTTCACCGGGTTAAACTCCAACATGCAGGCCACAAGCTGGGGCGCAACAAGAATTGCCACCCCTGCCCGTCTCATCTCACTGCTGGCAACGCCAGAGTGGAACAAGGTCCAACCCCTCACAAGAGGACTTGTTCCAGAGCCCTTGCTGTGCGTTGAGTCCGACTATATCTAGTCGGAACTTCGTGCACCAGCTCAGGCTCTTTCCCGACCAGAGAAGTGGCATTCCATGTCCCAAGAGCTAGTTTCTGTAGGTGAGGATTGGACCGCCAAGGTTCCCGCCTTCGGCTGCCACCCAGCTCACTCTGCACCCGACCCCTTTGGCCCCTCCTATGAGTGGTGAGCTCATCGGAGGGGGGACCCATGTCGTCTCTACGGGCTGTGCCCGGCCGAGCCCCATGGGCGTAGACCCGGCCACCAGACGATCGCCATCGTGCCCCTCCTCCAGGCCTGGCTCCAGAGAGGGGGCTCCGGTGACCCGTGTCCGGGCAAGGGAAAACGTGGTCCAATGTTTTTTGTCATCATAGAGAGCTACTCTTTGTCTGGTCCCTCACCTTGGACCGGTTTGTCGTGGGTGACCGTACCAGGGGCATAAAAACCCCTGACAACTTAGCTCCTAGGATCATCGGGACACGCAAACTCCCCCACCACGATAAGGTGGTAGCTCAGGGAGGAGGGGACAATATACCCAAAAATTGTCATTTTGGCTTTTTTCTTCTTTTGAGTATGTGTCATTCAAGATGGTGTTAAAACATACTACCACACTTTATATTACCTTTTACAAACCACCACGGATTTGTTTTACTGACGATTTTACTGAATTACTTTCAGTTGTGTACACTGATTTTGATTGTTTGGTCATTACAGAGTACTTGAATGTGCATGTGGATGTAGCCAATAGCAGGCATGCTAAAGAACTCACAGTTGTCCTTGAAATGTTTGGTCAAACTCACCATGTGACTGAGCCCACCCACAGCAAAGGGCACACTCTTGATTTGATCATTACTAAGGGTGTGGCTATTTAAAATGTGAATGTTGTTTTTTTAGTCACTTTTGTGTTTTCTTTACTCTGTCTGCTACACAACCAAACCAGCAGTTAGGTCTGCATTTGTTCAGGGAGACACACCTCGAGCCGACACATTTCACACCTGTCATTGACAAAACAGTCGAAGAGATCATCTGCAGCCTGAGTCCATCACCGTACTGCCTTGATGAGTTACTCCCTAGATTTCTAAAGTCTGTGCTGAGCAGTTTGCTACCACAAGTCACTCATTTAGTTAACATCTCACTTCAGACTGGGACATTTCCAAAGGTCCTAAAGCCTCTCCTGAAGAAGAGCAGTCTTGATGCCACAGTACTAAAGAACTATCGGCCCATATCAAACCTGCCATTCTTGGGAAAGGTCTTAGAAAAGATTGTATACCAACAGCTTACTGACTTTCTCCTCTCTAACAATGTGTTTGATACTTTCCAATCAGGCTTTAGGCTCCATCACAGCACTGAGACAGCTCTGATCAAGGTGACAAATGATACCCGTCTGAACACAGATGCAGGCAAGGTCTCAGTTTTAGTTCTGCTAGAGCTGAGCGCTGCCTTTGACACAGTTGACCATGTGGTCTTATTAAAGAGGTTAGAAAACTGTGTGGGGATCTCTGGTACTGCTCAAAACTGGTTCAAGTCCTATCTGGAGGACAGGAAGTACTTTGATGGAATTGGTAACTGTGTCTCAGACCAAATGGCTATGACCTGTGGTGTTACACAGGGGTCAATCCTGGGACACCTATTGTTCAACCTGTACATGCTTCCACCAGCTGCAATGTGTCCTGCCACAACTATGCATACAAGACTCAGATCTACATGTCACTGACGGCAGGTGAACATGGTATTGCAGATTTACTTTTTCACTGCATCAATATATGGATGCAAAACAACTTTCTCCAGCTAAACATGGACAAAACTGAAATAATCGTCTTTGGCCCAGAGAGACAAAGACAAAGTGATATTCGTCACTTTGAGACTCTTTCTTTAAAACCTAATCATCAGGTTAGAAATCTAGGAACAATAATGGACTAATAGCCAGATTAAAGGCCCGGTCACACCGCCCGAACTTTGCTGTTGCGTCCATTGAGCGGTGAAAAAAATTCATCACCGCTCTGCGCACAAAATGGGAAAAAAAATCGAAAACACGGGCGTTGGCCTAGCGGTGCACCGCTGAAGCCGGCGTTGTTTTAGTGTTGGTTTAACTTATAACTTTAATCGCCAGGTCTGCTCGGTTGCATCATACAACTCCAACTCCCTTCTTTACTTCTCTCTCGCACTCCCTCCCTGTTCGTCCCATTCACAGTCCCACAGTGCCCTCTTCTGGTCAACATGTAGCAGTATAAATATAGTGTGTCTCTGCAAACACAACAACTGTCTGACCCACACAACTCTGTCTCTCCTTCTTCTCTCTCTTCTCCTTCTGTCAACAGCTTGTTGCAATCTGAGGAGGTTCTGATTCTGCTGCTGGACTAGTGCACCAATCATAGTAAGTCTCTCAGCATCCATGGTAGTACAGTTTTACTGTAACTTTGAGCAAATTCGATATAACTGAGGTCTGCACTCAACGGCTATTCCAAATGGGCTCCTGGTCCATTTCTCCCCATATTTATAGCCAAATTCTGCCTAGCGGACCCAAGCGTCCGCGAACTTGCGTCTAGCGGCGCCAAACTTTGACTGGGCGTTGTTGGAGAGGTGATGAACTTTGCCGTGGCGGAAAATTGCCCGCTCCTCAACGCTCGCAATATTTTGTGCAGCCCAAAACTAGGATCAGCGGTGGCCGAGTGTACACGGCATTGCCTTAACGGGGGCCAACGTCTGTTAAACGGTGGTGAACGGTTACGAGCAGTGATGAATTTTTTTCACTGCTCCAGGAATGCTACAGCAAAGTTCGGGTGGTGTGACCGGGCCTTTAGAGAGACTAATCTATGTCTTTGTCTCCAGCAGGCTGGACTACTGTAATGGTCTTCTAACCGGGCTCTCTAAATGAGCTGTAAAACAGCTGCAGTAATGCTGCTGCTCGAGTCCTGACTAGAACCAGGAAATGTGACCATATTAGTCCAGTACTGTCTGCACTGGCTCGCTGTCGCTCAGAGAACAGACTTTAAAACAGCTCTGCTTGTGGAATGATTTATGGAATTTTATGTAATGATTGTAGAATGATTTTACGTTTCATGGAATGATTTTATGAAGTGACTTTACCCTTCTTTTCTGTAAAGCACTTTGAATTATCTTGAGTATGAATTGTGTTCTATAAATGAACTTGCTCTGCCAGATCTTATTTAATCCTAGCCCTTCTCCACGTCTATTACTGATAATTCCTTCACACCATATATTTTACTGGTTGACACAATATTTCACTTTTTTACAAAAGCTTTGGAACCTTTTTACAAAAAAGAAAAAAAAATCCAACTAGAAAAGCACTCAAAGAGTCGCAGACCCGCGCAAAGCGGCATAGTTTCCCCCATATTGTGATTTACACCATAAATACTAGTCTATTTGTTTTATCTACATATTTAGAATATTATCATGCTAACACCTAGCATAATAGTGGTAAGTGTTTATATAAGTGAATAGCTATGAAAATGGCGAAAAATACTACTATGCTAATGTTAGCATGTTAACACGTAACATAATAGTGCTTTTAAGTGTTTATATAAGTGTCTAGCTATGAACATGGCTAAAATGTTGCTATGTTAATGTTAGCATGCTAGCAATAGTAACACGATAATGTTAACATGCTAGCATGCTATCGTTAGCATGCTAACACTTAGCATGAAAGCGCAAAAATTTTATATATGTGTATACCCATTAAAATAGCTAGCAATGCTAACAAGCTAACGTTAACATGTTCACAACTATCATGATAGTGCGATGTACCGGGAAGGCTAAATGTCCCGAATGAGTTGAGAATTTTGACTTTGGAAGGGTCTCAATCGGTTGAGAAATGTGGAAGTAGTTAGAACTCTTTAGGTCTGCAGAGACCTTACTCAAAGCTAAACAAAAAGAGGAATTGTGCGACAAATTCAGGCAAATCCCAATGTCAGCTACAACAATAACAAGAAAATCTGAAACCTTAAGAGGATGTACGGTTGAAGAGACACTTGAAATTGTTATTATTTAATATTTTTTCAGCAAAACCAGTGCAGTTTTATTTAACTTAAAAATAAGCCTCTTGTGTTCATTCATTCTTTGTACAGTCAAACCTTTTATTGTTTATGTGAAATTTGGTCCCATTTTCTTTTAAATGCAATTTAGGTGCCAAAATAATTGTGTTGTATTGAAACAATACGGTGATGTGCAGGGTTCCATTACATTTGATATCCATATATGCTAGTCTGTTTGATGCAATTTAAGGCAAAATAAAGTTCAGACCTTCACTGTGAAAAAAATTGCATAAACGGACTTCACTCAATTTTAATTGAAGACCCCTGCCACAGAGCGATAAATACCGGAGTGTGTGACACACACACACCAATACTTCCATCTCATACAGATCATTTTCAGTCTTGGAGGGATTCCAGCAGTTCTGAAATTCATTACTTGAAAGCAATACACAACATCTTTGAGAGTGTGAGGAATTGTGGCACCCAGCCCAGAATCTAACCAGGGATTTGTCACGGGAATGACAAAAAAACAAAAACAAAGTCACACCGGGTTCAAACGCAAGCTAACAAACAAGCCTGAACTTTTACAAACAAAAAGTCTGAAAGTCTGACATCAGAGGATACCTGATCCATCTTTCACCTTTCTTAAGTCTAAGGTCTGAGGAAAAAAGTGAAGTTTGTTAACCTTGGGGCCAAACGGGTCCTAAGCAGGACTTTAACACTGCTGAGGAAGTCATTTTTTTGGTCCGACTGTCCCTTTCCTGTGAGTGTTGACATATCACATCTCACAGAAAGATAATTAATGAATGCTGTGAGCCCAATCAGTCTCACATAGATCTCAGTCATCAGGAGAAATTAGCTTCCTGAGGCTGCAACCCTCCAACGAATTTGTATTTCTGCGCACTGACACTCAAACCAAATGATTGTGAACCTTGCAAAGTGCAAATATCACATTGTGGTGATTTAATCCAGTGTGTGTGAGAAACTGTACATATGTTTCAAGGCTTGAAGTGCATATAAAAGTTTTTTTGGTTTGTTTTAGTTTGGTGACATGTGTATTGACATGTGTATTGCGTGACCCTGTTATACCAAAAAACTAATAACAGATGGTGGGAAGGAAAAAAAAAACTACTCCGAAATGGAGAGAATAAGAGAATAAAAGAAATAACTCAACATGCTGACAGAGCCAGTAAGCCATTAAACATTTAAACAGCCCAGATATTCTTTTTTTTTCTTTAACTAAGAAATGACCACTATATATTCTAGACTTGAGGAATATTCAATGTGCTATTTGATATCACATTTACAATCTCAGTTGCATGAATGTGGAGGACAGAAAATGTACTGAAGCCATTGAACCGTCAGTATGAAAGCTAGCAATCTTATTTTTTAATTATTTAAAGCAGTGGATTTTTTTTCTTATCCATGTGGGAAAAAATACATAAGAATTTTATTCAATCACGTTAAAGATATGCATTAAGAATATTCACTGTTTTCATCGATGTTTACATTCTGAAATGCATTCATAACTTATTTAGGTATGCATGTCACAGTTTTGAGAAAACATTATTTTACACGATTCTAAAGGATCCTGGTTACGTCTTGTTTAATCAAGAGCAGGGATCTACGCAGTGTGGCACAGTTAGCATATATTACTAATAGATGGTGCCACCCCAGGGTCCCGAAGTATGTGGCGTTTTCTGTTTACTCTCCCGATGTAGGAACTAAAAATCAATTCAATTTGCTTTTCACGTAACTGTTAGCTTAAAAGATATTTTCTTTATTTTTGTCAAGCAGCTGCCTTCCCTGAAATTTTGTGGTGCCTCCCAGGGGAGGCCTCCCTCACACTTTGAAAACCCTTGACTTATAGCATTCTAACAAACAATATATATTGAAAATTTGCTAATTTGAGAAAGAGTGGAATATTTTTGGCTAATAACTAATAGTTCTGCAAATAGAAACCTTCTAAAAATTTGGTAAGGATATGAATTATTTTGGGCTTAATTGCAGACTTGATCAAATCAAATGAAGTAATAATAAGATCCAATACCTGAGCTGTATTACAAATGCAAAGATTTGATTGACACTGTCTGATTAGTATTATAATTAAACAATGTTGATCAGTGTACTTTGCATCATATAACCCTGTAACCAAGTGCCAACAATAATAAACATATTGTTAAATTAATAACAAAAACTGGGAAAAAAAGATGATTTTCTTTGAAAATGCATCATATTTCGATCCAACTCTTACATTAAATCTCATTAGATCATCCTTATCACTTTCTTTTTTGAACAAATCCATTAAGCCAAAGGCAAATTTGGCAACGGTGCAAATTGCAAACATCTTCTAATAGAGTTTTATGTGTCAGCTGTATCCATGGTTACCACAGTGTGTGCATGCACTCACAGCCATCATAGATGTCGGTGGGAATGTGCACCGCCGTGTGACTGTGGTCTGTCAGACGCTTAAATGACGGGTCCTCCTTAAAGTCCGGGCGGATTCGGTATTTCCGTCCCTCTGTCTCGTTTCCATCCAGCTTGGGAAGAAATAAAAAAAAAAAACATTGAAGCCCGCTGAAAAGCCTGCAATATATGTGGAAAATGACCTAGAGCAGCATTAGATATGATAAATACTCTAATAATGCTTCTCTATTGTCTCTTTAGAGGTGATTCTAGATAATTCTACTTGATGACATTGTGCATTATGTAACACTCCATCTGAGAGTTTGGCATCAATGGCATCGGCATGGGTGTGACAATACATAAAGAAACAAGCAATGAGATGTGGAGAATGGCATTCAGGATGGAGAGGGAGGTGAAGAGAGGAAAGAAAGAGGAGGAAGAGCGTGTGTGAGCACTTGCTTCCTAATAAAGCAACTGTGCAGCCTGCTCATCTATCTCATCTGTCAATTAGAGTAGAAACATGGCAGAAACCTCTTCACCTGCAAAAAAGAGGGTGGGAGGAGGGATGAATTAGAGGCGGCGGTGACGGCACAAGAAGAAGAAAAGAGCCTTGGAGGAGAAGCAGAGCAAAAGATGTTGCATGAAAGCAAAAAGGCAAAACACAGGCGTGAAAAAGGTGGAGATGAAGGAGGAAGATTGAGGGTGTGAAAGGGAGGACAAGAAACAACCTTTTCACTTGCTCATGTCTGAGTTGCTTCAATGACAGCAGCGCTAATATGGACAAAAGTCTTGGGACACACCTTTTAATCAATTAAATTATCAAGCAGAGGTTTAGTTAAACTCCTGAATCTTAATTCTTTATTTACTGTAAATTCCGGTGTATAAGCCGCACCTACTAAATTTAGAGATTTATACATATATAAGCCGCACTGGACTAGAAGCCACACATGTCCATGTCATAAAATGGCATATTGTGGCGCGTAGGTGTCCTTTAGGACCAGGCCGCTCTTTATTTGACAGGAGCCAATTATGAGCTACGAAAAAAACAAAACAAACAAAACTCATTGGACATTACATGACATTTCCACCATGCTTGACCAACTGACACAATTATCTTGGTACTTACATGTGTTACCATCTCTATAAACATTAATGGCTGTTTGTTTACTTATTATCAATGCATATTATATCTATGCTGCGATACAAGCTGTACACCTACGACTCTAAAGCATAAAACACATTTCATTTCTATAGTAGTCCTCACTTTTATTAGATACTGTATATAACCTTGAAGAACAAAAAGTTGTATTTCATATGAACAAATAAACAACTTGTTACACATAACCTGTTACAAACTGTAGTATTTAGACAGAGGAACTTCAACAATTTTCTGGAAGAATATGTCTCAAAAATCAAACAAAACTTGAAGTTCAAAGAATCTCATACGTGACATCATGACAAGCTGTCAGAAAATCTTGTAAGCTCAGTGAGCATCTAAAAAAAATCACATCCTCAAGTATGTTTTTGCTTATTCTTTGGCTTTTTATGATGCTACCACAGAAGGATGCCAGTGACGGCAATGGAGAAAACTGATGGGAACCATAGAACCTGAAATGTAGCTTACTGCAACATTGGAAAGTGTCTATAACTTAATTTTATGAATTAGATGCTAACCGTGTCGTGAAAAGCATATTGTCTTCATAGTGCGTCATACTACAAGGGGTAAATTTAGAGGAAATAACAGATTTGTACATATATAAGATGCACCGGACTATAAGCCGCACATGTCCACATCATAAAATGGCATATTGTGGCACCAATCATGACTTATGAAAAAACTCACAGCGAGCTTGCCAACCCATTGGGAATTGTAGTAGGTCATTACTCAATTTAACAGTCTGTGTTCTTTGTCATCTCACAAAGAACGCTAAATTCATCACACAGCAACCTAACACTCAAAAGGTATATCAAAGAAATATACAAACAAGTACCAATGTAATACAAAATGAAAAAAAACAACTATTCTAGCTTCATTTCCCAAAATGCATTTCATCTGAGCAACTTAGCCATAAATTAGCCGCGCCGCTGTACGAGCCGCAGGGTTCAAAGTTCAAGAAAAAAGTAGAGGCTTATACACCGAAATTACAGTAATAAAGATGACATTTACAGCTCATTTTAATTTTAAATTATTAATTATATTTGTATTTTTATCTTGATTCAAAAATTTTATTCCACAGTGTTTACATTCTCTTTATACTTGTATGACTGTTAAAAATCTGACTTAAAACATTACCTGCACAGTTAAGAAATGTTTTATGGTATGGTATTATGGTATTATTATGTGAAAATGGTTTTGAAATCAAAATCAAAGTCTTCAACTTTGGAGTTTCCACAGTAAATTGAAAAGTGGAGCATCGACAGCATAGTGTCCGTTGTTGTTGTGACCATTTGTCCCAGTACTTTTGTCCATAAGGTGTAGGTAGAGCAAAAACAAACACTCACGTTGTCCTTTGAATTGTAGTACGCAATTTCATCATCCTGCAAACAAGCACATTGCCAGACAAAAACATCACTATAATGTGACAAGAACAAGCGTTATATTATGACTTATACTCCATTAGTTAGTTTAATGCCATACAGAGACACCAGGGAGTTCTGAAATGGGACTCCTAATGTGTCATAATGTGCAATATTTACTGATGGAGCTGCAATCACTGTGAACGGCACCCTTTAAGCAGCCATAATAAAGCAGTTGAGATGATGAAATAGATCAAAATAGATGTGCGTGACTTGTTTGTGTGTGCATCTCTTGAGGTCAGATTTGTATGCAGAAAAATAAACCATGCAAATCAAAAACCTCCCACTTCTTACAGTACAGTTCTCCTCATCCTTACCTCAAATTCGTCTTTCCACAGATGCTCCATCTGGAAGTTCTCCGCAGCTGTAGCCAGTTTCTGGGGGAAATTAGGGATGACAGGGATTTAGACTGGGAAATACGCGCGGACTCGCACAGTCACTGCTCGGTCTAATTATTGGAAATGTGCACAAAAAGTAGGTATGTTCGCTGCAGACCAGACACAGATATATTATTACATTCCCTCCCTCGCGGAGCTCAACTGCCAGGCTATCAAGGTCTTACAGCACTGTGAGGCAAAAGGCCACCTCGCACAGCATAATAATGTCAGAGTGAAAAGGTTTTACAGCATGTGTGTGAGTGTGTGTGTGCTTTGCAGCATATGAAATGGCACATCACTGAATAAAGTCAAAGGCAAGGGAATTACTGACTGAGAAGTTGTCAGTCAAAGAGGATCCTTCTTAATAAAAGATGGGTGTAAGTTAATGTCACCTTGCGAAAAGTATGGTTTGAGTATTTATTGGGATACACTTTAATGCTTTAATAAAAAAAAAACAAACACAAAACAACAGAAACAATTCCCACCACACTGGTTGGTGTATGGGCCAATAATGTATACCTTCAGTGTTGGTGCAGATCAGAACAAAGGTGAAATAGAACAATGGCTTTCCACTTCGTACCATTACAGTCTACTTGCATTAGGGCCAAGTGGGGCAGTGAACTACTAGGTCCAGCAGATGGAGCTGTGGTGAAAAAAAACATTGTGTGTGGCTGTTGATCCCTGCGCTGTTACACCCATTACGGACACCTACAGGATTGGAGTGGAACAGTATTGCAGATGTACATGTTTAGTATTTTTATTAGCATTGTTCAGCATTGGAAAAGGTCTGCTCTCGACTGACTACTATTCTAATTTTATTTATTTTTTAGTTGGCGCTGTGTTACTTTGTACTTAAATCACCACAAAATGGCTGTCTTAGTTTAGTTTAAAAAGTTGAATTGATGAGTGTTCCTTTTATGTATTCCAACACTTACAGTGTGGGGGGTTTTGATGGGCACGGTAGCTGAGGCCGAAAGTCAAATTAACTGCAACTCATTTCAGAGACTATTTCTAACTTCTCCTTCAAACTTTCAGTGTTTTTGTTTTACAGAATATCTGATCCAAGATGGACTATGTGGGTTATCCGACCCAAAAAAGGCAGTGAAACTATCAAGGACCCCTCCCATCCCGGACACTCACACTTCCCTCTGGAAAACAGAGCATTAAAGACTACTCCAGGCTCCAAAACAGCTTTTACCACCAAGCTGTGAAATTCACCCCCTACCCCACCGCCACAGTAATATCTAGTAATCATTGTTACCGTAACAGTGACAATAAAGTTGTATTCTATTCTTAAAAAAAAGAAAAAAAGCAATATGAGCGCCTCACTCCATACAGTAATAACCTTAATCAAATGACAAGTGATTATTTATTGATTTTTTCAAACTAGAAAATAATTACAGCTCGATGTTCATTTGTTAGATGTATGCACTGAGTGATGAAAGAGAGTATACTGATGGCCGTCTAATGACAATGAGATAAATGCATGAGTACTCTAGTTATTCCATCACATCTGGTGTCATTCTTAGGCTGATATTCCAATTCAGTCAAAAGCATTGTACATTTTAATGGCATATTACTTTGGTGGTCCTGAAAAAGAGGCTTGCAGGGCAATATGTGCATTGTACAATACAGGAACGCTCAGAAATGACATGTATGAGTGTATGTTTTTATTAGAAAGGTATGTTAAATAATATTTTTAAATTAAATACATACACACATACATATGCTCTGTAGTCTAATACATTACCATTATTTTTAGCATTTTAAACTGAGGGAGGATGCACTATAGTTTAATTATGTCATATAATATTGGTTTTCATGCCAACTTGCTTGCTAAACAACATTGCATTTCGTCTTCAGCTCTGTGTAGTATGCAAAGAGATAGCATGCTGATAGCTGTCAGTGGCTATTACTGCCAGTAAAACATACCATACTCCTCACAACAGAATATTAGTGAATGTTATTATTGTTGGGAATATGTCACTTTCTTTGTGTGCAGTCATGGCTGTGCTTGTTTGCACCTGGTTGCTGATGTCACCCGTAAGTGTTCTAGACCTGAATTGCTTGGAAAACATGGCTTGCTGTCACTCATCCCTCTAGCCTATTTTGCAGTCAATCTGTCAGTTTCAGTAAGTAAATAAAATGTATTTGACTAGATCTATTCTAAGAATCTTAGAATAATAGTATGGGGGCTCATTCCCGTCTTTTATTTTTGCATTTTGCATACAGCTCTCAGTGACACTTACAGGCAGTCAAAAAAACATACTTGTGGCCATTTTTTGTGCGTCTTATATCATAGTTATCACAACACAATATCAGTTAATTTTGTTACTGTTGTGAATATGCCACTTTTTTTGGCTTTGATGTGAGTTCATGGCTACATGTGTTTGAATCTGGTTCCTGGAACGTGTTCTGGTCGTGACGTCACAGCCAAGATGCTCTCGGTTCAGAAAACTCGGTGGGGCGTGGTGTCAAAATCACCACTTCATTTTACTCCGATTTCATAGTTGTTTATTTATCTATGACAGAAGTATGACAAAAATGTTTCATAAAAGGAGTACTTTCATTCTGTTAATGTTTTTTTGTTGTTGTCATGAGTACTCTAAAAAAAACTAGAAAAGGTTACAGTGCCAAAACACATAATAAAATATGTCAAAGCATCCCAAAAACAAACAGAAGTGTTAGAAAAACCCTTTGGAGCATACAGCTTGTGTAGTCCTCTGTGCTATTGGTTACTTTGCAAGAGGAGTAGTTACAGTATTTCTTCAAATCCAAGTATCATAGGATTTTACAGTACAATATGTTATAAGAATTTCACCAGGGCTTCAGTATGCGTGCTGATAGTTCATGAAACAACCCGTCTGAGGAGGGCGGAACTTGATAACCGTACAAAATCTCACTCATTCCTCCTCATTAATAATTCACTGCACAGACAGTTAAAGTCAGAAAATACGCCCCAGGTTCAAAAGGATTAAAAACATCATATTTTTAAAATAAATTTAACTATTAAATTGTCACACAAGCATTCAATCAAGCAAATTCACTGCACATAAGACAATGACGTTTAGTGCTACTCATTTCCAAATGCATGAGTACTGGCTAAAGCTGCTCAAGATGCCATGCATGTTTTACTGCCTGTCTATCTTGTATTATTCTCCAATGGTGCATGGTGTAAAAAATAGCCACCTTATTGTGATTGTACAATAGTATATACGTGCACAAGCATATACAAATCTGTACAAACACACGCCTCAGTGGAGAGCAGACAGACACGCTTGTTAAAAATTCATGACAAGACTTCCCTTCTGGGAGATATGGGGAAGGAAGGGTGTCTGTCTGTGGAAATACAGTATGTGGCGAAATGAGCCTAATTACCCCATCCCTCACTTTATATCCCTTTGTCAAACACACATACATACACAGAAATTGAATTTGATTAAAACCTGTCAACATTTAAGAGTGCTGGTTTTATCTATTCAGGTCTCTCTCTCTCTTTCTATATATATATATGTGTGTGTGTGTGTGTTTGTGTGTATATGCGTGTGTGTGTGTGTGTATATATATATATATATACAGTATATATACACTCATATTGTAACTCTACTTAAAACCACTTTAAGATCCAAATGTACAAAATGCAAGTTCTAGAAAATTTTCAACTGGTCTTAAAATTTTGATCAGGAGTGTATATATCCATCCATCCATCTATTTTCTATGCCGCTTCTCCTCATTAGGGTCGCCGCGGCATGCTGGAGCCAATCCCAGCTGACTTTGGGCGACAGGCGGGGTACACCCTGGATTGTTTGCCAGCCAATCGCAGGGCACATATAGACAAACAACCATTCACACTCACATTCATACCTATGGACAATTTAGAGTCACCAATTAACCTAACATGCATGTTTTTGGAATGTGGAAGGAAACCGGAGTACCCGGAGAAAAGAGTGTATATATATATATATGTGTGTGTGTGTGTGTGTGTGTGTGTGTGTGTTATTCAATGTATGTATCATGTTGTTACACTTCAATGCCCCTACTGTAGATGACACTAATGTGTTAGGCATCTGTGGAGTATTGCTGTTGTATGGAGGAGCTGTCAGTTGTGCTGTTGCTATGCTAGAGATAATATGTTGCCGCCCGCCCTGAAATAAAGCCACCCAAACAAGAGACAAGTTTCTCTCTTATTAGTTGAAATATGAAGATATCACAGCCAGTCTCTGCTACCCCTATAACTCCTGTACCGCTAATGTACAATGTAAACATCATCTCATAAAGACAGCTGAGGGGCTAGCCACATTGAAAGGCTTTCAGGTCAAAACGGCAAAACGGCAAAGTATTGTATCGTTTCAGCCTGTCATCTACGTGGAATGGTGGGTGCACTGATAGCTCGTGATTAGCTTCTGCTGAAGAAAGAGCTATCGTTTCCTCACTGACTCACGAGCGGCACAGTATATAAACAATTAGTAGTAGTTCTGAAGTAAAGGAGATGTCACGAGATTAGAATTTAGCCATAAAGTAGCCGCACCACTGTATAAGCTGCAAGGTTCAAAGTTTAACAAAAAAGTACCGACTTACAAACCGGAATTTATGTTACATAGTAATATCAGCACATCTAGCTGTTGTTTCAGCTCACCGCAGGAAGTGTATCTAAACTAGATTGAAAGCATAGTGGAACTCCCATGGTGATTTTTCACAGTACATGGAGAACAAAAGCCAAGCAAGAAAGCGTTTCAATTACGGAGCGCTGCAGCAATTTGTTACACCGGGTTTGGTGGAGGTATGCAGTCTCGGGCTACCTTTTATTCATTTATGTCCACTAATACAATAACAGAGTAAGTTCATACGGTATAGACTTGCTGGACATTTCATTAGGTACACAAACGCAATTTCAATCTGCAATGGTGTAGAACTGCCCTACATCATATTCAGGGCTCTTTCTAATATTTTGTTACATTATTAAGAGATATAGGGAGTGTCTTGAGTCAAACAACACTGAGGTAATACAATCGGGATTTAACCAATATTTTGGGGAAAAAATATATTGCTGAAGTCAAACACTATGACAAGTATGTGAGATGCAGGGATGGGTCCCACTGTACCTCTCTCACAATGGCTGTCAGAAGTATTGACTTTGTTAAGGCAACATTTTTAATGCATATTTTGGATTACAACTCAGATGTGCCTGATGTTGCTCCCAGTGAGTGAACTGTATGTTTGGTTCAGTGTCTCTCTCAGTACAACTGTCCAGCTGTGTTTACAGACTGAGCTGTGCGGTTGCCATGATATAATGTCCTATCAGTACATCATCTTAAAGCTGATAAGGAACGTGTGAGCTTCATTTGGTCCAGAGGAAGCAATCCATTAAATATAAGGGCAAGCTATTTCATTTACCATTGATTTGGGAAAACAAGTCAATGTCAAATCTCACTTTTTGTGTGCATGGCTGCTGAATTAGTTTCATCCTATCAATACTCGAGGAACTCATTAATCCCACAGTTTTAGCTAATGCCATAACCGTAAAAAAAAAAAAAAAAAAACATTGTAAAATAGCAAGTCATTAAAGAGTTATTCCAAGTTGTCATTTGCGCATATTGATTGACACAAGCAATCTCACTTGGAAGAAAAGAATAACAAAACACATTTCAGCGCAACAATTGAGTTAATGGGCATCCAACTCGCTGCCTGCTGTAACGATCTTGATCTAACTGCTCATTAGTCTTCTTCTCAGTGATTGTGGTGTAGATGGCTCAGCTCCACACTCTAATGAGTCTACTCCGTCAACTGTGGATGACCACTAGAGACCCGAGGAGAGCGACCCCTCAACTGTCGCCTTAATGGGAAGGATGAGACTGGGATTTAAATCTATGGTGGTTTTGAAAAGTGCTGCCGTAGAAGCACCAGCTACGGGGAGAGAAATTCACTGATTCTGTTAGGTCTAACAGGAAGAGCCCAAAGATGAATACATTTAATGAGAAGGGCACATGCTGGCTTGTGTAATGCTGTATTAAAGTCTGCAAGAACGTAGGAACTATCACGCTTGGAGCTGATGAGGGTAGACGTCTAACCACCCCAAAAGAACATAAACAAAAAATATTGTGCCATACTAATAATTAAATTACAGTCATCCCATGTTTATCGCGGTTGATTGGTTTCAGACCCGACCACAGTAAGTGAATTTTCGTGAAGGAGGATTCAATGTTAATAAATGAAATATTTTCGTAGTTAAATATGTTTAGGACTTTTTAATTAACTTTTCACCCTGTAGACATTAAATAACACTGCACAGGCTACGGGATCACTGCAGGGACACAAGAGATGGACACGGCTGCATAGCATGCTAGCAACCTAACTAGTGCGCCTCCAATATATTTATTCTAAACTTAAGAAAGTGTTTCAAACAGAGTGGGGTAGAAAGACAATAAGAACGCAAAAACCTACCACTTCCACACGGAATAGGAGGAGAACTTCTTTTCACTCCGTCATGTCAGACATACGATGGCTGACTACAGACAGTGAGACGGTAATGTGATGTAATGTCATGTCTCATCAATGTTTTGTGTCATTACTGATGCCTAGTGGCCAAAATGATACATATAACTTGTATTTCAATATTTTGGACTAATAACGGGCTATAGTCAACCACAAAACAGCGATCATTTAGTGATTATTATTTTATGAAAAACTGGGATGGAGTGAGGGAACTATGGGAACCGCGACTGCATAAATTTGGCATCTGTTTCTTTGAGAAGTTACCAAATAACTTAATGACTAAGTAATATAAAGTCAATGTGGTATAACGAAACAATCACCTATCAATAAAGCTTTAAGTGAATTTCTATGGGAGCTATTTCATCTTGGTGAAGGGTTATGGTGAAATTTGACAAATTAAACCAACAAAAAAAAACAGTTAAATAATTTTACATATTTCTAGAATATTATTACTTTATTATAGCATTTCATTAAACAATTCATTTAAGTGCATTTAAAAAAAATAATAATTTGGGGAAAAAAACTGAAAAAGGAGGATCATCCTTTATTCAGGGTCAAAAGATTTAAAGATGCATAGATGGCGCCAAACAACTTATCCCCAAGCATGCCTGAGCTTTTTTTTCCCTGTCACTCACACACGAGTGACCTGTAGGAGTTCAGGCACAACAGAGAGCCTCACTCGAAAACAGCGGCACAAAGTTTGGGCAAGGTAGCAAACAATAAACACATAATTATGAAGTTAATTTTAAGATAATGGTGATCAATTAAGTATAATAGTCATGTCAGGAAGCTATGGAATCTGATATTTTTTTTAAATAAGTAAAATGTTACTTATTACATTATTTTTATTTTAACAATATTTTATTGTTTAAGTATAGCTGTAATTAAACATTTTTTGCAGCTGTTATTTTCAAAATGAAGCACGATATTTCTTGTCTTGATCCGCCTTCATGTGATCTCCCATTGCTTTTTTTTCCCCCCGTTGAGCTTGAAATGTATGAATTCCCTTTTTTCTGGGATGTAGCTTATATAGTCCTTATTTTGACTTACTGTGAGAGCACAGATCCAAGAGGGGACATGTTTCTTTCATGGCAAGCTCCACGTGTCACAGAGAAGTTCACATGAGAATTTAATATGATTTTGTACAAAAACAACTGTACTGTGATTGGTTAAGAACTGACATAATCAAGTAGTTTATTTAAGTTATTTTCTGTTTAATTGTTTTGACAATAATATGCACAAACCTTGAATCCCTTGACCCAATAGATTCTTTAAATTGTTGTTATACTGCATTTTTAATGTCCAGCATGTGTACCATGTTTACAGTGTATACTGCGGCAGGAATTGCCATATTAGTGGAGTACATCACTGTGATTGTTCCAGCATTTACACAGAGATCACACAGGCATAATGTTGCTGGAACGTAGTCCCGTTGATATATAGTGTAATATAGCACTTAACTTTCATCCTCTTTCTCGCATAATCCCCATCACAACAAGTTGATAGTAAAAAAAAAAAGACGAGGCTACATAGATAGAAAGATGAGATCAGTCGCACTAAAGCTCAGCCCCTCTCTCTCTTTTGTGCATGCAAAAGAAGCGTCCAAAGCCTGAAATCAATGGTCCATTCAGAGTACATTGCTTTCTCCCACAGACAACAAAGCAATACTCGCAAGAGCAGTAATGGTCTAAAAGAGCATTTGCACGCACACATGCATGCACACACTTGTATTCCCTCCGCCCCCTTGTGTCTGACCGTGTCAGGTTTTTGTCATAATGAGCCCAACAAAAACATTAATTACAAAGACGAGGAGGAAGCTTGGAGGGGTCAATATGAGAAGTCCAAAAAGGAGGAGAAGGCATTATGAGCTGATTGATTAGAGCGTACAATCCAAAGAGAAAAAGCCCAGTGACCACAGACCTCATTAAAACCTGAGAACAAACATTTCTGGTCAGACAGAGATCGAAATAGAAAATGTCTATTTACTAATAATAGCTTGTAGGTGTAAGGACTAAATTTCCATTATCGACTATGAGAAAATTACCAACCAATTCATTCTGACCTCCTATTTTCATGCTATCCATCCATCCATTTTCTATGCTGCTTATCAGTCTTATGTTAACCCAAATAGTGATGCAGTCATAGTGGATGTTTTCACAAAAGTAGCTCAACTCCCCATACCTGATAGCAAACAATTTGAGACTGAATCAACAGCACTTCTGCTGGTGGCAGCCAAGACATACAGTCCATTTTGTCCCCACAATCACAAAATTCAGTGATAACATAACGTACAACAAGGGAATTAGAAGTAAGAGCACGATGGGAGATTACTCATAAATGAGAAAAGGTCAGAAGGGAGCACACAAAATGAAAAATTATTGAACCAAGTGGGCAGAGCGACCAAAGCTGACACCAAATCTCAGACAAAGAGATCAGAGGACATAAAGAAAATGGTGATTTTAAATTCCAGTTTGACAAGAGGACGGTGGCAAAGGGCCAGCGAGAAGACCACAGTGGAGGGAAGGCGATACAAAAGAGAACTGCGGCCCTGTGGGAGAGCCATCCAGCTCCATGTGGCCTCCTCCCTCGTGCTCTCTCTCTCCGAGGTTGAACCATCTGATGGGAACAGTCCGTCTACAGCTGCTTCCTGTTTCTCTTCCCATGTCAATACCAGATACGTGTAACTCTCTTACACTCTCCACCTCTCCACGGTGATAACGTGTCAGCCATAGCCTTAGTCATACATGTATTACAGGTGGTCCTCGGTTTATGTTCCGTTCCTAGACTGTGATGTAAGCCGAGGTTTGGTGTAAGTCAGATCTTGTGCCTAAATTATACAGTACACAACAGTTGAGTTTGCTGATGCTGTTTTGGTGTGGTTGTGGTAGTTGCGATCTTTGTCTTTAATGATGGTTGCGACAGTCAAGCGATTGAGACATATGCAGCCAATATTAAGTACATATTGTATTCTTCCACGTCGCACCGCACTGTAAGCACTTGTCAAGCAACTCTCGTGTTGATGGACGAAAATTACGTTTTTATTTAATTTATAGGAATGCGTACGTTACCACGGAATTCTGTAAAACGAGGACCGCCTCTTATACACTAGGTCCCCAACTAACGAAAACAATTGGTTCCAGATGAACGTTCGCAAGTCGATTTGTTCGTAAGTCAAATAAAAGGTAATTTACCAATGATATAGGTACTACATGTACGTGTATACATATACACTATATGTGTATGAATGTAAATATGAGTTTGGATGTAGCAGTAATATTAAACGAGTATAATTAATGAAAAAAAAACAATAATAATAAAAATGATATAATAATACGTAATGATGAATGTTATTTACCTTTGAAGAGGAGTGGCCGAGCATACGTCGCTGGGGTGGAGGAGGAGGAGTTATTGAAAAAAGGACAAATCGTCATCGTCATTAGACTCTTCTAAAAGAGGTAGTGTTCTGTGGGTGGTGTAGAATTAAGCAGGCCTATTAACTTTTCATAAACTTTAATCACAAGCTCCTTTCTCTTTTATACTCTCTCCCCACCTTCTTCCTCTACCTGTTGGTCCCATTAGCAGTGTCACAGTGCCCTCTACTGGTCAAGCATGTAGCAGTATAAATATTGAGTTACTACAAGACAAAATACATGAAAATATAGACCAGTCAGCTAACGTCCGTATCTCCGAATGTCCGCAAGTCGGATGTTCGTAAGTTGGGGACCTAGTGTATATATTTTTGAAATTCTAAGTGCAAAGTGATAGTACTAGCGGTTATTTTAATACTATAAAAACATGAAAAACTACAATATCGCCAAGTCATAAACATGTCCATCTGACTTGTTGGCTTGTGCAGTCCTGCCACTCTGCGGCCCTAATGCAAGTGGACTGTAACGCAAAATGTGAAAATACATACTTGTATCTGCACCTTTATTTGGATCCTAACCAAAATGCAGGAGATTCTTGCTTGGTTCTTGTGCCACACCAACACAAAGTTCCATACAAATCACTTGAGTAGTTTTTGTGTGATCCTGCTAACTAACTAAAAACCAAAGAGCAAAAACAACAAACTATAATAAACTGCCAAGCTGCAGTTGATCATTTTAAAATTGCACTTAAAACTGTTCCACTGCATGTGCTTCATCTGTTAGAGCTAGTCGGTCATTGGCCTCTTGACACCATGGCAAGTTGTGTGTAACAACGAAATGCCAAAAAAAAAAAAGTTAGTGGGTTCCAGTGACGTGCAGGCTGGGCAGCCTAACCTGTCTGTAATGAAAAATAAAAAAATAAATAATGTAGGTGTCAACAAATAGAGGCAAATCAATTCTGTCCACTGTTTTCTGTGGGCCACATTTTGAACAAAGATAAATTTAACATCTCGCCGCGAACAAATACGGGCTAACACATAACTTCCTACATTGGGGGCGGTATAATAAGTTATGTGCATAATATTCTGGACATGTGCGAGTGTGTGATGCAAGTGTTAGGAAGCAACAAAGTTTGTGTGAAATGTGTTTGATGAGTCGAACAGACGCTCTAATTATCTCATCGGGTCAGGATCGTTTTGAATTTCTAACAAGTGTGTTGACATAACTTGATGATGATGTCCATATTGTTCGTCCAAACTACTGTTTAGTAAATATTTGGATTTGGAATAATAATGTTCTTGCCTTGATATAGTGAAATAATCACTACAATTTTGAAGATTGGTTAAAAATGTCCTCTACATTCACATCACTCATCTTGAGTGTTTTTGATTTGACATATGAGAAAGTCAAAAAATGCTGTTGGCATTGAAAGGAAATGTATTGTTTTGACTGTTTATGATGCTATTCAAAATCAGTGAGGATCTTCCTTAGTCATGTAAGAGAACAATCCCTGGAAGTTGAGATTTGAAAATGGTGGAACAGTGCATTAGATATTAACTAATCAAGTCAAAAGGGTGTACAATATGTGTCTTACAAATGAAGCTCAAGCCACAAACAGCTATAAGTGTTGCAACATAAAGAGCTGAGATTTCTTCTGGATGAAAATATGAGGCCTCTCCCAGGGCTACCATAAGTCTAGTTAGAATTCCCCATCTGTGCTGCTCCCTCCTACTCCGTCTTTCTGTCTGACACACACACACACACACACACACACACACACACACATGCAAACACACGCATTCTCACCAATACACACTCACACAAACACAGACACCTTTCGTCTGCTTAATATAATCAGTGCAGAGCGGAGATGGGAGGTTGAGTAACATCTGCTCTGGAGACTTGCGATATCTCTGATCGTATCATAGCCTCGGCTCATTATATTGACGCGTGCGCACGGACACACAGGCGCACACATGAAAACACCATGATGTCGCATCTTGCGCTCATTATGGAAACACTGTGACAGCAGGAAACAGATGAATAAATATATGGCACACACCTGGGGCGCGATGACTGAGAGACACATGCACACATTACACAAGAATCGCTTGACACAATTTTCATAAAACAAACGCAAGAACTGGACTTAATTATTTACGAGCGAAGATGATATCTGAGTAAATAGAGCAATTAGCGAGTATTGCACACAAGCTGTTATAATTCTAACACATTGTTCATCTTGTTAAAAATGTATCACGGCAATGATGCCAGCTTCATGTGTGCCAGATGTCACTTTAAATAGCAGTCAACTATTATCACTAGTAGTAGTAGTAATAAATATAATAGTATTAGTATTTAGTGATTTTTTTAAGCTGTGGTGGTGGACTGCATGGGAGGGCGGACTCTGTTGCACTCTATTGCATTTTTTCCAATATAAATTATTAATAAATGTTCGTTACGTGGTTGACTATGGCCTATTTTTAGTCCAAAAAATCCTGAAAGACAAGTTATATGTCACTGGTCACTAGGCGTCAGTTATGTTATAATAATGAGACATGACATCATATTACATTACTTTCACACTGCACGTCAGCCACGGCATGTCCGATGAAAGAGTGAAAAAAAGTTATCCTCCTACTCTATGGGGAAGTGGTAAATTTTTGGCTTCTTGCTTTGTCCTTCTTCCCCACTCCGTTTGAAACCGTTTAGAATAAGTAAATTAGAGAGGCTAACTAGTTAGCTTGGTAGCTTGCTGCAATCCCTTAGCCTGTAGCGCAATGTGGTGTAAACAAAAAATAATAGGAGTGTAAAGGAGACTCTAGGGGTGTTGTTTCATGTCTGCAGGGCTCTAATGATTTTAAAAACTCTATTTAGGAAGTCAGAAACAGGTTTTGTATGCTCTATGAAAACATTACGTTTATTAATATTGAATCGTACTTCACGGTTATTAACCGCGATAAACAAGAGACGACTGTATTGCTAAAATGACAGTAAAACCATCACACCTTTATTAATTTTAACGGCAATGTTTAAAAGTAAGGTGCACAATAATTATTGGCTCGATAATTATCAGGCCAATGTGAGGAATTATGATGTTATACCGATAAATCCGATTGTTTTTAAAAATAGCTCTGATAACCGATAATTAAAAACGCTGCAATTAGGCAAGATTACCCGTCCTGTGGTGTGTGTTACTGGGCTAAGGTGAGCAAATCAATATGTTCAATATGCGAAGTGCTGCACACCTCCCCTGAGCTCACTTGTAAACAATCATGCCGTTGCCATTACCTTATCAGCCACCTGAAACGCAAGCATTGCTACGATGGTGTTTTGAAAGACTACGAAGACGCCACTGCTGCTGAAGAAGCGGCCACAAAGCTAGCCACACTGGACGACCAGCCCGTTACCATCGTTGAAGACAGCGGCTTTTGTCGACTAGTAAACTACTTAAAGCCATGGTTTGTACAAACAAGCTTCCGCTATTTTTTGGATGTATGTTTGCCAGCAAAAAAGGACATGATCGCCACACTCCTGCATACACTGATAGATGAAAATAAGGACATAAGCTTCATTAGTGATTTACGGACGTGTGATATTAGCCCTGTTGGCTTGCTAGGTCTGACAACGCAGTGGCTGGATAAGAACTTCAAACTATACAGTTAGGTTTGTTTCAACAAAAATAAACATCTATTTCTAGAAACAGAACTGTTCTCGACTTTTGTTAATTTTACTTTTTGTCATATTTAGGTTATGACAAATGTACAGGTTGAGTTTGTCTAATCCACCTTTGAGTTTCTTGTTTCCAGGTGTACACAAATTACAGTTAAATCTAAATAAATTTTAAAAATAGCAAACCGGAAGATTGGTTATCATAGCGCTATCGGTTTGAAAAAAAAAAAACTGCATCCGTATTTAAAAGTAATTATTAAGTGCCATACAACTAACAAATATTTTCTTAGTCGGTTAACCTGAAGCTTGTTGTTTTGATTAATCAAGTAATCAGTTAGGCCCTAGACCAGGGGTCGGGATCCTATTTGGCTAAGAGAGCCATGAAAGCCACATATTTTAAAATGTATTTCTGTGAAAGCCATATAATATTTTTTTAACACTGAATACAATTAAATGTGTGTATTTTTAAGCAACACCAACAATTGTACAATATAATAAGTCTCAGAATTTTTAACGACATTGTCATACTGAAGCTATCCAATACCAAATAAAATGCTTGTTACCATCAATGCAACTTCTGGTGCTGCATGGTTTTGCACGGTACTCCGTATCTTTGTTTCTTTTCGCCATCTTATTTTGTCAACCGAGTTGGCTCTGCAGAATTAGCTAGCTGACTCTTTGATTCAAGGAGGAAGTTTACTCCTTGACATCTCAATGACCCAGGTAGGCTACTGCATTATCCAGTAATAATCAAGTTTTGATGTCTGACCCGCAAAATATCGGAAGGACAGCTGGCATTGGCTCTGGCCACCCGCATTGTGGTAGAAAATGGATGGATGGATTAAAATGCATACGTTGCATATTTTGAAGATTATTTTTAACTCTGTGATTTCTGTAATGTTTTACTTGAAAGTGTCATCGAAAAAAAAAATGTAATAAATACATTTTATCGTGTTAGCAAACATCAGCCAGGTGCAGCCATCAGAAGAGCCACATCTGGCTCCTGAGCCATAGGTTCCCAACCAAATTAATTAATCATGATTAACCACCATTTGCAACTATTGGTGAAATATGCTCGATTTTACAAAAAGATACATGAACGACAAGGCAAAAAGACGGGACACAATTATATTAACATTTGTATGTATTAACAGCCCCAAATGAACTGAAAATTTGACTCAAGCTAAAAAATACCACATGTCTGAAAATGTATTTGCCTAACAATAGTCTCTGAAATAGTAGCACAAGATTTGATACGCACTTTAACCATTTTATAACAAACCATGAAGCGTTGCGCTCAAAGACACCAAGTCATTTAAGTTGAATTCACATGTTTTGAGTGTAGATGTATTTTCTGGGATTTTACTTAATCTGTTTGTTTATTCAAGCACATTTTTATGTACCGTGACATGTGACGTCCGGCATCGGTGTGATTCCCTGTCTACCCATTGATATCAAGGCGGCAGCACCGGGGCTAAGATATTTATTACAATTTATGATGGTGAGGCTTTTTATGTGATTTTTTTCACAGTTTACCATTTTTGTTGTTGGTGGGCTGACCAGGACGTGACACAATGGCAACATACTGTATATTTCACGTAGCACAGAGCTAGTGGATGGACCATGCAGAACTCAACACTGGTCTTCAAAGCATTGTTAGTTAGCACAAGAGTAACACACTTCACCTTTCCGCAGAAACATGATGTAAAATAATTGTTCCTCAAAGTGTATTATTTAAAAAAATAGACCAATAGAATTCCAAATCGTACCACATAGAATATGCTTAGACAACACCTTGACATGATGGTTCCAAGTATACGAGGAAATATGACTGGCGTTATGGTCTCATAGTGCCAATATAGCTTTTCATTTTAACACAGCGTGCAGAGCCCATGTGTCTCTTTAAACTATTGCACCATTATGACGGATCATGTTGGCCCTGTTGAGTGCTAAGGCATGCTTGGTACAGCTAAGTGCGACACACTATTGAATTCAACCTGTTTAATTTTTCAGCGATGTATTGGGAATCTCGGTCAGTACATGTGTGGAATAAAACATCAAGAAATAATTCTTCATGCCAAAGTACTATATGTACTACATAAATATGACAGTAACACTATAGATGCATAAGGTAGTAAAGGCTTAGGCTAGACTGACACAACATGGCGCAAGGGACTTTTTGCTCCCATGTGGCACAATTCGGACATGGGTCATGACACTATGAAGAAAAAAAAAATGCTTATTCACGATGTATATGCCTGTGGCAACACACCCGTGGTAAATAAAAAAACATCCATGGTAAATCAAAACTATAGCCATTAAAATGGTCTACATGTGGTGCATGAGGTGTACTGTATAAGCCATAAGAAAAGCGATTGCCGACTGCAGCCCGTGGCGTATTATGTAGACCTGCAGGTTAAATCCAGCCTTCGACCTGCTCTGAGCATCCATGCACTATTCCAGTTAGAAATGTAAACAGTAAAAGGGGCAGTGTACAGTAATATAAATAAAGGAATCATGATATTCTTATTGCGTCACATTGCCCTAGTTGTTTACTATCTCCACTATATCTAATGTTCACATCTGCAGTGGTTACTTTTATAGCCATTGTGATTTACTGTACGTAACTTTGCAAGTATTCTCATAAACCAGCTACACTCATCCCATTTGCTGCAGAGTTTAGAGGTGTTGGCTGAGGTATTACTTTAAGTGGTATGAAGACCAGCCCATTTGTCACAGCATTCTGTCATCTCAAACACATGAGAACACACATTCATGCAGACTGTTCAAGCCAAAGCAAACTCTATGTGGCCTCTGATGTCGAACATCTATTAACGCCCACTTAATGTGTGTGCATAAGCTAATGTCTGTCTATGGACTTTTATCAGTTTGCCTTTTGCCTACATAATTCTGCAGCATCAATAATTTAGTTTTTAATTAGGCCTCCGGCCCCTTCGCACACTTTCAGTGTGGTCATCTACAGCCTCCACCATCCTTTTTCTCATGCCCTCTCAAGGGTAGAGGTGTTTACTATAAACCCCAAACAGCTCAATACCTTTTTGGTAAAACAAACATGTTCTTATGCACTCACCAGCTACTGCACTGAGTACACCTGCACAATCCTGAGAGCCAATACTAAAGCTGTGCCAACTACTGTATACTGTCTTCACAAAGATAGTAATGCACAGATTTGATTGACAATGTCAGTGTTATCTGGACTCTTTGGTTGTGTATTGGACTGTATCATACTGAGAGCTGTTTCTAATATCAAGGTAAGCTTATTTATTTACACCCATCCATTTTGTAGCTGGAGTACCCAAAAAAAGCACGGGGGAATATGCAAACTCCACACAGAAATGCCCAGGCGGAGATTCGAACCCTCAGTCTCTAGACTGTGAGGCCAACATGCAAACTACATCCACTGTATGGCCCATTTGCGACACCGCAATTATAAATAACGTCCATCAAAAGTTATGAAAACAAAATATAGACTTTTTTTTTTATGTAATTTGGTCCAATGGCGATAGGAATCCCCTACAAATCCATCACATTAATGGTGTGTTTGGCCAAGAATACATACAATTTGCTCAAATATGCATTTTTTTTTTACTAAAAATAGGCCGTATGCAACCACAAAACAGCGATCATTTATTAGTTAGTTAAGTTAGATAGAGTGAGGACGCGATCTTCAAACCACGATGTAGCGAGGGACGACGAAAATGCCTCCTTCCTTTCAGGAATCAAGACAAGGTGGTATCATTAAGTGACAGCAATTACCTTTTCTTCTGACCATACCATACCACCATGTGAAGGTAGTCATGTTATGCTACTGGCAAATTAATACAATTTAGTACTGCTATTTTTTTCCTTATGGCTTTTCCCTTTAGAGGTCGCCACAGCGAGTCAATCGCATGAATTGACTTGGCTGTTTGTATACCTGTAAGTGTTTACGCCGAATGTCCTTCCTGGTGCAACCTTTATCAGGAAATGTCCAATATGATTATATAATAATACTGTAATAAAACAACAATAAGTACCTCCTCCCTAGTAAATGCCTGAAGCGCTCTGTAGTTACTGTTACTTTTACTGTTTGTCACATGTCATGAGGACATTTCTACACTAATTATTCTGTGGATGAGTAATAGTCATATTTGAAACCTTTTGCTCTTGTGGCACCACTATATTTTGGTCTATTTACTTTTTTTTGTCTACAGGTTTTATTTATGGTTTTATTTATGTAATTAAACTTCAGTTACTAGAGTGTCACTATAGCCAAAGAGCATAAAAAATAAAATGCACTACTTCACTACTTCACTACATGCCAATGTGAGTGTGCCCATTGGATATGAAGGCTGAAGCAGAGATTGTAAATCCTTTGATAGTGTGCTCTCTCCTAACAGTGTGCAGCCAAGTGCTCATTAATAATACATGCCACACTCTTCCCACACGCTTATTTATGGAAGCATGAGTAGACATGCATAGCCACACGCACAGGTGGCTGGTTAAACCGCCGCCTTTGTCAAGCTCGTCCATCATGCATAGAGTTTGAGATCAGAGACGGACAGAAGGGTGAAAGTTGGACTGTGCTTGACAGCTTACTGGATGATTTATTTGCTTGAATGGGTCTGTGTGTGTGTGTGTGTGTGTGTGTGTGTGTGTGTGTGTGTGTGTGTGTGTGTGTGATCACAGCAGTGTATTTGTCATTAATTCATCCATTTATGTGCAACCTCAGGACATAGAAGGCAATATCAATATGCCTTGAGGTCACTCACAGGGCAGGACGTGACATAAAGATGCAATACAGAGCGAGAGCTGATCGATGTTTTGAGATGGACTGTTGGCATTAGGCTTCCTGACCCCTCTATAATCAAGTGCCACACATCCTCATAACACACACGTCTATCACTCCCAGGGAGCAAAATTTCTTGCCATTGCTTCCATATCAGCAGCTAACGTAGGATATATGAAATATACACTTGGCAGAAGATGTGTTTATGAACTAAGTCTGTCTGCATTACTAATCAGAAGACCATGCCTTCTCAAAGCACTAAGGGAAGGGTGCTACCAGCGTCCACTGAATGCATGAAAACAGAGATGAGAATCTACATGACCCAGTTCTATGGTAAAAAAACAAACTCCTCAGGGTCAGAGCTTCCATTAGCTCACTGAATTCCTGCTTTTCAGTTGACATGCCTTCACTATGGAGTCTCTTTTTTGATGACAATTTAGTAGACTATTTAGTAGACAATTTTGATCGTAAAAGAGTAAAGTATTTTAATAACTTAGTGGACTACTACTATACTAAAAACGTGTTTAAACAACAAGACTAAAAATGAAGACTGCAAAAATGTGCAGCAGAACCAATGTGGTAATTACTATTGATGACTTCATGAGTTCATTGTATCAAACAGTACAGTGGTAACACACGAGTTTCACACCAACAGCTGAGTAGCGCAACCAACATTTTCAAGTGCATGCAGAGGTAGATGAAACTGGATACATCAAATGCAGATACTGCCATCTTTTGCAGTTAATAAAAACTACATCAGGTGGTTGCCTGCAGCCATGGCTGTCAATGGCAATGATTTTGATCTCAGTGCTAATTTGAGACACGGATATTTGATTTTGTAGATCACGCACCCGCTGACTGCAACTAAAGGGATAGTTCGGATGAAGCGGTATTGGTATGACATCCCCATCAGCAGTGTACTACATCAACAGTGGCTTACCCCCCCCCACATGGTTCCTGGAGTCCAGCTCTGGTCGGAGTTCCATGACGAGGAACGTAGTTCCGCTCCGTTGCTGGGACATTTAAAGAGTTTGACTTCTCAAAACAATATGCGTTCAAAAGATTTATGCATTTGCATCATAAAAACGGCTACTCGAAAAAAATCAGACCTCACAAATTTGTCTCCCGCCGTATCCCTACGCACTGTCGCCTTTCCATTCTTGTGTATGTGACGAAGACGCTTGCATCTTCTTCTTTCGATGGCAGACAGGAAGTGACGTCGGGGGTTCAGAGTTCAGTTTTAGGCTGTTGTGGGCTATGGCTGCAACAATATCCCGTGTTATTATGATGATGATGATGATGATGAATATTATTATTATGTTATTATTATTATTGTGCCCGTTCTGAGATAATTTAAACCTGCAATAAAAGCCGGTTGTTCAAGTCTGGTGCTTTGGTGGTGGTCTGACAGAACAATTACTGACACCTAGTGACCAATGTAGAATAATATATGGACAAGTTGTGGTCTTAATGGCTTATACTGTATTAGTATTTTAGTTCATTTAGTCATTTTTATGCTTGAAAATGCTTAATTTGGGAAAAAAAGATGTACAATTTGTCACGGAGTGGTAGTGGCTGTCGAGTGTTTGACCCTCAGTATGCAGAGACAAGGCGATGGCGTGCAAAAATAAAGGACCTTTAATGGTGCATGAACAGGAACAAACAAAAGGCGACAGAGGAAAAACGGCTCTGAGATAACAAGGTACTTGGAAATCCAGGTAAGTATACTCCTCAGGTGATAGCGCCGGTGCGGAGACAAGGAACAACAGCAACAACAATGAACCAGCGCTGTCAGACGTACGGCGCTGGCCTTTTAACAGCCACTAATGGTGATTGGCGAAAGCTGCGCGGCCACCAGGCGTGACGCGGCTGCCTCTTCCAGCCAGCAGGAAGTATACCTTGCCAAAATAAGAGTGCAGGACAGGAAGCACTCACCCCTGTTCTGCGAAACATGACACAATTTCCTTAAATATGAATAGTTTTTGACTACCGTAATAAGCCATAGTCAACCATGGAACACTGATCATTTATTAATCAATTCATGTTTGAAAAACCGCAATAGAGTGAGGGAGGGATGTTCAAAGTTTTACACGCAGAAAACAATGTCAAATGCATATAAATGACAACTGAAAGGGATAAGGGCCACACAGTGGCCTAGTGGTTAGCATGTTGGCCAGGAGATCTCGAAGATCTAGGTTCGAATCTCTGTTGGACATCTCTGTGTGGAGTTTCTCCGGGTACTCTGGCTTCCTCCCACATTCCAAAAAACATACATGTTAGGTTAATTGGAGACTCTAAATTGACCATAAGTATGAATGTGAGTGTGAATGAATGTTTGTCTATATGTGCCCTGCGATTGGCTGGCAACCAGTCCAGGGTGTACCCTGCCTCACCCCCAAAGTCGGCTGGGATAGGCTCTACATTTAACATAATTGTTGCCTTTACTGAAGACTCTATTTGGCAAAAATGTAATGAGGGAGGAGGGCAGAGGAGTTATACATTTTGCTGTGACTTTTCTTTTCACATCTTTTTTACCTTTATTTAAGTGCTGGCACTCGTGTTATATCCAAGAATGCACAAACAACAACTGTGTGCTCACATCAAGTGATGCAATCACACGCATGTGCCAGAGACAGCTTTTTACGGCAACACGTCACACTGTCGTGACTCCACAACCCCACAGCAGTATGCTACAATTTGCAGCTTTCTGTGGCTCCGTGGTGGATGGTTTTGCAGTCGTGCTCAATTAAAAAAAAAAAGCACATAGACTGTCTGAAAGCCTATTGTAACATTCAGAGTTACGCTGTAACAGTCCTCATCACATGACCAGCTGCATTGATAGCACAGGGAGCACAGTGCTTAATAGATTCTGCTCTGACAACAAAAAAGGGGGTAGACACAGAGTTACATACATAATAAAGATTATTAAAGGACTCCCTGGCCAGAATCTATCGGAAGTGTCCACTAGCCGTTCTTCACAGAGGCTGCTTATTCACCAACGTGTGGATGCTTTGTTTGCGTACTTCATTCCCAGGACTAGTAATTTGTTAGGCGCAATTTTTGGCCATAAGTGAATCAAGATGAGTGTACAAAAACCTAGACATACACTATTTTTGGCAATAATTTTAATTAAAAAACAAATCCTACAAAAACTGAGGTACCACTGTATCGCAAAACATTGTATTTTTCCTCTAAAATGTTCACTTTCTCTGGAATTCAGTATTGCTCTGGGGTTTATTGGGGGTGCGGCAACCATGGAAAAAAGTCTAGTTCAAATGTAATCAAGTATTTTCTTTGTGTGAGAAATAACTGCTCTGTGTAGTATTGGTGTGCCCTTACAACAGCTTTGCAAGGAATGCACTGTACTGTGTATTGCTGTATTTCACTACACTGACAGTAATTTCTGTAAAATGTTTATTCCTTGCTACTTAGAAAACCTTTTGGCACTGAACAGAATCTCCCATCCTACAACATTAGGAGTGCGGCGGCTTCCTCTTAGAGGACAATGGTGCTTATTTATCATAGGAAAAGCAAACAATCCAATTCAGTTTCCCTTGGGACAATGAACACTCGGCCAACCAAACAATTCAACATATGATTCAGTTAATTAAGAGCCAGATGGCGGCGGAACTAGAAAGTGGATGTTTTGGGAAATAACATGTTAATCAACTCAACTAAAGATGTTTGTTGAAAGGCATTTAATAAATGTAATTATGAATGTTATGTAAACCATTTCACATTTACAATTACAACTCAATTTAGTTTAGGGAAAATTATAGACCAATAATCCCACTCTATAGACCAACACAATTAAGTTTGCAAATGCAGCATCACTGAAGCTCAGCATGTTGCTGTAGGGAGGAAGCCCTAATTTATTTTTTGAACTTTTAGAGCAGTGGGTGTACTTGGATCCAATTATATTGCAATCCAAAGTACAGTGTAAGAGTGATCACTCTTTACTTTTCAAAAATCTCCAAAACCAGAATGGGATTATTCTTCTGATAAACAAGTGGAAGTTTTTTGTGCCAAAGTTAATTGCATTTAATTGTCATTGTAAAAAAAATGAAAAATTAAATGCTAAACTTCTGCCACTTCCTTGCATCATTTCCAGCTACATTCAATAAATAAAAATGCACTTTAAAAGCGCTGGCGGTGGATCGGTCTTTAGTAGTGACGTGATCGCAAAACATGAAGGTGACTTGGGTGATGTAGGTGACGTAGACACAAATGCAGTTGACAATGGCAGCCGAAGCAACAAGCTAGTGGTTAGCGTTGCTGAGCCATGTGGCGCGATACCGAAGCCTGAGACAGGAAGCAGTTCAGAGTCGGGTGACTCAGAACCCTGACGAGTGGCTGCCGTCTGGATCGGTCAGCAGCAGGGATTCATCCCCACATCCAGCAGACCCCACCGTCACTCTGCTTCTCTGCAGAAAAAGCTTATTTTCTCTGTTTTTGGTCAAAATCAGGTGTTTTTGCTGAAACTACCCTATGTTTTACCGCCAATATCTAAAGACCCAAAAAGGCCAGAAACAAACTTTTTTTGTCTGATGAAAGAAGAGAGTCTAAAGTTTCGTTAGATACTTGCAATGTTCATGTAATCAGAAAACTCAATATTCTGTGGGTCTTGAAAGTTCAGCAAATATGCCCAAAAAGTCAGTATGGCGCTCTCTGCTCTGAACATGGCTGGCAGTCAATCAGTTAATCATACCCCCCATCACAGCAATCACTAATACATGTGTTCACTTCCTGTATTGAATATATACGATTCACAAAGAGCCAGGCACATCAGGCTCTCAAGCAAAACCCAAGGATGAAGCCAAAGCGTCCCCAAGCCCCAAATGCACACGCCCAACCCCCAATGCCCCGGCACCACTAACACAACCTGCCGCCCTCCAACAAGGAGCCAAATGGCAAAACCCACAACATGCACGGATGGGTGCAGATATTCACGATGAATTGTCATGTAAATCCTTGAAGAAGATATAGAAATAACTGTTGTTAATTGTATAACTTGGTAAAACCTCATTTTTTTAAATGCCATTAGTCGGGGTGTCAAGATACACACGAGATTAGGTCTAGGAGACGAAACAAGATTTTAAGAAAAGGACAGTGAAAAAATATGTTACAATATCTTGCAATCTATTAATTTAATGCTATTAAATGCTATTATAGTATGCTAGCAGTGCTGCCTCCACCCACCGAGACAAAGAGACTGTATGACTGACAAAAGGGCTCACTCTGTTTACGCCTTTGTTCTATGGAACAAATGTGCCATGGTGCTGAAACCAGTGCACAGTTGAACTATCTACCTGACCGTTTGAAGACGGGTGACAAGGAAAACAGACACGCATGCACTTGGCAATACATTGAGGCCAACAAATGTATCGAGTTCATTTTCATTTATTATGTGATTAATTCATTTACTTAATATCGTCCCAGGCATAGTGCCCACGAGACATTTTTTTGAAAAATCGTGTCAATTTTTAATCTCATGAGATCTTGTGACACGAGAGCTTGTGACACTCCTAGTCATTACCTTTTTCTTAAACAAATACAGAATAGAAGGCAAAAGTAAGATTTTTGTCCAGTTTTGTTTACATTGGATTCCGTATTAGACCATTGGACTTTTTACATTTATATTTTAGGTGAAATTTAGTGTTGACCATCAAATTGTTTGAATTTTGGAGTCCACTATAAACCACAGTGTCAGTTAGGTCCTTTCTCCACCAACAAATTCAGCTGAGATAGGCTCCAGCTTCACCATGAATGGAGTTAAACAGTATTCAATAGTGACAATGTCTGATCATTGGCTGGTGTTTCTCTGCATTAGGCCGTGTTAGCAGACCGACGTTCCACCTCCACACAGATGGTTAGTTCATTGAGTGTTTCCAGTCTTACCTCCAAGGCTGCAGACCTCTTGCGGAGCAGCTGTTCAATGTTCCTGGCTGCTCTGGCCACAAGCTCCTCTGCATCATTCTGCTCCACAGTGTAGAGGTGCTTGTTTCTGAGAAAAATCTACACCCAAAGTTGCATATTAGTGCAAATAAACCCTAAGTGAAATCACCATTAAAGGTATGGCTGTACCTGGGTTAGACTCTTGCCGGCTGTGGCCGTGTCTGCCAGGGTGACGAGCTCTTTCTGCATTTGATCAACCCATTCTTTAATCCTGTGGGACAGAGCAACACACCCTGGTCACTTCAGAAGAGACAACACAGCGCAATTAAGCTGTCGATCAAGTGGTCCCCCATAGGTGCCAAGCCGCTCGATCACGGGACATCAAAACAAACAAGGGATTCATCAGGTAAGGTGTCATGAAAAAGGTCAGCCAATCCAATTTAAATCACCACGATCAAATACAGTGTCATCAGTTAAAGCGCGTCAAGTCACGTCATCCAATACAACGAGAAAGTCGGCCCAAACAGGATACACATCAGCTTGAGTGCTGACAGTGAACTAAAGTGGGGGGCGAGCCAGGAAGTGGAGAGATAGCCAATATGCTTGTCTGTATGTCAAAGACCTCCAGGGACGTCAGGCCCATCCTTCAGGTGTCACGCGATGGATTACACAACATTTGCTGTCTGATGAGCTAGTCTCATCTGGACCGTGCTGACAGAGTCGATCAGTCAGAGCCTCTGATCGCAGCAGATTGGACTTGACGGGTATGACAAATGGTGTACCTGCAGCACTGTACCACATGGTCATTTGTTAGGATCATCAGACCATCAAAGACAAGATAAATACTCAAAAGTGGATGAATTATTCACCTTTCTGGCCTCAGTGCAGTGGGACAAGGTGGGGTCTGATCGACCCACAGACATTGGCAAGTACAACCGTACTACAAAATATAGAATAACTTGGGCTGTGACATTTGTTTTAAAAGAGTAGCCATTTACATTTTTTTGATCATCAAAAAGTCCAGGGAAGAAAACCAAATGTCATCATTTAGACCTCGCACTCACAGTGCAGCAGCACGCTGTAATCGTTTCCACGCTACATTAGAAATTGCATGTGCACAGTAATTCCGGGCCAAAATGTACATACTTCGCACCATCAGATTTTAACTTTCATCTGTAGATAGATATTAAAGTGAATTTATATCCTACATGCCTTTTATCTTGTCCTGAAGCGGCCAACCATGAATTTGAAAGGCTTAAAGTTGGACTTAACTTTCGAAGCACTTGTATGACTCGATGTGATCCAACACTATATAAAGTATATAAGTATATATCCAGTATAAAGCGTGGCAATGAGATCACAGGCAAACTGAATCGAGTATACCGTCCAATGTGTAGGGCGTCCAGAGTCACTCTTTACAGGACAAAAACTCACTAACTTGTGCTCTTTGGAGAGGACGTGTCAGCTCCGTTTATTCAACTGCACATGTGCCAACCACACTGTAACCCTTGGTAACCACAATAGTCGCCTTTACATGATTTCATCTGTGCGCCCCACTCCACAGCCATGACTAATCAACTTAGGCCAAATCAAACCGTAACGTCTTTATCAGTAAAAGTGCTAAAAAAACACACATCCATATAAAGCCTGCCATGCTTAAATCCAATACATTAATCCAATTTACATGCTTAACAATGATTTACTGAAAAAAAATCCTGTAAATAAGTCAATAAATAATAATGATAGTAATGAATTAGATATACTATCAGCATCAAACAATTTAAATAACTACACAGTTTGCACATAAAAACTTATAGAAATAACAAATACAAAACAAAATCCAATAACTACAGTACATACCAAAGCTATATCAAATACCAATATACAACTACAGTATATGCAAAACTATGTACAAAAAATATTTATTTGGTATTTGCAGTCATATCAATTATCCATCCATCAATTTTCTATGCGCCATTAGAGTCACAGGGTTATGCTGGAGCCTATCCCAGCTGACTTCAGGCGAGAGGTGGGGTACACCTTGGACTGGTCAGTTATATCAATTAGGCAATGAAAATTAAGCATAAAATAGCTCGGATAACCGCAAAATTAAAAAAGGTTCCAGTAAAGTGAGATTACAAGTACTGTGATGTAGGTGGGTTGCAGTGAGCAAATCACACGGCGCTCTTCTGTGATGCAAACGGCCTGCAAACTTCGCACTATTTCGGAGGAACGCATTTCGCCAAATGCTCCAAATTCGCTGCAAATATTCCGCGATGAGGTAAAAAAATATGAAGCTCAAACCTTATCTGCCACCTGAAACGACAGCATCGCTACGATGCTCGGATCTTATTCCTATTGCCGGTGCGTTTGAAAAGTTTGCCAGAGTCGACCTGAGGGCAACAACGATGTGTGAGTTCATCATAAAAATGATGGTGCTGGATGAACAGCCCTTTACTATCATTGAAGATACTGGATTTTGCCGTCTAGTAAACCTCTTGGAGCCACAGATTGTACTTCTGAGCCTCGGCTGTTTTTTTATGTTTTGTTAATAGTAGTGATTTCATGATATTTGGTAAAGACAAATCTACTGGTACAGTCAAATACAACTCGTTCAGGTGTGCACAAACTAAAGTTAAGTCATAATTTAAAAAAATAATGGATTTAAATAGGTTATCGGCATTGGCTTGAAAAAAAAATATAAAAAATATATATATAAAATATATATTATACAGTATATATTGTCCCTAATTACACTGAAGGTTATTTTTTTCCTGATTCTGTGGCACCCCCTGGCCTAATTGCCTCAATTATGTCTCGATATATAAATAATGACATATAAATAAAGTGCCGCACGGTGGTCTAGTTGTTAGCATGTTGGCCACACAGTCGGAAAGATCTGGGTTTGAATCTCTGTTGGGAATTTGCAATTTGGAGTTTGCATGTTCTCGCCGTGCGTGCGTGACTTTTCTCCGGGTACTCCGGTTTCCTCCCACATTCCAAAAACATGCATGTTAGGTTAATTGGTGACTCAAACTTGTCCATACTGTAGGTATGAATGTGAGTGTGAATGGTTGTTTGTCTATATGTGCCCTGTGACTGGCTGGCAACCAGTCCAGGGTGTACCCCGCCTATCGCTTGAAGTCAGCTGGGATAGGCTCCAGCATACCCCCGTGACCCTAATGAGGATAGGCGGCCTAGAAAATATATGGATATAAATAAAGTGATTTTTCATTCTGACACTCATTAATGATAACCACCACCTTGCATAATAGAAATAAACAAAAAACTCAAAATAAGTGAAATCCCATACGCAAATGCAACTCTGCTCATCATAGGCGTGTCGTATAATTAATGTAATTGTTCCTCCCACCAGTTAATAATGATAATTGCTATCTTGCATAACAATAAATAACACAAACCTAAATAATAAAGTCATAGCCTACATTATACTTGCTAAATGCAGACTTCACATATAATTAATGTGACAATTTGAAATACAGTAAAATTGCAGTAATCCACGCAGCAGCTACCACAGCACTATAAGTTTGCATATAGGGGATGTTGTCGGGGGTGCAGATGCTATCATGATTATGCATACGTATCAACATTGACTTGCTGTGATACTCCCTAGATGCACGTCATACTCAAGTACACACAGCAGAGTAAGCATGGAAAAACCAATATGCTCACCCACAGGATATTTCAGACCGAGTGTAATGGCTGTTGTGTATAAGCAATACATTACCGTAGTATAATACATTAGTCTCGACACAACTGAGGAAGATACAAACTATTGAATAAGACCAGGAAGCCAGACGAGAAAATAGAAGGCGGGATGTGTCATGGACGATACGCAGAATATGGGGAGAATGTTTAGAGCACAGGATGAAAGATGAGACCATTAACAAGCACAGGAACACCAGCAGGGAAAGCACACAAAGTGAAATTGTTTAGGAAAAACTTGGCGAGGTGAACAAATTGCAGTGCAAAGCAGCTGCTTGCCTTTAATTCCCAAAGCCAGATGCTTATGGACAGCACTGCAGAATGAGCACTCTGAGGTGCTACGATGAACGAGAACTGTGCAGATAGAACTTATTGTTGTCTTTTGTATGCTGATGTTGGCAGCTGGATGACCTGGCAACCATGTGTCATTAAAGGCAAAATACCCCATTAGAACATGTATTTGTTAAACTAACTGGAAAAAAATAATGGTGGTAGACATCCACAATGTGGCCCTTCTATTCTTCCTAAAATTCTCATGCAGTCTAACACGCAATAACACAATATAATATGGGAAGGTTTTTATCTGTATTTTTTTTAAAGGAAAACTGCACTTTTTTGGAATTTTGCCCTTCATCCACAATGCTTATCCACATGTCTCTTTTCTGTGTGTTGCAAAGATATAAAAACAGTTCAAAAGAGGCAGCTACTTAATGCACGTAATGGGACACACATACAGTATTCTACCTACAAAGCTTGCTATTCAAACACTTCCAAAAACCTCCAACAACGTTGTGTGACTAGTTAGAAACAGGCACATTCATGATAACATGTAACACAGTAGTTTCATCATTTTCAGCATTACCATGGAACTTCCGTCCTGGGTGCATTGATTTCACACAACAACAAAGAAACGAACGCTACACCTCGCATTCATTCTTCCAAACTCAAAAACAAAAACACAGCAGCAGTGGCGGCAGCTCCAACATGTGTTACCTTTCGTTAGTGGCCTGAGGCATTGTGAGCGAGGCGCTGACGCCCTTTGAGCGAGTGTGCGGTGAAGCTAGTCGCTGGCCGGCTAGTAGCTAGCAGGGGGTGGTGTGGCGAGGTGTCACTACACTAGTAAAGTAGCACTTCAGCATAACAATGTTAATAACAATAATAATAACAAGCTTGGTTAATATGCAGGTCACATTATGTAAATGGAGCGTTGTTGGCAGTTTTGGGACTTTTTTCAGAAGGCTTTATAGGTGGAATAGGTGCTTCCCATTACATGCATTCTTAGCTGTCTCTTTTTAGCTATTTGTATATCTTTAGAATGCACAGAAAAGACAAAAACATGCGTGTGCATGTCTCACATAAGGATTGTAAATGATAAAATGTAAATTTTTCCTTAAAAGACACATTCAATTACTCACTCTCAGGGCGTTTATTTGATTGCGACTGGAGTGATGAGGTTGTCTTTGAACATTCAGACTCGAGCTGTCCTAGCTTGTCAAAGTAGAGCTGTTCTACCTAGTTATTGAGCATGAACTGATGAAGTCTGCTCAGATGAGAGGCGAAACTGTTATGGTGTGTGCGGTGGACCACAGAATGCAGAGGCAGTTGGAGCAATTAACAGTTCTTTAATGTCCTCGAGAGACAGGTTCAAGCTAAGGTAAGCAACAAAGGGATAACTAAGGGTGCTGGTGGCAGCTGCTGGCTGCACACGAGGGAAAAAAATAACAACGTGAAAGGTTCTCTGGCTAGGAAGGCAGGGACAACTGGACTATACCAAGAGGGGAGACGTCAGCTCAAGTGGTGCAGGAGAAAACTTGAGAGCGATGAGAGCGCTGGTAGAAGAGCAGACGAACCGTGGCATAGGTCAGAAGAACCGGCGTATCCCAGCTGCCTCTACTCAGCCTAAGTAGCATGCGGCCTGATTAGGAGCACGTGTGTCCAGCTGTCCCTGCTCCAGCTGAGAACCTAACTGTACGCTGCAAAAATTAAATTTCTAAAGTCTAAAGTAAAGAAAAGTCCCATTTTAAATAACCATTTGTTATTTTTTTTTACTAAAAAAAAAAATATATATATATATATATATATATATATACAGTATATATATTTTTTATGTATATATATATATACATATATATCTTGTCTATCTTTTAAGACATAAATAAGACTCATTCTTTGATGTGTTGCTATAAATGTGTTCCCAAGGGGAGGAAAGTGACTGGCCGAGAGAAAGTGACGTCAGGATTTCAGAGTTGAATTTCAGCTTGCCGTGGGTTATGGCCGCAACAGTAGCCCTTTTTTTATTTTGGATTTTTAGTAGGGATGATTGTGCCTGTTGTGAGATAATTCAATTTGCAGCACGGACATAGGAAGAGTTCGGGGAAGCCATGGAGAACGACTTCCAGACAGCTTCAAAAAAAGCCTGGACCATCATCCACCGTCTCAGGATGAGGAAGTAGTACACTTTTAACACCATGTATGGTGAGGATGGCATGCGACTGACCTCGGCTCGAGATGTTGTGGACTGGTGGAAGGAATACTTCAAAGACCTGCTCGATCCCACGGACGCGTCTTCCACTGAGGAAACAATGGCTGGGGACTTCACGGTGGGTTCTCTAATCTCTGGGGCTGAGGATGCCAAAGTGGTCAAAAAGCTCCTCATTGGCAGAGCCTCGGGGGTGGATAACATCCACTTGGAGTTCCTTAAGGTCCTGGATGCAGTGGGGGTGTCGTGGGTGACATTGCCTCTGGTTTGATGTTCCCCCTTTTTAAGAAGGGAAACCAGAGGGTGCGTTCCAAATATTGTGGGATCACACTCCCCAGCTTTCCTGGTAAGGTTATTCAGGGTTTCTGGAGCGCCATCTGCAGTGATGCAGACTGCATTGGTCTGTTGTGGTGAAAACAGACTTCAGCCGAAAGGCACAGCTCTCAATTTACTGGTCGATCTACGTTCCTACCCTCACCTACAGTATGATCATGAGCTTTGACTAGTGACCGAAGAGACAAGATCGTGGGTACAAGCAAGTTTTCTGTGTAGGGTGACAGGCTAGAGATAAGGTGAGAAACACTGTCAGCCGGGAGAGACTCGGACTAGAACCACTGCTCCTCCGCATTGAGAGGAGCCTGATGAGGTGGCTCGTGCATTTGGTCAGCCTCCCAAATGCCTCTCTGGAGAGGTGTTCAGGGCACGTCCGATCAGTAGGAGGCCGCGGGGAAGACCCGGGACATATGTCTCTCAGCTGGCCTGGGAGCACCTCTGGATCTACTGGGAGGAGCTGCACAAAGTAGCCGGGGAGAGGGAAGTCTGGGCTTCCCTGGTTAGGCTGCTGTCCTCACGACACGACTTCGGATAAGCGGAAAATGGATGGATGGATGTATGATTGGATGGATGGATGGATGGATGGATGGAGGGACGGAGGGACGGAGGGACGGACGGACGGACTGATGGACGGACGGAGGGACGAACAAGGGAAAATCTGCTACTGGCTCTAAAACAGACAAGACAAGGTTTTTGAGAATAATGTGAGGTGCAACTGAATAAAACCTGCATGCAAGGAGTAAAATCAACGGATGGCTTCTAGAGAAAATCTCTGACTATTCATGCTAACATGTTAATATAGGAAACAACATATGTGAGGAGAGGAGTGATCTCCTCCTGTGGGGGCCAGAGACGATGACGGGCAGTCTTCACATGCTCAAACACCCAAGGCTATCTGAATAAGTATGTGGACGACTTGTTTTGGAGACAGACACTCTAACCGCGAGCACATAATTATAGCAAGTCAGTGTGACATTAATGTGTATCTTAGCAGAAATACATATATACTTAACCAGTCTGATTGTGAAGTGCAATAACAAACCCTATTTCTTTGACATATACCTTAAATTCGTCAAAATTAAAGATAAAGATGCAATTTTTGGCCCACTTACTGTAAGTACTGTGGTGTCTATGACCTAACTGCAAAATCACAGCAATCTCAGAACATTTGGTGAGACAGTATGTTTAATATATTTTGGAGTAAATTGCAATGCAACTAGAATGAATCCATGTCATATGCCTATTTTAATTTGGACATACAGTACATACAGTACAGAAACTAATCTTCCAAGCTGCAGCGTATTTTTGGAATATCCTCATTTACGCTTTAAAAAAAATCCTACTCATGCAGTTCTCCTTTATTCTCTTGTGCATAGTGATTGCGGATGAATTAGCATTTCAGACGACCACAATTAGTCATATTCCCAGTTTGTATATTAATGTGTAGTAGAATGAGGACTTCTCTGACTGCGAAAGCTACTGTACAGTAAGTCACTTGTGTGTTACAGTTCGAGATTATGTCGCTGAGTGTTTTCAAGGAAGTGGACATCCCTTCAGTGTGCTGTTAATAACTGAAATCATGTATTTCCAGCCGCACGGTGGTCTAGTGGTTAGCATGTTGGCCACACAGACACAGTCTGGAGATCGGGAAGACCCAATCTCCGTTGGGCATTTCTGTGTGGAGTTTGCATGTTATCCCCGTGTGTGCGTGGGTTTTCTCCGGGTACTCCGGTTTCCTCCCACATTCCAAAAACATGCATGTTAGGTTAATCGGTGACTCTAAATTGTCCATAGGTATGAATGTGAGTGTGAATGGTTGTTTGTCTATATGTACCCTGCGATTGGCTGGTGACCAGTCCAGGGTGTACCCCGCCTTTCGCCTGAAGTCAGCTGGGATAGGCTCCAGCATACCCCTGCGACCCTAATGAGGAGAAGCGGTATAGAAAATGGATGGATGGATGGATGGATGTATTTCCACCATCCCTAGACTAACATACTAGTGTATTTTAGGGGAGTTGAGGCCAACAACTAAGCTGATTTAATAAAAATTAAATACGATTCAGTAACCTCTAGCCGAAAGCCCCAAAGGACGATAATTATGGCTTATGAGTCGCTCTGAATTGAAACTGAACTGCTGTCTAGTCGTGAGCATATTGCACAAAAGCTCAGTTCAGAGCAACAAAGGATATACTCTGGGTGTGTGTCTCACCTTTTCTTGGCCTTTTGGCGGCTTTTGTGTTTTTTGAGTGGCTAACTTATTTTTACACTTGTATTCAAATTGTGTTAACTTGTTTTTCTACTAAGTTCTAATGTTAAAATGTTAAAATAGTAATAATATACTTATATTATTATTATTATTATTATTATTATACACTAAGTCCCCAACTTACAAACATCCGACATGCGAACATTCAGAGATATGAACGCAAGCTGACTGGTCTATATTTTCATGTATTTTTCCTTTTGGAACTCCATATTTATACTGCTACATGCTTGACCAGTGGAGGGCACTGTGACACCGCTAATGGGACCAACAGGTACAGGAAAAAGAGGAAGAGGAGAGAGGAAGTCTAAGTTGTAGCTGTACGATGCAACCCGGACAGAGCGTGTGATTAAAGTTTATGAAGAGTTAATAGGCCTGCTTAATTCTACACCACCCACAGAACACTACCTCTTTTAGAAGAGTCTAACGACGACGACGTTTTGTCCTTTTTTTCAATATCTCCTCCTCCTCCTCCTCCACAACGACGTATGCTCGACCACTCCTCTTCAAAGGTAAATAACATTTATCATTACATATTATTATATCATTTTTATTATTATTGTTTTTTTTCATTAATTATCCTCGTTTAATATTACTACTGCATCCAAACTCATATTTACATACATACACATATACTGTATATGTATACACGTACATGTAGTACCTATATCATTGGTAATATTATTTTTTTTCGACTTAAGAACAAATCGACTTGTGAATGGTCGTCTGAAACCAATTGTGTTCATTGGTTGGGGACCTAGTGTACTTTATGATGGAAGCGTTTTGACCCTGGAACTGATTACCGTACTTCTATCCTATGGGGATAATTGTTTTGAAATCCGAGCAAATCGGAGGACCTTAAAGGTTATAATGTGCCCTTTTCAACTGACAGCCTTGAGGCCAACTCTGTCCCACAGAGGATATCAAACTGGCCCATGACTGTATTCTATTTACACTTATAAAAAATTTAAAATCCCAATGATTTTTTTAAATATTTTTTTTAACAAAATTGCATTGCATTGCTTAAATCAACATTTTTTATACTATTTTTATACCATTTATACTATCTTTGACTCAATGACCATCTACTGTTTGTTCATGGGCAGGACACTCACTCTTCTCTATTTCCTTTTTGTTGACAAAAATGTCTGCACACTTTGCTGCTTAATAGTAAGCAATGTTTCAATTACAGTATGTAATAGAGATGGTTGAGTATTGACTGAGTCGCTTTTTACTAAACCGGGACTCGCGGGTGTCCGTCTCTGTTAACTCGTTCACTTACTCTGCTGCCGCTAGCTAAATTAAAAAGGAAACCAGGTAATGGCCTGAATTGTGCAACTGTTACTCTAACTACATTTGTATAAGGGTATTAACCCCATGGAAAAAGCAACAGATCTGCTCCTTGCCTCAAGTAAACTCTCCTTTCCACTTCCTGTTCCTGTCTGAGCTGCTCACTTGCTAATGCAGAGACGAGCACGCGAATAACCCAGTCACTCACAAACCTAGGCTCACAAGACTCACTTGCCAAAGGCGGCATGAGGGTGCCAAAAAGTGAATCTGTAATCTGACGTGGGCTCACTGGTTCAGTGAGTCGTACTGGGCTCATGAGTTTACTGAGTGGGGTAGGTGGAGTTGTGGCACATGTGCAAGTTTCTCAGGTGACGTAGACGCCGCATTGAGTGCTGAATCATACGTCGACATCACCGTCACATTGGATGTGGCAAGAGAGAATGGGGAAGATGCCTAATTTATGTTCTGCACGGAATTGTGCCAACCGGTTTACAGTCGAAAAAAGATCTCAAACCTTTTTAAGGTAAGGCTTAAAAAATACCTTTGATTGTATTTGGCCATTGTAACATAATTTTACGGACAGATTTGTTGACTTTTAAAAGGAATCAAGTTTCCCATCACTAGTATGTAGACTATGTTTTGACTATTTCATCATCTGTTAAGTAGACAATCTACTTGCCCTTTGTTCCTTTGCTTTCCCATGATCAAATGTTTTCATATACAAATCCCTGGAGGGGTTATATTGGCTACAATGTTGAGGCTGAGTTAGTTATTGAGTGCTGACTCGAACAGGTCATCCAGGGTAAGCTCCAGCTCCATGTGACTAACGGGGCTAACAATAAAGATAATTCATAGTATCAATGAAAGGTACTTGTATTGCTTTCCATTAGGTGAAGGACACTGGGAATGCTTATGTTTTATCACACATTCAAACAAGGGAATTCCTGATGTTGATGAGGATTAATAGTTGGAAAGCAGGTATTTTGCAAAAGCGGAAAGAGTATGAAAATAATTGCTGTTAAGCTGAGGTTAGCAGTATTGTTTCTGCTTTGCTTGCTATGTTTTGATTACTCCAGCCACTAGTACAACCGTCTCTAATTAAACACAGGCGCACAAAATGCAACTGGGTCAGACCCTGGCACACATTGTTTTTTTTCCCCAACACAGGAAGAGCAAATGGGAGCAAAGAGAAAGAGACAATGCAGGAAAAGGACAGACAGATGTTGTGATACTGTCACTTTGGAGGAATAATAATGAGCTGGCCCGTGGAGTGTACCTCAGCAGGCGGCTGTTTAAACGACCGTCCAATTACTAATTGCACTGGCAAAATACAGCAGCAGGCCAGTAGTTTAAAAGTGGGCATGGGAAAATCAGCAGCTTCCAAAATCGTACTGGAGTGTACAACACAAGCAAAGTGCCATAATCATCATCGTATGCCATGGAGTGATTAAAATGAATAAATAAAATGAATAAATGAATAAGAATATATTTTAATTAGATTTTTTTTAATTTTTTTTAATCGACAACTATTTTTTGGGGTTGTAGCTGTTTGTCTGTTTTGCCACGGTGGGAAATAGGTATGGTTAAATGTGTTAGAACCATTCACTTGGGAGGTGGATGTTTGAATATGTGAATATGTTTCCAGCTGTACTACAGTCTTTACAGTTTTGCGTTATCTTGCATAAGTTTTGCGTCATCTCGCAAAAGTTTGTTCTTTTTTTTTTTTTTTTTTTTACCCATCATATTTTTTTTCTCCATGTGCCCTCTGGGGCTCCGTGGGCATTCAAATGCATGCCAGTTTATAAAAACAATACATTTTGTACTCACTGTTAAGTATGAACTATAGCACATAAAGACAAAACACAGCTCACTTTGTGATGCAGATCACGTGCCATTTAGCCATATTGTACTGAGCAGCCAAGGCAAAGACCTGTGTTCACAAAAGTTCCCTTTCTGGTACTACGGTCATCATCACCTTTTTCCTGTTTGTCACGACTGATAGCCTTCTGTGGTCAGGCGGCATCCCAAGAAAGAAAAAGTGTAACGTTATGCATGACTTCTAAGGCATGTGCGACTTAAGAGGTGTATTTTTCCAAAATGATCTGAATGTGTTGATTCCACTATATATAAATTGAAGTATTGATTTATATTTACTTATCATCCGTAACCTTGGATAGTTACAAAAACAATGCAGAAAAAGTACAACAAACTTGGTTCCCTCCGCCATACTCCCCTCTTCATCCGTTTATTCAACAAACTATAATGATGGATGAACTGAGGGTTGCAACCACCTCATTTTCATTTCTTTTGCTTCATCTCATCTGTGGCTAAATAATCCATTTGCATCTCATCAGAATGCACATGGAGCGCAGACATATTGTAGCCATGATGATGAAGCCCGCTCATTGCTGTGGTGATAAATGGCCGCACTGACAGATATGGAGGGTATAGTAGTTATTGCTACAGTTATTAAAATGTACTTGCATTCACTGCTTAATACTTGTCATCTGCATAGTGAACAAGTACGTTTAAAAGTCTTGGGAAATTTGAAACTGTGATGGAAAGAGAATGTTCCAAAGAGACAAAAGCTTTTGAAAGCAGGCTAATATGAAGTCTTTTGGGAAGGCTTTCGACAAGGGTGTGAAATGTGTCTGTGGGAATCCACAACCACTGTTCTTGTGGCCGAAATGACACAGTTTTTATGTGTTTTTATTTCAAAAAAACGACTTGTGTAAAGCAACTATGGCAGCTGTAACATGTGGCAGCAGTTTTACCAGAACATTTCTTCATTAATAGAGCCAATACCATAGTCATGTATTGAATAGACAAAATAATCGTCTAGTCACTTTCGAAATTTGCCCTTTTCCAGATAGTTTCTCTAAGGTTCGGGGGAAATGTCTCTACAGTAGAATCTCCCGTCTCCCGTAATGACAAAGTCAAGTGTTTTATTACCCTGATCTTAGCATAAATCTAACTACCTATAACTATAATCACAATTACGTTGGCAGCAATGGAGCATCTGTCTATTCAGTATAATTAACGTGCCACTCGCATACTCAAAGACCTGGGATGGAAGGAAATACAGACATTTAGTGCGCTAATCATGTGCGGGACAATGACACGACACATGACACGCATTGGTTCATTCAGTACATCAATACTGCAAACAGGATTTGAGTCATTTACTTCAATGTCAATCACATGTTCTCACTCATTCAGACAAGTCAAGATGCCGTTCGACCAAATTGAGACATAAATGAGAAGACGGCATCTGGCTTGTATCTTAGGCTTTTAATATCATCTTACAACTTTGTATCGTGATTAGAGCTGCAACAATTAATCAGTGAATGAATGGTTAATTGTTTATCCAATTAATACAACTATTTTGGTATTCAATTAATCATTTTAATTAAAAAGGTAAATATCGTCTGATTTCAGCCTCTCAAATGTGACTACTTTTTAATTTCCTTCGTCATCCATGAAAGCAGATCTATTATTTTTGTGTTGTAGGGAAAGCAAGATATTCACGCACATCAGCTTTGAAAACAGCGATCGACATGTTTGCATCTTTTCTGATATGACGTGATATAACCACTGACTGTTTCTGTTCAATTCTTATTAATTTGGTCTGTCTAGGGCTTTTGCATGTACTGTATACACGTTCATCGGAGCATGCGCCAGTTTCCGTGGAGGATCACAGCTCAGCCCTTGACAACATTAAATTCACAAGGGAAGAAGACGAAGCCAGGGGGAGGGGACTGTTTACACCAACAAAGAGGCCATGAATCGCATGTCTAGGGGTTGACTTGTCTGCTTTCAGTTGCAGGCGTCGTTCTGTCCCCACTCAGCAATGGTGTGAATGAGAGTGTGAATGGTTGTTTGTCTCTGTGCACCCTGTGATTGACTGGCTTTTGCCCGATGTCAGCTGGGAAAGGCCTCAGTTCCCCGCGACCCTGAACAGGATAAGCGGTAGTAGATGAATGGCTGGACAGACGGAATGAAAGTGGACCCAGAAAATTAAAAATGCTGGCTAATAATGGCTGAAGTGATGAATGAATAGCAACATTCTATTGTTTGTTTATTTTAGTGTTATACAGGCATTTTGTACTACTGTAAAGTTGTTGTCTGCCTTGGTTAGGTACTGCATGAGGGTGTGCTTTTGAATGTGCTTTAAGAATTTAAGCAATCTGCCCTGTTCTTGCTCTGCCATTGTAAGCCATGCCTTGCATAACACACATGCACGCACATTCATTATGTTTGTTGTCAGCTAATAATAGCCATTTGGCAAAGTTTAGCTATTAACGTGAACTATTATTGAATGCATATCTTATCCTAACCATGCAATGGCCACTAATTGGCCGTGGTTTATGTTGTGTATGTGCACATGCTACGCGTATACGAGACAGCGGTGAGTGACAGCCATCAATGCGAGTCATATTAGTTATTCGACTGACGTGACAATTTTTCCAAAGTTTAGCTTTGAATTGTGACAAACATAGACGTTTATTTGTTCAGTCTGTTCCTTTAAACCACTTTTAGTAACATATGCTAGCCTGTGGTGGCTTTATTAGATTTTTTGCTTTAAAAAGTGTAATTTGGAGTCGAAGAGGGCCATCACCTTTCATTTGTAGTATTTTAGAATATATATAATATTTCTATTACATATTTATCTTATCTATTAATCTGATTTGTATGCAGCACTTGAAGTTTGCAGCACCGAAAAGAAGGAGAATATATATAATAAAACCACATTTGTTTTTGTATTTTGTTTTGTTATTTTATATAGTAAGCATAACTACTTTTATCATTATTATAAACTTGGCTATTTAAAAATATATTTTTTTAGAAACATTTTTCACATTATTAAAAATATATATAACAATAAAACCTTGCATGTGTTCCCACATACAGTACATGTAAAATGTTATGTTATGTCCCCTTAACTGTATTATAATGCAGGCATGAGTCCAATTACTCCCACTGAGGTCACTTGCAGGACAAACAAGTTCAATAACTTGATCAAAGACGACGATGATGATGACGGTGATGATGCTGATAACAATATGTCCACGCGGTGACATCCCACCCCACGCATGCATTGACTGCACAGACAAGACAACCCACGCTAAGCGTCGCGAGAGCCTCATTAAAATCAAGACAAACCCTTGAAAAGAAATGCAGAAAGAAAAGGACTGCAAATAGGATTAAATACTTACAAGAGCTGAGAAGGAAACTGTGAAGCCCAGGAGGCGTCCTGGTAGAGCAGGACAAGGAACACCCAGGCGTGCACCCTGCAGGTATCCATCTGAAAACAATGTGTGTAGATGTGTGTGAGATGAGAAGGAGGAGGGTGAATGTGGCGCTCCCCGCCGCCGATGAATGAGAGAATGAGCAGGCTGAGTGACGCTCCGTCGTCCCCCCTTGCAGTTTAACTATGACCGACACCTCTAATCTCATCAGCCGGCCACCATGCAGCTCCTACAGGTACTGATGGAGCTCTTCTATGCCTCCTCTGTGAGTGGGTGTCTCTCTACCAGCCTCTCTCTCCCTCTCACTCTCTCTCTCTCGCGCGCGCTCTCTCGCTCTTTCTCTCTCTGTGGCCCCCAGTGCTTTTCCATCACATAAAAAAAAACACGTAAATGCTGATTTAACTATGCATGATCATAAATTATAATATTTAAGAAGTATAGCATAGAAAAATAGACCAGCATTAAACCAGACGACAGCATACAAAGATGTGTTGGTAAAAGTTAAATAATTTGAACATATCCTGAAGTGTTTTACATAGCAATACTGAGTTTTTGAGTACTCACCGAGCTCTGATTTTTTTTTTTTTTTACATCCAAGCAGAGGAAATGTTCGTTTTCAAAAAGAGTTTGAAATATCCGACTCACCGCTTGTCCGTTAATGCATCTACACTGCATTCTGACTGCTGATTGGACAAGCAAGGGAACTCAGTTTGTTCAGTCAGTGAGACACGAAAAAGATGTCTTGACAGTATGCTACCCCCGCGGTAAGCTATCCACAACTATGAATACATTACTAAAAAGATAAATATGGGAAGAAAATAGCAACAGTTTTTCTATGTTCTAACGACGGAAATATTCCATTTATTAACATTGAATCCTGCATCACGGAAATTCATTTAACGTGGTCAGGTCTGGGACCAATTACCCGCTATAAACGAGGTATGACAGATTGGCACATGAGTTCGACAGGCGGCGCAGCGTTAGGAGTAATGCGGTCACTGTACCGGACCGTGGTGGTGAAGAGAGACCTGAGCCGGAAGGCAAAGCTCAAAGTTCCCACTCTCACCTATGGTCATGAGTTTGGGTCATGACCGAAAGAAGAAGATTGCGGCTGGACTCACCCTAAAACAGTAATCACCAACCCCTGTCCCCAACCCCAAATGGGCTGCACAGAAAGAAAAAATAATTTCCATTATTTCATTTTTTTGAGGTTTTATTTTGAAAAGTGTCCGGATTCTCTCAGTTACATCCGTCTCACTTGACGCATGTCCATTGTGCGTGTGCTAACTTTATCTCATGCCGCACAGATAGACTACTACTGTATTTTTACCATTTTTCTTTCACCTCATATTTGGTCTCAAATGCTGACACTATTAGGGAATGCATAAAGGTAAGTTTTGATGACTTATTGAGTGCTAATGTGCACATTTGTCTCAAGTTAATTCATGCTAGCACACTGCCTTTTACCACACACGTCAAACAGCGATGTAATAATCTCTCTGGAAAAACTTTGCTGGAACTTGAACTGGTGGATGGTGGGTCGGCAATCATTTTGTGCTTTTAATTTGATGTTATTCATGTTTTAGTTTTACACAATACATAATAAATAAGATAAATTATAAATTAGATCGCTACAGTGTACAAACCCCCCACCCGGTCCGCGGGAGATTTGTGGGAACACAAGCCGGTCCGTGGGTCAAAAAAAGTTGGGGACCACTGCCCTAAGAGATAGGGTGAGGAGCTCAGTCATCCGGGAGGGGCTCAGATTAGAGCCGCTGCTCCTTCACATCGAGAGGAGCAAGTTGAGGTGGCTTGGGCATATAGTCCGGATGCCTCGCGGACACCTCCCTGGTGAGGTGTTCCGGGCATGCCCAGTCGGGAGAAGGCCCAGGGGCAGACCTTGAATACGCTGGGGGGATTATGTCTCACAGCTGGCTTCCCTACTAAGACTGCTTCCCCCGCGACCCGGACCCGAATAAGCGGAAGAAAATGCATGGATGGATAATAAATGATTGCTGTTTCATTATTAGTAAAAAAAAATATCCATATTTAAGCAAGTTGTATGTATTTTTTTGTCTAATTGAACTTAAAATGCAAATACAGTATAAGACACTAAGCTCACCAATTTGTGAATCAAGTATTCTACATTGGTCACTAGGTGGCAGTAATTGTTCGGTGAGACCACCACTGAAGCGCCAGCCTTAAACAACCGACTTTTATGGCAGGTTTGAATTATCTCACAGTAGGCACAATAATAATAATAATAATAATTATGATAATAACACGGGTTACTGTTGCGGACATATCCCACAACAAGTTCAAACTCAACTCTAGACCCCGACATAACTTTCTGTCCACCAACGAGTCCTGTCCTCTACAAGGTAAATGGCTTATTTTCTCTGATTATGTCCACTGTATTGGGTAATAGAAATGATTTTTAGATGACCATAAAAAGGTCTATAGCTATAGCTATGAAAATATTCCATTTATGAATAACGAATCCTACTTTGCAGAAATTCACTTATCGCAGTCGAGTCTGGAACCAATTAACCGCAAGAAACGAGGGATTACTGTATTTAAATTATGATTCTGTTCAACTTGCATGTCACAAAATTATGTAAAAATAAAAAGGCATTGTTTTTGGACAGAAAATGTATGTTTTCCTTTTTTAGAATACCAGTTCAGGCACCAAAGTATACCCAACCTTAGTCGACAGGTCTAGAGATTTATACATGTAAACCAGGAGGTGGTGTCAGAAGACCTCTCCACAAGCAGCTTTTCTTCCTGTCATTCACACACACACACACCAGCTACCTGGAGAGATGCTAGGGGCTAAGAAATATGATTTCATTTTTATTGCAATCTACCAATTATTTCAGTGATATTGAAAACATGTTGTCTTTTTTTGTCTTAAAAATATTTTTCCAACAATAGTGTTTGAAAAAGATGTTGTTTGGATTATGTCACGTTCCACGTTTCCTTGTTTTGTGCACCTGTCTCCCCCTTGTTTGCTTTCTGTTACAGATGCCCGGTCCTGGCTGGAGGCGGAGCTACTGAACACACCTGAGGATGATTACCTTTCCTTCCACTTATGCTGACTACTGACAGCTGGGGAGCACCGGATTATTCCGCCTTCCTCCTCGTGTGTTCAGACATTGTGACTGTATAGCTCCTTTTTCTCCTTTTTGCAGACGCGTTCAGGAGCAACCACTTCAGCTGTACTGTATTTCTCAGTTCCATGGTGCACCCTTCTCGGCACCATCGCCTTTTGTTATTTGTAGACTTAATAAATAAGATGAACTCACCTCATCTGCTTCTCGCCTCTGCGTCTGGGGTCCTGACCCCTACAAGCTTGTGACAGATTTGTCTTATATTTGGGTCATTACGGTCATTTAAAAGAGAGTACTGTAGGTTTCCTGGTTGGGGCCGCACCATTTTTTTCTCTATTGAAAACAAAAAAACTGCATCCAGTAATGAAATACTAATATAAATAAGGTGACAGGAGAGAATAAAGTGGGAATTGATTTAAGGTATACATTACATCAATGGCAGTGTGCAAATTAAAGCCAAAGCCCAGTTAATCATGATCAACTATGCTTTTATAATCATAACATTAGCAGCTACTGTTAGGGGTTAGGTGGAATATAAGCGAACTCCCCAAATATTTTGATTTCACTGGTGTATGAATGTGAATGAAGGTTTGGTTGTGGTTGGAGAGGCCGTAGGCACAAATTGGCAGCCACGTTTTCATCAGTCTAGCCCAGGGCAGCTGTGGCTACAGATGTATATTACCACCACCAGTACGTGACTAAGGAGTGAATGACTAATGAGTTCACTTGACTGTGAAGGCCTTTGGGTACCTTGCAAAGCACTATATAAAATTTAATGCACTAACATTTTGGAATTGTTGTGTTAAAATTAGGGCTGTCAAAGTTATCTGAAGTTTTCTTTAATGGCACAATTTTTTTTTTTTACGTGATTAACGTGTACAAGTCCTGTTTGACCCTCTGCCCGCACAGTAGAAACGCAGCAAAACGCAGTGGCGTGGCAGTTAATGTGAACCAAAAGCGGGGACAAACATTGAGCAGAAATGGGCAAAGAAAAGGGTATTTTGAATAGATGCCTCTCTCGACAATACCGAAGTTATTGGTGACGTTGTGAGTCGAGTTGTCACGAAGTACGTCGCCAGGAAGAAAAGAGAAGTTATTGGTACACTGCAGGTATTTTTTTAGTTGTCAATTATACAGTGGTACCGTGGCATACGAGTGTCTCAACTAACTAGTGTTTTTTAAGATACAAGCCGTCTCTCTGCGGATTTTTGCTTTGAACGGCTAGCTACAATTTGGGCTAGGAGCTACTATTTACGGGCAGGCATAGATGAGGACAGCTATTTCGGAGCTTGTTTCAAATAGCATTAGCTAGCATTAGCGTTAGCATCGTGCTAGCTGGTCACCGGGAAAGATTTTTAACACACACGTAACATACGTACATTACAGCTATCTGATTTATCTTATTTATTATGTATTGTGCAACACTATGCCAGGAACAACAGCAAAGTTAAATGGTGAATTCAAGGACCGCTCGCATTAAACATGCAAAAATTGTTGGATTTCTAACTATGTTATTTTTTTAAATAAAACAACGGGCCATATTTCCAAAGTTTGGATCCTTTTACAAAAAATGTGGTTATTTAGAAATTGTTTTATTTTTAATGTTTGTGTTTGTTTTTTTTTAAATCGTTGCACCTGAATGTTTCCCACGGCCCAGTGGTTGGGGACTCCTGCCTTACAGCATGCTTGGGGCTATGATGTGCTCTTTCTCACATTTGAAAATACTGTAAAAGTGCCATTTTATACAATTGGCTTCTTTATTTTAGAATGTAAGATTAACGTCTACATCGACAAACGTCATTGTTGATTGATATCAAATTGAATCGTGTCGGTTTTACACTGTATCAAATTGTTCTGTTTTTAAAATATATAGTTTTGTATCTAATCTCGTGTATCTAGATGCGTTTACCACAAAGAGTTTACATCCCTGCAGATAAAAAATGATTCCAATCTGTGATTAATTGCGATTAATTGTGAGTTACCTACGGACATAATATGTCATTAATCATGATTAAATATTTGAATCGATTGACAGCCATTGTTAAAATATAATAATTTCAACACTTTGTTTGTGCATTGTGGTGTGACTAAACATTGTTTTAATTGGGTTTATTTACTTTTTGTTTGTAGTGGTATAAATTGTCAAGTTTTGTACAAAATAGCTCTTAACTTTTTATACGACTTGCCCCAAAATTGTTGATTTGTTGAAAAGTTGATTTACAATGTATAAAAATGTAATATTTTGTATTGATGCTTTGAATTAGAGGAGTGTCAGCATTTTGATTGGAAAAATTGAATATGTGTGTGCGTGTGTGTGCGTTAATGCTGCCCTGGAGGGAGATCAGGGCAGCACATAGGCAGGATGCTCTGGGATTTGGTTATCAATCGTTGCTTGGCAACCACACACCATCTCTCGTGTCCTCTCGCCCTCCTTCTCCTCCTCCTGTTTCCCCCCCTTTTTCCCCTCTTTGTCTCTCCCATCTCTATTCCTCGCCCAATAGTTGCAACCTAATCTTGCATCTTTATCATCTCATCTTCCATCAAATGACCAAATTCTGTCTATCGTTCTCACTGGGATTGCATGTTGAAGAAGTACATGAATGGTCAGAAATGGAGAGGTGTCAGCAAGTGCAGGAATACAATAGCAAGGCAAAATGAAGCGAGGGCTGGAGGGGCATACGCTTGCTCTGCAGATATTTTGTCTTATTAATAAAGGAAGATGTTGCTGCATCCAGGATAATAAGAAGTGTCAGACTAATCCCAGCAACACCTCTCTCTTTGACAATGCATCTCTATCTGAAAGCCTAATAAGTGCTAATATATGCCTTACCTAAATGATCAACTCCATTTCACAGCTCTACATGAACACTCTTACATTTAATTCAATAACTTTCCTTGCACCACACAGTATACACACTCCATGTTACATAGCTGAGCGCATAGGCCTATAAAGTATCAGCAGTTCAACATATGGCCACGCAGAAACATTTAAGATAACCTCCTACTTGGTTGATGCTTGCTTCAGTGACACCTTAAGAGTGGGACATCTTTACTCATATTAAATCATTAAGAGCATGCAAGCCTTACTTTGAAGGTGGTAGCACAAAGATCATTTATGAGATAACACTGTCCCCTATAGGCAATACATGGCCATCACAATACTGTTGGTTTAAAAAAAAAAAGTGACTACAAGGATACTATATGGTACCAGCGTTATTTTGTGAATAATAAAGTAAATAAATAATAATAATAATAAATATGTATTTGTAATTTTTGTTATGTTTTAATTTTACATCCACTTAAATGAAAAACACAAAAACATCAAATATATAATCGTAAATATTATACAATGATATAGACTTTGCATTAAATATAATTAATAAATTAAATATATAATTAAATATATTAAAATATATATTGTAAAAATAAATTATAGTAATCTAAAATTGTATGTGTATATACAACCTCATGGTCCCAACCACATTCATAAGGCAAGAAATTCCACTAAGTAACCCTGACAAGGCACACCTCTAAAGTGAAAACCATTTCAGGTGACTACCTCATGGAGCTCATTGAGGGAACACCAAGGGTTTGCAGTGCTATCAAAAAAAATAAAAAAAAAGACTTCAAATATATTAAGGTACACCTTTTGGTACAACCTGGACACATCATCAGTGATGTGCCCGGTTGTGATGGGTCCTTCACCCAGGTGACCCAGCCGGAGGTGATCAGGCCCCGACTTGTGTCCAGATAGCGCACAACGCCACGCAGCCCCCCTCCTCAACCAGAGCCACTGTGAAACCTTTTCAGCAGCTTCCATGATGTTTTACATGGCCCTTTGCCTGTGCAGCCCACAGATTCCTATGAGTCCTATAACTTGATATAGAGACTGGCCTGCAAAGCCAACGCAGCCCACTTCAATGGGTTCGCAGTGGGCTCTCCACCCATTCTTCCGACAGTCAGAAACCAGTTCAGCATACATGGCCTTCTTCTTCTCCATAGCTTCCTCCTTCCAATCTTTCTAACGGACGCCCGCTCAAACAAAGGAGATGGTACACTTGGAAGGATGTTCCCACTCGGAAGGATGTTCCCACTTGCTAATTCTAGCAATTTTTCAACTGGTCTTAAGATTTTGATCAGAAAAATTGCTACAATTCAAATTTTTCACATTTGGATATTAATGAGGTTTTAAGCAGCTACAGTATGTATAAACAAGAAGGAGGAGTGAGACAAAAAGCACTTTGGACAAGTAGTTTATTGAAACTGAACAACTAAACTGAAATAGGCTGTTTATCAGATCATCAAAAGTTTAAGACCATCGCTCAAAAAATAACAAAGAACTCTCCAAACCAGAACAAAAAATGTTCTCAGTAGGACTCAGTAATGAGTAGCTCCACCGTTCTTGTTAATCACTTCAAAAATTGGTTGAGAATGCTTAAGTGTTTCCAGGAGGCTAGTGGGAACATTGCTTCAAGTGGTGAAGATGGCATCACGAAGGGCATCAACTGTCTGGAACTGATGGCCATTTTTAGAAACGTCCCTTGCCATCCATCCCCAAATGTTCTCGATGGGATATAAATGAGGGGAACATGCAGGATGGTCCAAAAGAGTGATGTTATTCTCCCTGAAGAAGTCCTTGGTCAAGCAAGCATTGTGAACTGCAGCGTTGTCCTGTTGAAGAACACAGCTGTTACCACACAGACGAGGGCCCTCAGTCATGAGGGATCCCCGCTGCAACATCTGCACGTAAGCAGCCGCCGTTTGACGACCCCGCACCACCTGAAGCTCCAGTGTTCCACTGAATGAAAAAGCACCCCAGATCGTGATGGACCCCCCCTCCACTGTGCCGTGTAGAAAACATCTCAGGTTGGATCTCCTTGTCATGCCAGTAACGTTGGAAACCATCTGGACCGTCAATGTTACATTTTTTCTCATCAGAGAATAAAACTTTTTTCTTTTTTCTTTTTTCTTTCAATGTCCCATGTTTGATGCTCCCTGGCAAAGTCTAAACGCGCAGTTTTGTGGCGTTAAAGGAGACAAGGTATTTGAATTCCTTTTTTGTTTTTTAAACCCTTTTCCCGCAGATGCCGTCTGATGGTTATTGCCTTGCAGTCGGCACCAGTAAGGGCCTTAATTTGGGTGGAAGACAGCCCTATGTCTTGATGGACAGCCTATCGCATCCTCCGGCTCAGCGCAGGTGTGACTTTTTTGAGTCTACCACTTGACTTTTTTGTTCCATAATGCTCAGGATCTTTCAAAAAACTTAGAATGATTGTCTTATTGCTCCCAACCTCAGCAGCAATGGCAACGCTGCGAGAGGCCTTGCCTATGCAGATCGACAATCCCACCACGTTCAAAGAGAGAAAGCTTCTTAGCTTTAGCCATCGGGAGGGCATGACAGTGTGAATGCCTGACAGAAAATGAACATTTTGAGCAGACTTTGGCTTTTATAGCCTGTGATCTTAAACCTTTGATCAGCTGATAAACAACTTATTTCAGTTTGTTTTCAATAAATTACCTTTTCAAAATGTTCCCCTGTTTTAAATCCCATAGAGAACATTTGGGGATGGATGGCAAGGGACGTTTATAAAAATGGCCATCAGTTCCAGACAGTTGATGCCCTTCGTGAAGCCATCTTCACCACTTGGAGCAATGTTCCCACTAGCCTCCTGGAAACACTCGCATCAATCATGCCCAAACCAATTTCTGAAGTGATTAACAAGAACGGTGGAGCTACTCATTACTGAGTCCTACTGACAACATTTTTTGTTCTGTTTGGAGAGTTTTTTGTTATTTTTCGAGCGATGGTCTTAAACTTTTGATCAGCTGATAAACAGCCTATTTCAGTTTAGTTGTTGTTTTCAATAAATTACTTTTTCAAAAGGCTTTTTGTCTCACTCCCCCTTCTTGCTTTTGCATATTGTAGCTCTACTTAAAACCTCATTAAGATCCAAAATGTGCAAAATGCAAATTATAGCAATTTTTCATCCGGTCTTAAGATTTTTATCAGGAGTCTATCAAAACATATATATGTCAAAATAACAAACAACGGCGTAATCTTTTGGTTGGAACAATAATTAGTTTGACCGAAAACTGACCTCTGTTACCAGGCAACAATTTAATCATTGTTTATATTTTTCACCCTTTTTATACTGAGGGGAAAAAACATAATTCAAGTTCAATTTAAGTGTACACTGAGGCATTATTAGGTTGTTTAAAAAAAAAAATCTAGAACATTAAAAAGAAATGATTGGAGTTCCAACTAGCTTTTTAATTATTGTATAATAATAATAATAATAATAAATATTTGCAGTGGCAAGACCATCTTCTGATCCAAATAAGAATTACTGTTAGACTAAAACATGTTCTTGTAGAAGAACATGAAATACATTATTCATATTTTTGTTCTTAAAGCAATACAAGTTATCAGGTATTACAAATACATGCATGAATAATGAAATAAAAGTATATATAGATATATGCATGAATCATGTATATATATATATATATATAGTATATATACAGTATGTATGAATCATGTATATACAGGTATATTTATGAATCATGAAACGAAAGAGACAACTCTACATTTTTAATATAGCCTCTTCTTAATATTTATTCTTTTGACTCATGGGGGGCAGGGATATTTTTACAGCACAATTTGCATAATATCTCAACACATCCTGTGTACAACCACAAAACCATTACATTAGATTTTTTATGGGTTTTTTTACACGGCGTGAAAAACAAGACAATTGTACAAGCATTTTTTTTACAGTCAGCATACAGATAAATCTATACATATTCTCTCTCTTTTCAAATAATAATCTCTGAGACAAAATAACATGCAACATCCAAAACATAACATCCCAGACAACATTTGAAGTGGATTTTTTTTTGTCTTCTCGCTTATAGACACGTGTTACTGTACATTTATATGCCTTTTTTTTAAATTCTCCACTCCCCCAACACTCATGCATGCTCACATTTGGACAAAATAAACATTCACTCTGTAGAAAATAAACACTTTATGTACAATGTCAAATTACGTCAGTCACATTCGCACCCTGCGGGACAACAACAAATGGATGATTGCACAATTAAGAGGCAACAGGACAAACAGTGTGTTGGAGGGCAGTCTAATGGGGAAAACAGTCATTAGCGAGCATTTGCATTTGTTGGAATTAGTCTTTTATTGTATGTTGTCAAGTAATTCATCCTAAATTGTGCATTGCCTTTTGGTACTCCTCATGTTTATTTTTTTTTTTTCTTTAAAATTTGCTACATAGACATCAACAAATTGCACACAACATCAACTTCTTAACACGTTTTAGTTTCATTCCAGTGCAGAAAAACACTTGACCTCGCATGACAAATGAGAAAATAAACAATATGATAAAGTGCACAAGCTCCATATGGATGTTAACACTTGTTAGCATCATCAATATATATTAAATCAGTTAGAAAATTAAATACTTTAATAGACCTTATGCTTAAACGGATATAACATTGAGTACATTTAATTCCTAAACAAACCCACAAATAAACATGTTGCATAGAAGTACCCCAAAAGAATCGATGGGTCTTGAGAGAAAAAAAATGGCACGATAAAACACATTTCGGAAAAATCTGTATTCTTTGCTTTAGTTATTGTAATAATTTTCCTTTTGTGTGTCTTTTTTGCTGTTAAAGTGACATCTTTTATGCATTTTTAAAAATGCATCAAAATGTGAAATGCTTAAATATGCCGTTAGTTGCTTTCGTTAATTGTCTTTTTCCTTGAACATATGATAATGACTATTTCAAGGGGGCGCCTGCACTGTCCAAGTGCCGCCTTTTGACCCCGTGTGTCCTTTTTGTGATTTTGAGTGGAGTGGGGTGGGGTGGGGGGGTGGGGGGACTGAGGGAGTGTTTTGGTGACAGGCAGTGAAAAAGGCTGGTTCACCGTGTTGCACCGGGAGTCACACACAGACACACAACAGCACAGTGAATTCGACAGCACACACAGCAGGAGAGGAGGGCCGGGCTTCACAAATACACTTTGTGTGTAGTAGAAGAGTGTTGATAGGCTGTCAGCAAGTACAATAAGTAAACACATAAACACTAGCCCATGTCTAATGTTTGTAACATTCCACTCAGCACTGCTGTATTTAACCCTACAGTGCTTCCTGTATAACGTGTTACTGCATGATGTCCTACTTTGTGGTGCATCTCCATAAATAGCAACGAAATCTGTAGCAGATTGTCAGGACGCCACCTACAGGCCAGAGATCATATCTCTCTCTCTCTATTTCTATATACTGTAATGTGTATATATATATATATATATACTGTAGATACCCAAAACAGAACACTGTATCTGATATCAACATATTTTTTAATTCTCTGTAATCTGTGATAATTTTCTGACCAACTTTTTTTTTTTTTATACCAAACTTGCAAGTCTTTCGTTCCCTAATAAAACATTCTTACATCATGTCAAAAATAAGATGAATGCACCACAAATTTTACAGAGGTAGTATCAGAGCCGTAACAGAGGAGGGACCATGTCTGTGTAAAAGGGTATTCCGCGTGGTGATGGTTTCATGTGTATTGCTTATGCCTAACATGTTGGATTATGGTGTTTTTACAATTCAACATGTCCAAAAAGGAGTAGGAAGAAGCGGAGCTTATTGAATCTTACCCCTTCTCTTGTTTCTTCACATCCTGTTTTAAAATGCCACGGTTTTGTCATATCCACAGAAAAGACTGGAAGAATGTGAAGCACTGGATAGATATATGATGCAGTTATGAGAAAAGAAGGGATAAAAAATTATTTTAAAAAAACATGACAAAAAAGTAAAGTAAAGAATGACAATAAATGAATAAATAACGGAGTAAAAAAACTGACTGAACCATTTTAGAATGTATAAATAAATGCAAGATGTAAACAGCAACAACTTATTAAATGATGATAAATGAATTAAATATATTGCTGTTGTTAAAACTGACAATTTCTGCTATTTTTTATGTATCTGTATGCATCCAAGCTATGTGAAAACACACACAGTTACAGGATACGGGGTTCTGTGTGAAAGGGAAAGGCGGATAAATGCCTGATCTGTTACAGCTCTGATGCGCTATTTTGCAGGGTCTCTTCGTGAAAGAGGCGATTGATGTCGTCCACCGGCAGGGGGCAGCACACGTGCCCTGGCAGTTATCATGTAACATAGGAAGCAACCCCTCGTGGATGTAAAAGTGGATGGCTGTGAATTAAAATAAGTCGTTTTTTTTAAATTGGACATTTGCAAGCAGCACACCTCTACTCCATCTGCTTTAGAGGTTGGTTGGAGTGGAGCTAACGAGCAGCTTGTGCCAGCTCACCACCCTCTTCCTCATGTCCACCTTGTCTAGCCAGATGTAAGCTTCCCCGATGAGAGTCTTTTTCACAAATTTCCCTCCGTTGGACACTAGAAAAAGCTGGAAGAAAGAGAAAGAGAAGCTGGATTTAATTGCTTATTCTGCTGCTAAGATGTCAGCTCCAGCATGTATAACGGTAGGATGGGTAATGTTAATGCAATTCTGAGCCAGAAGAGTTAATCTTTAAACATTTGCAGCTTTTTGGACCGTTACGAATGTTTATTTGTATGCATTTGTTTTTGTGTGACATTTGCTTATTGCATATTCAGATTTTTTGACACTCTACGTTATCCAAGCTGGCTGAGGCACATGTGGTCAAAGGTTAAGTTACTCTGTAAGCGTACTTTCCTGGTTGTGATATATTTTACCAACAGCAGTTTTGTGTGGAGTTTGATGTGTTTTTAACGCTCTGCAGGCCGCCTGAGGCTGGATTATGATACGTAAGATCCACTCTTGCATCTCACAGGAACTACGGTGCTTTCAAAAAGTGCGAAATCTCAAAAAACATTATCAGTGAAGCATAAAGTCATAAGACATAAAACAGAGTAACGCTTGTGTTGCTACACCGAGAGGAAGGACACACTTTGAGTTAACTATGAAAGTTTAATCTCCATTATGACTCTTAAGGCAGTGAGGTTGACTCGTCTGGTGGCAGCATGTAAAAGTGAAAGTGAAATTGCACATCGTAAGACGCTCAGTGGAGAAATCAACATTGGCTGCATTCCCAGTCCAAACTGCTCATAGGCGGCGACCATCATGAAAAAGAAAGATAGTATTTTTGAGCATGGGAAAGAATTAGCTCCAATGAAATGGACAGCAATAACAGCATTAGCAGCGTCGTGGTATCATTACTGAGTATTCCTCCTCCCAATAAGCCTGGCTCTCACTGGCAACACTCCCCAGTGTGCAAAAAAAGTCCACAGGGATAAAAGTAAGGAATTGTTCTCTTTTTTATTAGTTTCATTTACTTTGTCCTTGACCAAAAATTACTCCATACTCTTTATTGCTCTCTGGTATGACCATATCTAATTTATTGTGTAAAGATAAGAGGTAATAACTATAAAAGTAATCTTCACTCGCCAAATGTACTGCAAAAAACATCAGTTAGGATAATCCATAATACCGCGAGAACATACAAAGCATCTTTCTAAAATCACAAAGATTAAAATTTGCTGATCTAGTACATTTTCAAACAGCTACAATTATGCATAAAGAAGACAATAACCTGCTACCCGAAAATGTCATACAATACTTGAGAGGAGAAATATGATCCCAGGGAAAAACTAAACTTAAAATACTAAAACCCCACAGCATTTCAGTATGTGGAATCAGATTGTGGAACGGATTGAGTAAGGAACTCAAAGAAAGCACCAAGATGAGACATTTCAAGAAAGAATACAAGCAGTTGATGTTTGCAAAATACAAGGAAGAAGAGTCTTGAAGCACTGTGTACAAAATACTATGTCTCACCACTACACCACGCATTACTCTTCAGTCTTGTGAGTTCATAGTCAGTACTCACCTATTAGTACAGCTATGTTCTGTTATGTTTATTTATATTGATTATTATTTATTCATTATTATACTGATTGTTATATATGATTATTATTTGTTATGATTGTGGAAAAACCTTGACAATTATATTACCACACATTACCTTATACAGTAGTACCTCACATAACATAATCTCCTTTTACGTAAATTCCACTGAACATAAAGAATTTATGTAAAGTTTTTGCTTCGTATTACAGAAGAAATTCCATATAACATAAAGCGTCAAGTCAGTGCAAGTCTTTTTTTTTTTCAATCAACTTTATTAATGCCTCAAGTCGGTGCAAGTTCAGACTAACACGTGGTGACGCCTTCTGACGCATCACGCTCTCATTGGCTGATTTTCGGGGCACCGCCTCCGCTCTCATCTCATTGGCTGAGTTATACAGCACATACGTGAGTTTGTGTGAGAGACAGGCTTGTCCCTTCCACCTCCTTCCTCTTCGTAGTCGCCCTTAAACTAACTTAAACAATTAAGTTAAGTTACAAATTAAAATTTTGCACACAGCATTATCATGTAGTGCGTGTGCGTTTGTCTGTGACACCAGCTGACTCTTAGACTCTTTAAGGCTAGTCCTCCTCCTCCTTCCTGCCTCCACTTGCACTCCTGATCAAGACATCTCGTGAACGGTAAGATTGTTTTTGTTTTTCAGTTTTATTCATTTACAGTAATCTTATTTATTACCTTATTTTATATTGGAATGTTACTCTACTATGTTTATGCTAACGTTTTCTTATATTTTCCCACCATATTTGGTGGACTTTGAATATTTTGAAGGGCCAAAGTGGTGAGTTTGGGAAGATCTTGGAACGGATTAGGCTATTTACATGTATTTTATGCTTTGTATAACATAAAAACCCTATAACATAAAGGTTCTTGGAACGGATTATTTACGTTGTAGGGGCGTCTACTGTAATTTCCCTATGTATAGTATTAACTGGTAAAGACCACAGGAAATACAGGAAGTGAATAAATGTATTGCAATTGATGTGAAATGGATGGGTTGTAGGATTAAATAAGCTTTGCTTCTTCTTTTGTACATGTGAAAATGCAAATTGTACTTTGTGATGTATTCCATTGTAACTTGTATGCATGTTCAAAGAAATTAAACCATTACTATTACCATAATTCTTCCATTTCATATTTTTATTATTGTATTTTATATTTCTGTCATGTGTGCTGTGTACAGTGTGAGTGACTTGGTATAATAATATAAATTGGGTATATAATTTGACTTCCATCACAGTCTAGGAACAGAACTCGTATGTAACCCGAGGACTACCTGTATTTGTCAATTATTACCAACTTAGGTTGAATGAGACGTGTTTTCTGTGGAGAAACACAGCATATTTTTGGAGAAAAATGTGCAAAATATGCAACAAAAATCTGCATGTGACCCAAGATAGTGGGAGTGTCTTTGAGACTCGACTGTTTTTAATTTTTGATCCATGATGCATGCGGTCAAAGGTCAAGATAGTTTCTGTGGGAAAAATATGTCTTTTCCAAAATAAGCCACAACGATGAACTCCCACAGGATTGTGTGATCCGTAGCTGCATACCTGTATGGAGTGTCCCGTGGGGTTGAGAGGAAATCGGAAGGTCTCGTTAAAAGAAGGCTCCCTGTCATGACGACAAACTCTGGTTTTCTTCTTGATGATCCTTTTCTGAGTCGCCACATTGACCACGTACAACTTCACATACAGGTCTGGAGGGAGGGTGTCAAAGTGGACAAAGACGTTATGAATGGGGCCTGACCTATATAACGCTCATGAAGAACAGCTCATCCGCATCCAGTCGCTCATGCATGTGCATACACAAACACTCACATATTCACACACATAGACTGTGTCTGTTTCACACCTGGCAGGTGGTCTGGGCTTTTGAACTTGTAAGTAATGTTCCTGCACTGAAGAATCTCCAGGACCAACTGGTCACCATCTGTCTTCACCTCCTTCTTTAGAGCAACTTTGATCTCTCCCATCACTTGGGTTTTACCTACAACGACGACAATACACAAGCCAATTGATTACTATGCATTATTAGTATTATTATTATTGTCATAGTTGATTATTACATCCTTTAAAAATGGACTCAACTGAACTGCAACCCTGAAAAGCTTTGCACAAAGTGTGTCCTTAAATTGGGATCAGAACCCAAAATAGGTTGCGGGTCACTTTTATTGGGTCACAGAATGTCTGAGTGAAATACTGTAAGCTTTTTTTTATTATCAGCAAGCAGGCACACAATTTCTTCAAGCTAAAAAAGTTCAGGAAACCCTGCAACTTCTGATTTATTAACATGGATTTATTTTATGTGCTGGTAGTCCTCCAAGAAAATGGCCATTTCTTTTTGGTGAGAGGCCACACATTGATTTTGTCCAGCACTTAAAAATATACAGTATATTATTTCTGCTGTCAGTTCTTAAGACTTGTGTATAACAGTCTGTCTTTGTTGCATCTGTCTAGCTTGGGTTTTCCTGTTTAAAGCATGTTTTACAGTATTAGTACGTACAACGCTATGAAATTATGTGCTAATTATGTGCTATGAAAAATATTCCACATTTAAATAATCGCTGTTAATAAAGAATTAAACCTAAAAATGTAACATACTTCATCAAATTAAATGCAACCCTTTTACAAGCTCAACTACATGTTTTGCTTGGCCTGTTGGAGGTGAACCCCTGGAGCGTCATGCGTGGAACAGCTGTGTGCCACAACAGTCTGTGATGACCTTGGACTATGTTACATATTGAAATGAGAGATTATGGAAGGGCTGCAGCACTGTGACACCTGAGATGCATAACATGTAGATGTAGTTATGGCAGACGACAGGATACTGTTGCATCCTAAGTCATGTCTTCTGATACAGAAGTGCTTCTCAAATTGTGGGGCGAGACCACCTGAGGAGTGGGGGTTTGCTGTGAACCGTCAAGGGGGCGTAAGAGGCAGGAAGGACTTTCAATATTGGTGCAGACCTGCCAACATGTATGAATTTGTCATACTCAGCGTGCCAGTGAACTCTTGAATATGCTCCATTTTTTTGCATTTCCCTGGTTTCAGTTTTGAGTTCAGTCTGTACAGTACAGATAAAAAGGGGGGATTGGGGGGGGGGACATGTCTGTCCCTCAATGGGGGCCTGACAGAAACTAATTGAGAACCAATAAACTACAGGGAAAGCAAATGTAGAAAAGTCTTTATGTGGAATGGCCAGCAGGTGGTGACATAGAACATAGAATCATACATGAACAGTAGATCCATACTATTTGCAGTGATTACTTTCCAAGACCACACGCAAATAGCAAATACAGTGTTCTCTCGTTTATCGCGAGTGATAGGTTCCCAAAATAGCCCGCAATAAGTGAAATCCACAAAGTAGCCAACTTTATATTTTTTTACAACAATTACATGTTTTATGGCTGTAAAACCCCTCACCATACACTTTATACACTTTTCTCAGACAAGCAATAACATTTTCTCACATTACCGAGGGATAGAGACTCTCATAAAAAAAGTATTTTTGACAGTCTCATAAAATTCTTCTTAGCGTAATGATGGCGAGAGCAAGGAATAAAATACATCCAGAGCTTTCAGACACCCTATTTGGATCTTTCCCGTAGAAGGGCACCAGAAACGCTAAATATACGTTCTGCATGCTAATGGAAGATTAATAGAAGATTTATACCTGTTTTTATAGACTAATCCAGAGCATTTGATAAAGTAAAACATGAAAAACCTGCTCAAAATATTGAGTGACCTGGACATTGATGGGAAAGACCTGATGATTATAAGAAATCTGTTAGGCAATACAGCCAATTCAAACTCATTCAAAGAGGGGTTCGACAAGGTTGTGTACAATCTCCTGGTGTGTTTAACATCTACAGCGAAATCATCTGACACATTAATGAACAAGCTGGAATAAAGGTTGGAGGAATAAACATTAGCAACCTCAGATATGCAGATGACACTGTGCTAGTTGCACTTTGAAATAAAGCTACAGAACAGCCGGAACACAGTGGTAGCCCGTAGCGAAGCAAATGGACTTACTCTGAATGTTAAAAAAACTGAATGCTGAACACATACAGCCAATTCTGTAAAACTGCACATTTTGGAGTGGCCTTTTGTTGTGGCCAGCCTAAAGATTTCCACTTGCACGCATTTTGCCTCCGCATTATCCCGCAATTCACCATGGCAAAGCGTGTCATTTAGATGGCATACCTGAAAAGGTTGAAGACTAGTTTGTGCACTGTTTACGCATTTGGTATACAATTTGTGACCGAAAATGGTGCATCCATCCATGCATCCATCCATCCATCCATTTTCTATACCGCTTCTCCTCTTTAGGGTTGCTGGGGCATGCTGGAGCCTATCCCAGCTGACTTTGGGCGACAGGCGGGGTACACCCTGGACCGGTCGCCAGCCAATCGCAGGCAAACAACCATTCACACTCACATTCATACAATTTAGAGTCGCCAATTAACCTAACATGCAAGTTTTTGGAATGTGGGAGGAAACCGGAGTACTGGGAGAAAACCCACACACGCACGGGGAGAACATGCAAACTTCACACAGAGATGCCCAAGGGAGAATCAAACCCAGGTCTTCCCGATCTCCAGACTGTTACTGTGTTGGTCAACATGCTAACCACTAGACCACCGTGGGGCCCAAAATGGTGCATATTGGCATGAAATGCCACTCATGGTTTATTACACCTAAGTCAAGTATTGTTTACGTCTAGTGTACAACACCTTACGCAGGAAGTGCATTGTTCCCTCATGGGTATGCACTGTCACCACCACTTCCCACAGCCGTGAAGCAGTCCTGGCTTTATTTGGTCCCACGTGACGCCATGTAACACCATGCATCACCCCCACCTTCATTAATTCCTTTATTTGCAAGGGACCTACAAGATGTTGAACTCCAGAGAAGGAGCTTTCATTGCCGAAAAGTAAGGTAAGTCTATATTTTCTCACAGCTGCAGAAAGAGAATGCGAAAAGAGAAGGAAGAAGGCAAAAACTACAAAAAACAAGGCACGGAGTTAATGGGCGAGGGTATTGCTGACTAGCAGACATCACTTTGAGCATTGTGATTAGTTATTAACAGAAATTCACAAGGAAGATCCAAGAGGCTACAGAAATTACTTGAGAATTCCCCCCGACTTGATCCGAGCGGCGGTGGAACAGTTAACCCATTCATGTGAATATAACACGTTTTGATACGCACCGCTCGCATTGATTGCATATAGATTGTGGTGCGTTCACGACCAGTTCACAGAAATGATGCGTGGCACAAATTTTTACCATTTCAAAATTTTCTTTGCGCACTGGCACGCAGCCCCGCACAGTTTACACATACTTCACACCTGTTTACGAACAATTTCATTTACTCACTGGCATGTCATTGGCACACTTGTGAAATAATGATGCTGTCTAATCAGTATCTTGAATTGTCACATCCTTGAGGTGGATGGATTATTTCAGCAAACACAGACTTTGACAGATTTTTGAACAATATTTGACGAAAATGGGCCTTTTGTGTACATTGAAAGAGTTTTAGATCTTTGGTTGTTCAGCAATTGAAAGCTGGGAGCAAAAACAAGTGTTACATTACATTTTTGTTCAGTGTAATAATGCAAAACATGACAGTTCAGCCACTTGCCTTCATTCTCTGGAGTCCCCAGGTGGTTTTTGTCAGTTCCATTGGGAATAGTACCACTGCGACAAACAGGACAAACATTTACTCACAATGTGTTGATCACAAAAATGTACATTTTTAATATTAAAGTTTTCTTACATCCGTGGCACTTGAAAAATTGCGCTGTCCACTCCAGTTCCCCCCCCTTCACCCGCATCTAATCCTCCATAGGCGTCCCCCACCAGGCTGGGGGCCGAGAGGACCACTGACCCTGAGACATCACCTAGCCTGTGTCCTGGTCCTGAGGACAACACAAGCAGAAAAAGAGGGTAGTATCTTTCTATCTATCTATCTATCTATCTATCTATCTATCTATCTATCTATCTATCTAGCTGAAGCTTTATGTAGATTTATAACCTTTTTAGTTGGTTTTGGTTGCTGCTTGTTGCATACTAACACTTTTATGCAATAGTGTGTTATAGACTTTGGATGTTGTGAAATTTGTCTGTATTCCGTATGTAGGTCCACAACATTAATCCCCACAATCTAATAAGATCCAATGCAAGAGCTGTATTGTAAAGTGTGCTTAATTGGGTATTACAGTTTTTTTTCAATTGCTAAAACACTAAACCCTATCGTCTGACCCAAATGCGAAATTACCTGAACCCACTGATTGAATCAGACGCTCTTTTAGCAAAACCACAAGCACTTTTCACCCGTTTAGACACAAGTTGCCAACACATTTTCATTGTGATGCACCTGTGTTGCATAATGGTGAGCACAGTTGGCAAAAGTCAAACACAAGTTCAAGAGAGTTTTATTGTCATATGCATAGTAGAACAGGCAGTTATACTATGCAATGAAAATCTTAGTAAAGTAAAGGTGTCACTGTTTGAACACAACAACTCAAAATGTATCACACCTGCGGCTAATGACGGGAGGGAACATATGTAAGCCAGGTCATAGAGCACTGCTTTGTGAGGCGCTACAATGGATAGAAATCTGAGAGGAAGGGTTTGTGTGAGAGGTGGTCAGAGAAGACAGTAATATCTGATGAAAGCAGAGCTACTGTGATTGACCGTGTTCTTGTCCATGGTATGAGCATGAGGGAGGCCGGGCAACTGGTACAACCAAACATCAGCAGAGTCACCGTGTCCACCATAATCCGAAGATTTAGAGAAGAGAACAGGTTTTTTGACATTATAGTATGTAAATGTTGGCAGCTATTACCGAATGACTATAGTGTATACTGTAAGTAAACCTATGTTTCAGTACATCAGTGTGCCAATGTACTGCAGTATTGTAATGGAGGGTTGGGCGAACTGTATGCCATGTATATTTGTGTAACTGCATTTTCTCTTTCTGTAGAATTGAAAGACTGCCACATGGGGGTGGGAGGACACGTATGTTCTCCCCACACCAAGAGACCCTAATATTGTCAATATGGTCCGTGAGAACACCACCATTAAACTGTGTGAAATTCAGTAGAAGATCATTGAGAATCATGTCAATTTTGAGGGTATCAACAGTGTCAGCCTCCCTACTGTTGATCGTGTCCTCAAGCGCAACAGACTGCGCATGAAACAGCTGTACAGAGTGCCCTTTGATCGCAACACAGACGGTCAAAGAGCAGAGGTTCCAGTATGTACAGGTTGGTATACTGTCTATCCAGACTCATTCAATGTTGAGTGCTGTAAGAAGTGATTTACAGTAGTGGCCTAAATCACTTTTTCTGTATCACAGACAAAACGATTTATTTCTCCGGAGTTTTTCAACTGGATGCAATGGAAATACTCCATGAATACATCTACATGGATTAAGCTGGATTTAATCTCTCCAAGAGGAGTAGGAGAGGCCGTAATGCGATTGGCCAACGGGTCATTGTTTGTGTCTCTGGGCAGCATGGTGGCAATGTCACATTTTGTGCTGCTATCAGCAATCATGGGGTTGTCCACCATCATGCCAACCTGGGGACCTACAACACTCACCAGCTCCGTATTTTCCTCTAACATGCGAGATGCTCTGTTAGAGCAGCAGGATGAGCATCCCATCTATGTTGTTGTTGTTTGGGACAATGTGAGTTTTCAGAGCTCTCCAGGTTAGAGTGGTTCAGTATGAACCAAGGTTTTCCTTCCACACCATACTCTCCTTTCCTGAACCTCATTGAAGAATTGTTCTCATCATGACGGTGGAAGGTATATGAATGCCAACCATACACTGGGATAAATCTCCTGCAAGCCATGGAACTAGCCTGTGGTGACATGCTGTAGGTATGGAGGCATGCCAAGCATGGATACGGCATGTCAGGGGCTTTTTCCCCCCTGTTGCCTGGCTAGACAAAATGTGGCCTCTGATGTAAAGTCCTGTGGCCTGACCAGTACAGAGAAATGATGCTGTGGCTGAGTAATGCACTTCACATTTGTATATTTTTGTACTTTACACTTTATTTTTATGTAGGCATACTGCACACAAGTGCTAAATGCACAAGATTTGTTTTGGTACTGTGCAAGTGCTATGTGAAAATGCACACGATTTCTGTTTTTTGTTTTTGTTTTGTTTTTTAACTATGTACAAGTGCTAAATGCATCTTTTTTGCAACATTCATTTAGCCTACAGTGAACAAGCATTTATTTCTGCAGCTTCATGTCCTGAGCATTGCGTTTTCTCTGTAGTGTTCAGTGACTGCTCAGTAGTGTTTCATTTTGCTTAACTCAGGGCACAATTTGACAACGTAGTTCAGTTTTGAGCACAGATTGAACTATTTCGAGGTGAAGTTTGGCTTTGCAAAAAGAAATTTGGGTTTTGTGCTCACAGTTTAGAGAAAAGGAGGGCAACTTACGAGAAATGTGTCTTAGCAATGGACAAACTAATGAAAAATTTATTGTAGTGGTACTGTATGTATCTGTTGGGTGTGGCCCTTTTACTGTTGATCAAAATGGATTCTATTTTTATTTTATTTTTTTATTGTATTCATTAAACTGTTATTTTGATACAGCTCTTGTATTGACTCTTCTGAGAGTGTGCAGATGTACCTATTTTGCAGTCATAGTCAGAACTGCTTGTGCTTCTCTGTTGCAATGTTAAATTAAGCTTGGAAGAGAATCAATAACTTAGTGTTGCATAAATTGTAATAGTTATATGAAATATATGACATGCTACACATGCACAGTGACACATCATTTATGTATTAGTATCCCAGGTACTGACACACTATGATATATGCAAAATTGAGTTATGTTTAGTATTCTTTACAAGTAGTTTTAGGATTATACAGGTGTATTATCTTTCTGATGTTGCCTCACCTTCCCTTGCCACTGCTCTTCTCTCTTTGCTCTCATTGGTGGATTCACAGGTTCACAATGACCTCGCGCTGTCTCTTTGACCGCTTCATTCTCTGCCAATTGTCCCTTTTGCTATGAGGCAGTGGGAGTAATGAAGGGGGGGAGGACTGGGTAGGGTGGGGAGCCTGTCATACCCGTGTTTGTGTGTGTGTGTGTGTGTGTGTGTGTTATTTTTGCGACGTTGCTAATGATTCAGTTGTATGATTCAAACATGCAAACACACTGCAGCAGAAGCCAAGGGAGCTGCTAGGCCATGCTTTAATAATAACAGTCTTAATGTGAACAGAGAAGACACTAGAACAGGGCGACTCAACTGGCGGCCAATGAATTACATCAGACCGGTCCGTGAGTTCAGTTCAAAACCTGGGAGAAACGAGCACTTTTGCAGTAGATTCCTAAAAAATAGCGGAGAACGCTTGAAATTTAGAAGCTCTATGATGAGCACGAGCATAGTGCTTCTGTTTTTATTTGTTCATTCTTCATTTTCTTTATGACTATATATTCATGAGTTACATATTATTAATTATTATAATAATAATACTATAAATCACCGGATTTTCTAGACTATAAGTCGCTACGGAGTACAAGTCGCAATGTGAAAAAATACGCCAAGTAGAGGAAAAAAACATTTAAGAAGCCCTGAACTATAAGTCACATTTATTTGGAAATTTATTTCATAAAATTCAAGAACAAGAAAAGACATTTAATCTAGAAAGGCAAGTTATTCAACTACACTATATCACGCAGAACAACAGACAGTGCTGTAGACAACAGACTTAACAGAGTATGTGACTGATATGTTAACACAACTCAGCCACACAATAGCATAAAGAACATACCTGGGAGGCTGAGTAGGCAAAATTAACATAAAAAGCCAGCAAGTCCAACGAGCAATTTACGGTGAGCAAGTTCACCAAGCTCCCGATCTCATTCCACATCACTGAATCCATAAATTCTTCAACAACATGTGGTTGTCACAAGCCTACAGCGCCCTCTCGTGGCTGTCAACACTGATTTTCACTCTTTGGTTCATGTCGTAAAAAGTGCAATTTATAGTCCAAAAAGTAGGTACTGTATAAAATAAGGTCCTTAGCTTTCTGAAAATGGTCCAAAGAACAATTTAGTTGAATGGCCCTGTCCCCCAAATTAGTAGTTATTAGTTTGTTTATTGTTAATTTTAAGAGTGTGAGAAGCTGCCATCCCAGATTGGTTTCTGCTCTGGAGTCAGGGATCACCACTGGGGTTTTTTCTTGTAGAAACCATATGCTTGGGATCGGCACATGCATACGGTGTGCTTTTTTTTTAATTTAAAGTTTAGTATTTATAACTTAATTTACAGACTTGATCTCCATCAAAGATGGTGAAAAAGCAAATCATATTTATTAATTTGCTATACTCTTATTTTTAAAGGATTAATAAAATTGTGACAACATTAAGTTTATCTTGTTTACATCCTAATGTAATTACCGACTCAAATAAGTAACATAGAGGATGCTAAGGTACTTTAAGGTTCCATCTCAGCATTGCAACATTGCATGCACAGGGAAAAATCAATAGGGGAAGCGTGTGAAAGGTTCGTGCATCAAGGGTAGGGAAGGGATTTACTTGGTTGCAGGCGGGATTGTTGCACGGCAGCCTCGGCAGCAGCAATGGCTATCCCAGCATCCTCCAGGTGGGCCTGAGTGACACTGCTCTTGCTTTGGCTTCGAGACGGCCCATGGGAGCGTAGCTGGCCATCAGAGGAAGACTTGGAGCTACCCGGGCTGCTGTGGGACTTTTCCAGAGGCAACATCTGACAATCTGTTGGAATATTAGCATCAGGGAAGATATTTTAAAAACATTGTTGGTTGTTTGGAACCAAGATAGAGGAATGCTATGTAGATAAAATTGTATTTTTATCTACTTTATATTGTTACACCGCAACTTTGAATGGTTTGTTTAACCCGCTGGGTTGAGCCAGCCCCAATAAGCGTTCTCCTACCTTTGGAGGGATCGGGGAAGATTCCATGGCTTCTGCTCTTGATTACAGAGTTTTTAGGTGAATCATAACTCCTTTCTCCCTGTTCTGGTCCTTGCCCCTGTCCCATACCATGCCCAGGCCCCATCCCTGATAGATGGCCCTGGCCTGGAGCGTGTCCATGACCGTGCCCCTGACCGAATCCAGACGCAGGTGGTCCCTGAGCTCCGTGGTGGGCTCTGCTGTGCTCAATGCTCTCACTTTGTTCCTTAAGTGGCAGCCAGCGAGGGGTGTTATCTAACTGGGCTGTGTTTGACAAGTCAATCAACACCTAGGATGCAAAAAAAAACATGCAGAGTGAGACAGGAAAGAACTGTTAACTTCAATTAAATACAAGTTTTTGACTCTAAAAGCACTCACTTCTCCTAGGAAGTCATTGGATGACGATCTGTCGTAGTCCCACACAGTCACCTCCAAAGTCTTTTTCTTCAGCTGCAATGAAGAGGAAGAGATAGAGTGAAGAATGTATCATCTTTGTGCATTCACTTGTGTGAATAAATTATGTTTGTTGTGCTTGTGTCCTCTGTGGGCCATGCATCGATGAATGCAAACAACATGCAGAAATGCAATAAGCTAGGATGTACAGGAGATTTGCATTAGGTCGATACATGCCTGCATCTGTGAATATACTTGTTATACTGTATGTGTGTGTGTGCATGTGTGTAGAACATGATGAAAGGAGCAGAAGCAGTAGTACTTTAAAGTCTGTGCGGTCTTTGTGAGGAAGCAGCGAGATGTGATTAAACAGAGGAGGTCCCACAGGCGCTGGCTGAAAGTCAGAAATACTATTCAGAGTGCAGACCTTTGCCTCTAACTATGTCATGTTTCCAGACACCAAATAATGTAAAATGTCCACATCTGCCTTCAAATTAATCGTGTAATGGTGTGAAAAAAACAAGAGTTAATACATTTAACAAGGACCCTCCCAATTTTTTGCAAATATCTTCATATTATATTTTCTTGTGCTGGCAGACTGAATGTCATCTGCTATACTGATTGCAAATACAGTCTAAGTTACTAGGACGCACAGTTGTGTTGCACACTTGTGCCACAAGGGGGTGCTCCAAGTTGGTTAGTAGCGGCAGTGGCTCGGGAGGTAGAGCAAAAACCAGAAGGTTCCCTCCACCCAGTCACTGCTGTTGTGTCCCTGGACTAGACACTTCACCCACCTTGCCTCCGGTGCTGCCCACCCTGGTGTATGAATGTCAATGAATGTTTGGTGGTGGTCGGAGAGGTCGTAGGCACGAATTGGCAGCCACGTTTCCATCAGACTACCCCAGGGCAGCTGTGGCTACAGATGTATTCACTAGCACCAGTGTGCGACTGAGGAATGAATGAATAATGCGTTCACTTCATTTTGAAGGGCCTTGGATGCCTTGAAAAGCGCTCTAAGATCGAATCCATTATTATTAGTGGTAAGGGCGTCCACACGCCACAGAGAAGAAGAATAAACTCTCCTGCTGTGCTGTAGACAACAAACATGTGCCTGCTCTTTCCTGTGTTTCAGGTCGGTAAAATGTGCCTTAAAATGAACAAACACAATGTGTACAAATAATATTAATCATATAAGCTGTGTTTGCTATGCACGTGAATCTTTAGAGGTGTTTTGTGTGACGAAACGGTTGCAAATGCTCATAAAAACGTGGACACAAATTCGCTAACAGGCCTATTAGCAGTGTGAAGTAATGATAGTAGTAGTGATGTAATGCCTTTCACTACGCAATTCGTCCCGGAAACGGATCGGTTCTGTGCATGTGCGAAACCAACGTCACCTCCTCCTTTCCAAATAAAAGCACTGTTTGCCACATACAGTATTGTCTAATTGTGTAAACAAAATAAGGGTGTCAGAAAAACATCTTACATCTTCCTTAATCACAAGCACGGGCAGTTTGTTGAAGACTTTGTAGCAATGTGTGCAGAGGCTGACTATTCACTAACCCAAAACGAACACACTCTATGCTGTTAAAGTAAGTGTGAAAGGTAAAAAAAACGGAAATCTAAACAATTAAAATGGAAAATACAGAATTTGGGATAAAATAAAACTGATTTCATAGGGCCCTAGGTACAACCCTCAACACCCACATGTCATGCCATCCGTCTTTGTGTGGACATTTTGACTGGTCCGCACCAAGTAAATGCTACAATGCGCTGCTTTCATCCTAGACACATGTTTGTTTTCTTACCGATATCTGATCATGTTTGGCACTTCATTAGTGATGTGCGATACCACTGATTTTGTTTCCGATCTGATACTGAGTATAAAACTGAGTAAAAGCTGGTATTGGCAATACCGAGCCGATACCGATACTGTGTGCAAATTCACTTAATGTGTCTGGTAAATGTTAAAAAGTAGTGTATTTCATATCATAGCATAATGGATACAGGGCATTTAATTAATTTATTAATTACATACATTTATTAATTTAATGAATTGATAATTAAAGTTGTTTATTTATTTTAAACCCTAAAGCATATTGAGGTAGTGGGGTGATTTACAACATAGCCAAGCTAGTAAATAATAACAGAAAAAACAGGACAAAATCATATAGAGTATGTGAAAATAGTATTGTAAACAATACAAAAAGAAAACAACTAAAATAATAAAACCATTAAAATAAATGATTAATTCGTAAGAACTACTATAAGAATGAAAACTTTTATTCGCAATTCATACATGGCTGCGTTTATTATCGGTCATCGCTGCAACAAACGTTTCAGTTTTACCTCAAATGACTTTAGTATCAAAAATATCTGTGTTTTGATTTGAGAATTGATTTTAGAGCATGAATATTTGGTGTCGGATCTATCGATATTTCAGCATCGATCTGCACATCACTACACTTCTTTACCGGCACTGATATACGTTGCAGCTCTTCCCTCAAACTACTGTGGTGTAATGAACACATGATGCTTCTCCTACTGGATGCATTTCACAAATACAGGTTATAGAAAATGTGTGTGACGCTGAGTGATTCTTGCTGAGAAGTGATAATAGATTAGTGGTACTGATGGAAGACACCTTACTCCCCCTTGGCCTAACCAGCGGTTTAAGTCATGTTCCGCATGACAAGTTGGACTTTAGCTTTTGTTTTTCGTAGTTTTCGCGATGTTTCCTAGTTTTGCGCTTCTTTTGGCTTTCTGTTTTCTGTTTGGCACAATGTGCAAGCTGCTTTGTGATCGCTGGAATGTGCTTGCAGTTGTACCTGTTTGTCATTACTGTTGCAGTCAGCGCTACTGTTTAGGTGGAGCTGCATTACACACGAAGAGCAACCACCTTGCAAACTGCATATTTACAATTCGAATAATTCCACACCGGTGGACATAATGAGCTTGTTGCTCTGTGGCGCACTGTGCAGTTTGATGAGGTCTCAACAATATCATTATCAGCAGAAAAAAAGCATACCAATATGATCTGATATCTAATTTGTATGCCAATATCCGATATTATCGGACATCACTAGTACAAACCTTTGAAAACTGTGTCAGTGTGTCGGTGTCTACCATACCTGTTCCAGATGAATGTTCTTGTAGATGACCGTCTGGTTCCATTCTGGATTCATGGTCTTCTGTGCATACTTGGTCCTCCTCTTGTTGTCAACACTGAAACATTATGATAACATGAGGTCTGCCTGCTTTTATTCAACACATATCAACTGAAAATATGTTTTAATATGACCTTTCCTTTGGAGACAAATGAAAGCAATGACTGGAAACAAACTATAAATGTTGTATAGTCACTTATCACTAATGTACTTCTAATAGAGTCAATGTAAGAGGCATGAAGAGTAAAAGCTATGGTACCAGTGATCACAACACCATGAAATAGAGCACACACACAAACAAAACACCACAAGAAAAGAATGAGAAAAAATGGCTACATTTTACGGGGATAGAAAGGTCAAACACCAACTGAAAGCAAAGATCAGCACCACACTACCTTGCATTCTGGACAACCATGACTTGTCTGAGGGAGTCCAGAAGAGGAAGAGGAGGGCAGATTTTCACAAACAAGAAAGCCGAAAAAAAACAAAAAAACAGTCAGAGAAGCCCAATGAGCTTTAAAGAAATGGCAGTCAGAGGATAGTGAGCTGAGGCAATCAATACTCTCTCCTGGTTTTATCACCAAGAAAAGCATGTAAACAAGCATCATCACATGAGTGCAATCGGCCAATTGGCTACCCTGAATTGCTATGCTGCTCCAGCCATCAATGTCAGACAGGTAGACAACAATGAGCTCTACTACATTGCTTCTGTTGGAGAAAATACGCCTGTAGAGAGGGCTTTATTTGAAACAGATTGTTACACAGAAGGTAATGGCTTTATTGATCCCTGTACTACTGTATTTTCAAGATCTCGAGATAAGGTAGAGTAGATAGAAATATGAGGAACAAGCCATGATGGGGGTAACATTATGTCTTCATAAAACATGTTGAGGAGGTTTAATCAGATAACTCTATTTATATGCACTACCATGGATGACTTTCTTCAATTGATACTATATTGACCCAAATATATAAGATTTTGTGTCCAGAAAATACTTAAAAAAATACTTTATATTTGGGGTTTAGAGATTTATACAAGCATGCTAGCAAGTCGGGCCAAACAACCTCTCCCCAGGCCAATCAGAAGTTTTCGTCATTTCACTCACACACACCGGTGACCTGCAGAGATGCAGCCGCAACACAGAGACCCGCTGGAAAAAAGTATCTTAAAGGCTGTTTGCACGTTAGCAAAGAGGGGTTGTCTTATGTTCAAGTTCGCCTTTTATCTGGGTCAATACAATAATTCTAAGGGTAAAGCACTTCCCATCAGTAAGGTATATGTAATTAAATTCAAACGTCATCGACTGCATCATTCCCAGCCTAAAATGGACAAGAAATGACTGCCTCATATCATCATGTCCTGTCTCATTCTCTCATACAAACATATGAAGTCCATTAGTACATACAGCACAGTCATCAGAACCAAATAGGAGAGGGAGAGAAATCAAGACAAGCACAAAAAAGCTGGAAGGCGGACACAGACCAGACATTACGAGCCGCTCTCAGAGCTCACCCTCTCCCCGGTAGCAGGTAGACCTTGACAAAAGGGTCAGAGTAGCCGTCATTGTCCCTCGGGGCTAAGTTTCGGGCCTGGAGCACATGCACAATCAGGTTTCCCACGTTTCTGTCATAGTTGATCTGCAACTGGGTGGGGAGAAGAGTTGGATAATGATCAAGATGAAACAGTCATGTGTTCTATTGGGTTTCAAAGCCAGCTTTAAAGCAACAAATAATTTTCGTCCACGTTCCCCCAAGTCATGTGAAAGGTAATTTACTTCAGAGCCATATTCCTAAGTAATATGGACATTGTGTTTTACACAGCTGATTTGGTAGTTATGTAGTTAGATATCGGGCACATATTTAGAAATTGTGTGTAAATGCTGAGGTATGCAGTCGGTAAGACAAAAAAGCTAAATATTTGAATCTGTTGATGACTATAACATGGTTAGTACATCACAACAATTCCCATAAAAGCCTGTGATGGTACAATTTGGAGTTGGACTAATGTTTTAGAGGAAAATAGGTCGCTATAGTGGCACCAAAATCACACATATAATGTGAGACCTCTCCATATCTCACAAGACACCATCAGTTTTTTTTTTAGCTTTCAGGGTACCATAAAAGGGTACTGGTTAAATGTGTTAATAACCTCTGAACCAGGCATTTAATATGTGTCCTGGCTGGTCCACCAATGTTACAGACCACTAAACTAAACAATCTGGGGTTGTCAATTTGTCATTCAAATGTTTTTGGTCATTTTGGCCCTGTGTAAGACTCTATTTTGGCATCCCCTTCACTGCTTCCAGGATGTTGCGTTGTTTCTGTCATGCTTGTTGCAAACGCGCAAATTTCCACAACTACCCTGCACATTTTAGTAAATCATCGTCATTTTCGGCAATCTAATTTGCCACAGAGTAGAACTCAAACACGCACGTCAACTGTCCAATCAATAAAATGAGTCCCTGTATCGCGCACTCACATCTTCACTTTCTTGTTTATGTTGACTTGTGTTGATTGTCTCTCGTGGGTTTGGTTGTATCCAGTTCACGTGAGCATTGGGAACGTCACGTTTACGCTACACAGTTCAACATTTCATCCCATTTAATCGCACCGCTTCTCCATGTGTATTACTGTTAATTCATTCATGCCATGTGCTTCACATGATGACACTTACAATAATTCATGGGTTTACATTTTGTCATTAAAATGTTTGTTCACTTCCTGTGTTTAGGTATCACCATGCTTGTCATTACTTTGATCTATTTCAGACTTGGGCAACTGATATGGCATTTGCCACTGACTAATCAGGCCCTTAAATTAATTTTCAATTTGAAAAAAAGAACATTTGATCTCAAAAACAGAGTCCTTATTTATTGACTTTAAAGACAATTGTCTGGAAACATCATCGACAATGAGACTTCAATTTGGGGTGCCATTACAACACAAATCATATGATAAGAACGGAAAAGAAAAAAAAGAGCACCAGGGCTGCCCGTGATGCTGTTGTTGATTGCACAAACCTGAATAATGATTCTCTCGTGCATCAGCAAGAGGAGATATAGCGGTATAGAAATGTGATTTCAGGAACTGAGTATTTTGGCATGTCATCATTGGTCAAGAATTACATTATTATTAAATATTATTATCATTTTCATCAAAATATAATTATTGATTTCAGTTAATGCTTTGCTGAACACCTAAATACCTGAGTACTACACGGATTATCGTTTCAAAATTCCCTTCAGTTTCACTTCCTTTACAAATGCCAGAGATTGTTCTTCTTCCAAAGATAGGAAGATGAAGTTGTAATGAGAAAATTTGTTTTATGGTACGTCAGACATGTTCATGACTTGTAAAAAAAAAAAAAAATGCAGGCATAATTACTGATTTTAGTTAGTGTAATGATGAATACTGGTATATTCTCGTTCCTGCATTGTTTTGTTTTTTAAATAAAGAGTTTCACATTTTGAAACCTTCGGTACAGGTAGCCACAAAAGCACTGCGCAGTTGTTCTGGGAAGAAAACAGTGTTAAAATCTATTGAGTGTTATTAAGCTAGCGTTTAATTCACTACAACAGTCGACAGTGGATTACATGTTGTTGCTTTGAGAAAGTGCATTTTCTACCTGAATTTCTCCAGTAATGGGATGTGATATCTTCATTGCCTCTGTTGGCTAAAAAAAGGAAAAAAGGAGAATGATTATGAGTCAATAGGAAAGCAATAGGAAAATTGCTTTCCTACTATCATAAAGGGATGCATTGTACTTGCTAATGCAAATCAAAGATATCGTATGAGCTGTGCATTTCACAAGAAAAGCCCTGAAGGTTCATCAAATATTTGAGGTACGCTGACATTAATTAAACATATTAAATTTAATGTAGAAATGTAGTTTCATATTGGATACAATGCATTCACTCTGTGCCGCTGCTTAAACTGAGTCTCGTATGGTCCTTGCCCACCTCCACTGAGGGTCAAACACTAAATGACCCCATTTACCTGTTCTATCATAATTGGCCTGTCATTCCCTGATGTACGCCATAATACTGTTTGACCTTCACATGCGACCTCCCTTCGGAAGTGTTGTATGATGTAATGCTAATGGAATCAGAACAGTGGATGGCACCGGCACAGAGCGCCACAGTGCAGTGTTGAACAAGTCAGTACATTCCGTGGTGTCTTGGCTTTAGAAGTGGGGGAGTACCCCCAGCTACAGCAGTCAGCAAGTGATGTCAATATGCACCAAGTATTGTTACGTATATTAAATACAGAGTAGTGATTTAATTGTGAATTATTACTACTATCACAGTGTCCAAAGTCGAACTCCCCAAAAATTGTACAATTTTCGAGTTCCACCAAAGATTTATGACAAAATGTCATAAAGGTCAAACTAAATTGTGAGTTCAAACCCTCATCAAGTGACACAAAAATATGAAGCTTGAACTGTCATCAATGCATGATGTCAAGGGAGAGTCTGACATAAAAGTTCTCAGAAATCACTCACTCACAAGAGCAAAGATACTTTCCGCTGTGTAACAGCAATGACGGGAGCACATGTGAGACACCACATATGGGTGGATGCTGCATTAGGGTGAGCCAATCAGTGCCGAGGATACTGAACAATAACCTCTTCTACTGTATAGTACGTGTACCCAGGCCTTGTATGTTCTTTCATTTAGCAATGTTTATGCTTGAAATGCTTTATTTAGGTCAAGAATACATACAATTTACTTAAATATGCATATTTTTGACTAACAATAGGCTGTAGTCAACTACGAAACAGCAATCGTAAATTCATTAATTCAAGAAAAAGAATGTGATATCGTGACAGAGTGATAACTGAATTGTGATATTGTGAGGGATTACTGGATATACAAAATCTAACCTGTAAACTTTGAAATTACTATACTACTAAACAGGGAGGGAAAGGCTTCTTGAGACGTCATCTGTACTTCTGTGAAGAAGGTGTCGGACGTTTCGCCTCTCGTTTCGACGTGTAGCTCCCTCATACCCAACTACAGGGAGCTACAATTCCCTTTGATCGAGGTGCTAATGGAAGGAGAGGATTAGACCACAATTCCTCCCATTCTTAGTGTAAGGAACCAATTGGAGGAGGGCATTGGCACACCAATCCTGCTCACTCTTACTGTATTTAAGGCCTAGGCTACCAGCACTTGTTAGTTCGCTGACAAAGCTCTTCGGATGAGGAGCGAAACGTCCGACACCTTCTTCACAGAAGTACAGATGACATCTCAAGAAGCCTTTCCCTCGTTGGACAACTCCTGTACGACTGAGAGCCTACACAGACATATACTAAACAGGGTTTCCCCTGTCTCCTTGTGTGCAGTTTGAGACGTCTGTTCACTACTTGCCGCGGGGGAGCACCAGCAAATCAGGAGGGGAGCTTAATGTCAGCTGACTGATGTCATATGACATCTACAAAGTGATGTTTATGAGATCGACCCACACCTTCGTGATCGACCGGTAGCCCGTGGTCGACGTAATGGCCACCCCTGCTCTATACTATTATTTATAATTAGAATTGTCAGCATTGCAATAAGGCACATAAGACCGTAAGAGAAAGTAATGTATTTCACTGGTTTGTAGCCTACTTGAGTTACTTGGGTGCTCCACCAGTTTGTTTTCACATAAAAATGCCACTCTGCATACTGTATATTTGTGTTATTCAAAGATGTAGTAACTTCAAGCATTAAAATTCACTACCTTGTGTCGTTTCTTGTTTATGGCAGGGGATGCAGGCTGGCCGGGGCTCGGCACACCACTGGAAGCTGCAGATCCGGTGCCTGAGTGGAGTAGAGCTGACCGCTCCAATGCCGACAACACTCCCAACCCTCCAGGTCCAACTCCTGTGCCCAACATGCCTGGAGCTTGCTGCTGGGACACCTTCTGTAGCTCTGCAGCCAGCTGCTTAGGATCCACACCAGGAGAACGCTGCCCACCTACTGAAGCCAAACATCCACGATAATGCACATTGTGCTAACAGGTGTCACACGTGCATGCAAATGCATTGTACATACCAGCTTTAAGCTGGACATGGTGCTCCAGGACTTGTGGGTGCTCGGGGTCAGACAGCATATTAAGGTCGCTGAGGGGACATTTGCAGTGGAATATCAACCAGTGAATTTAACAGGAATGAGTTAGAGAGTGGTGTTTGTCAGATGAAGGGGCGTGGAGGAGAAGGTAGTCATGGGTGCACAGTCACCATATTGCATCTAAACATGTAAAGAGTTTCAATGGGACGGGAGGGCTAAATAGTGACAGCTGTGACTTACAGTCTCACACAGAGCTCCGCCTCTGCGCACGCCTGGCCCATGATGCCTTGCACTTCTTCATAGGTCTTTCCCGTCAACGGGATGCCGTTCCACTCTAACACCTGCATGCCTTTTATGTCAAAAGTGAAACAAAGTGTTTCAAATTATATGTTTTATACATGTATGTAAAATAAAAAAGGATGTAAATAAAGTGTAGACTTTCATTTTCATTTAAGAGTTTTCCAAACAACATGTAATTTATCATTTAGGAATCCCTTTGATACAGAGTACCGTAAATGCTCCATTTAACGGCATTATAGTCTCCATATTCCAATAAACACTGCATGGTACAAAAGCAATGGTCTGCATGGTCTCTAATTAGCACCAGGTCAACACTGACAAAACATTGACAGCTGTGGCTGTAGGCAACCTTCTGATTGTAGTAACAACTTTAGATATCAACTCCACGAGATGGCATTAGCAGCATTTATAGTATGCTTTATGTACCTCTGGTTGCGCGACTCAGCTGTTGGTGTGAAATGTATGCGTGCTGCATTTGCCGCACTGTTGTTTACAATGAACTCATCAGTGGTTTTCATTCTAGCTGAGCAGTTTGCGCTTTACCAATATTACAACATTGATTCTGTTGAGGCTGTGTTGTGCCTCCCACCCAATACAGTCCTGCTTAGGGCCCCAATGTGGCCAGGGGCGGCCCTGACTATGACTATAAGCATTAATTTCGAGACACCATGTTAAGACTCTAAACAAGAGGCAATAGGCAAACTTTTATACATCCACTTATATACTGTATCCACGTGGGAAGTTTAATGAACGCAAAAAATGCACAATTTTAAGATGACACGTGTGAGCTCACATTTACAAAAATAAAACCCGTCAAACTCACCAGCTGCTTGGGTTAATGCGTGTCTTTTCAGAAAATGCCCTCGGCTGTCGCTGTACAGAGCTAATACATTTCGTCCTTCCCTGTGCTCTATTTTTGCTTGCACCTGAAGGCATGTTCTGTTGTGCTACGCTTGCATAGTTCCAATTCAGCATGCAGCAGCGGGTAAACATCAGCTCCCTGACCACAGTGCCTGCTCCTGTTACAACTGAGACTTCTAATGATAGCAATACCTCATTTAAGATGCTCTTTGGCTTTTCAAATAGGTGGTGTTAAAACAGGGTGACATCAGGCACAAATTCCTTCCCCCTTTGTAAGAATTACGACTGTAGATTAAAGCTATACATCCTCAAAGAACAACCTTTAACTGTAAGAAGCAGCATAAGCATCTAAGCTCTTGTGTTCGAAAATTGCACCTCAGTATGTTGAGGTGAGAATGCGGTGCCTCTGCTGCATAATGCTTGTTAAATATAGCCCAATGACTAATACCACCCAAGGTAAAGCCTTTTTTTAAAGGATGTGATGTCTTATGAAATAGAAATGACACACCACAGAACATATGCATGTCAAGATTATGACTTTTTGGATAAGTGGCTTTCCCAGCAAACAAATCATGCTACAGATTGTAAGCATTTGATCCAAAAACACTTCTATCATTCACTTCTCACCCTCTGTGACTTTTCCCGTTTGCTCTGCAACTCCACCAGGGATAACTCTGGCAATGTAGGCTCCAATCTCTCCACGGCTCCCTGGAATCTCCTTGCCGCCAACCACTCGTATTCCAAGTCCATTCCCTAAGCAAACACAGCATAATCAGGACTAAACGACGACAACATCCATGTGGACTTGTTGTTCCGTATGTAAGAGGTTGTACCTGACACACTGGAGTCCCTCTGGTCTCTCGTAAGCTTAACACGAGTGTGAGGGAAGACATAAGGGACCAGTTTTATCTGAGGAAGAAGTTATATATGTTAAAAATGTATAGTAGTATTTAGCATTAGTAATAGTAATTATTTTAAAGTAACTGTATCAGGTCTGAGAGAGTCATACACTTTTACTTTTGGTACGGTGCATCAAATAGCAGGTGTTTCTTTGAACTAAGGCATCTCTTTGAGAGAGGTAGAGCTAGACACATTGCTGTGCGCTGACTAGTTGATGGAGATTCAGACAAGACCAATCTTGTCGGAATAATTTGGTTATCGCAGCGTAGAAGAACTTAAAATATTCATTTTGCATCAGGGTTTTTGACTTTTCCTTAAATTTGAACTCTTTAATGTTTTGGAGGAAAAATGTTTTTTGCCCACCGGTAAACGGGCCTGTGTTCAGTCATGCATGCAATTATGCTACGGACCGAAGGATGGTGTCCATACCAACATATGCAAATAAAGAAATTTCAGAAAAATATTCAATTGTAAGTTTAGTGGTTACTTTTAGAAGAGTCTACTTTTTTTGATACACCCTGTATTTGTCTCCCGCCGTATCTCTGCGCACTGTCGCCTCTCCACTCTTACGTATGTGTCGCATCTTCATCCGCGACGGAGCGCTGCGGCCATCTGGTTTACGTGTGTGTTCCACAGCGAAGAAGATTTCAAAAAATCCAAACTATCCTTTTAAGTGGGCAATGCAACGGCCCGTTTTTTAAGGCTTTGTGTTTATATTAAATATATAGTGACGTTCACCATTTGAGAATATATGGTATTTCATATTGTTGTTCATGGCACAGTCATGGCTCTTTCTAATCTAATCAGATTGTTCTGATGTATTTCCTATACTTATGACCACTAGGGGTCATATTGTCCTAGTATCTTGCTATTGCTATGATATACGGTGATACATGACTAAAGTTGTCATACTTAATTGATTTACTTCTTTGGCCTTTAGGCTCAGCAACATCATCTCTCTTAAGTTTTCATTTCACCTGTCTCCTGTCCATGTGTTTGGCTTGAGGGTGTCCTTCTCTTGGTTTATCAAACCAGTCTGTGTCCTCTCTTCTCAGGTGGTAGGCTAGGCAAGAAGGAGCAGCAGTTAAAAGCCAGTCCACCCTTAAAAAAAATAAAATTAAAATCTACTAATCTATTTCAAAAATGGTAAGGATAAAGCAGAGCTCAATTTTTCAATCAAGCTTTGGAAACACAGTTTCCAATATGCATCACAAAGTCTGTTACACATCAGTTTTCTGTATTTGAATGCATGTTTTCTTCTTCTTTACTTACAGTTTGTACACTGTGAAGGGAATAAGGGTTAATACATACATCTATGATTCCTCCACCAGCTTAGTATAAAAACAGAACCTCTTGCAACAGAATTTTAAATACAGTTCTTATGCTCTTGGAATTGAATTGATGTTATAATACAGGTGGTCCTTTGGTTACATACGAGTTGTGTTCCTTGAATGTGATGGAAGTTGAGTTATGGTGTAAATCTGACCTTACACCTAAATTATAATGAAACTAACTCCTAAGCCCCTCACACATAAAATAAACTAATAAAACACTAAAGACAATAATTAAATTAAGTAAGACAAAATAAAAGCCAAAGCACCAGCAACCTTTCCTTCTCAATAATAACACCACTACACTAATACGCTATTACTGTCACTTGCAGAGAATCAAAGACCACGTAGTGATGTGTAGTGTTAAAAAATGTTGTGATTTCCGAGTGTTAGTGAAGGTGACCTGTGCGCGTGCAGAGAAGACATTTGAGTTTGCTGATTAGCTGTTGTTATGGTGTGGTTCGGCCAACAGTTGCCTGTTTTGTTTTTGCAATAAAGAGATTGTTGATAGACCACCTACTCATCATCCTTACAACGTTACAAAGTGTGGCCAATATTGAGTGCATACTGTATGTATAGTTAGCGAGTCTCATGTTTATGGAGCAAAATTACGTTTTTAATTCATGGGAGAGCATACGTAACCACGAAACAACAGAATGACATCAACCGAGGACCACCTGTATTAAATTAAAACAGTAAAATATATTGATAACATCCTACATATCAGCTTTGTTTCGTAATGTTCTGATGGCATAGTTTACATTTCTACTGATTAGAATATGCTGGGGTCTGTCATAAGTGCATGTACAGAAAAGTGTTGTGAGACTTCCATTTGAAACTTGCCTTGTGCCCCGTAGCCCCTGAAATTTTGAGTTTATGTAAATGTATTATCCTGTTATCTCTGCAGCTCAGATTAACAGCCATCTATCGGTGCTTCTCAGAATTAGAGGCAACACTCTCATCTACAGTCAGATCACAGTGGCAATGTCGACTTTGAAGAGCTTTGTCATAAAAAAAAAGATTTGCATTCTAATACCAATCGAAACAGCACATCTTGCAAAAACTACATGAACATGAAAGACCAGAAATGGAGCTGATATGCTTACAAAAACCACTGTGATGTGCAGCCATTCCCTAATGATGCATAGTTTGAGTCACTGCAGCAGATGTGCTATTGTGATGGTTCATTCCCAAATGAATTGGACATGTCAGCAACTAGAGTTGTGCTAAATGGCATGTTACTTTCCACCATTGAGATGCGGGTCATTCCATAATGAGTCCAGTCGGTATGTTGATAAGGTAACTCATAAAGAAGTGAATCATTGAGAAGAAGAATGATATGCGACATGGAGGCTACATGGGAGAATGCTGTCTCACCTTCTATATTCCAGTTTGGGCCTCCAGCTGGGGTACAAAATTGTATATATATGTTTTAAAAGAAGGAATATACTGTATGTTTTGTTTAAAGAAATGCGTGCAGCAAACTACAAAGTCAAGCTACAGGGACTAAGCTGATAGCCTATATGTACAGGGACTGTATGTCAGCACATGCATTAAAAGCGGGAGTCAATGTATGATGCATGCTGGAAAATTACTGCATACAACTAGCCACTAGACACTTAAGGAGAGGCACTATGAAAAATACACAAAATACATTATAGGGAAAAGCTCATCCATCAATCAAAGTGGGCCTTAAGAGTTAGTTCACTAGTTAGTTAAAATACTCTACCGTGTCTGATACTTTCATGAAAGATTCTGGCTTCGTCTCTGTTCAACACCAGCATGGACTCACTGAGTCCTGTAATCAAGGCAGATTGAAACTTATATGTGGCGTAATCACACAAATCATCTTCTCATCAGCTCCAGAAAGCTCCTTCAAAAACAGTCCAGAAGCTCATGTAATGACAACGGGATGAGACACTAGCCATCATCAAGAAACAGTATTTTGGAAAAGAGTACTTCATGTCAAATATGTTAATCTGTTTTACAACTGTTGGTGTGTGAGTTGCCGCTACAATACTAATAAACTGCTGTGTGAAATGGCAATGAGACCTCCTGAAAACAGCAGAACATGCAGAGGACATTGACTTTATTAAGATGGAAACTCAAAATACAGATTGTCAGTGTATGTAAAAAAAAAAAAACATGCAAGGATGCAAAATCAAATGCAGTTATAAAAAAAATTACATCAAGACACACACTTAACCTAACAATAATGACATGATGATAAGGCGATAGTATAAATGACTACATACAGTACAGTTTATTGAAAGATAATTGCAGGCTAAACATGAACATGTGTACAAAAATTCCATATTGTTGAATTACTATAAAAAAAATACTTTAACATATAATAGAATTGAAAATGCAGTATTGTCGTTCATTTATGTATTTATTTTTTTGTAAAAAAAAAAAAAATCAGCTTAATCAAACTGTATTCAGTGTTGTTTGGCTACAATGTGCAAATTACATAAGCACAATTGCTAATAAACAGGGCAGTATTTTGCTAATGTGAAATATTGTCACCAAATATAGTATTATATACTCTAGTAATTACAGTCGTTCCTCGCTATATCGCGGTTTCAATATCGCTCCTTCACTATATCGTGTTTAAAAAAAATGAAAAATAAATAAATGATTGCTGTTACGTGGATAACTTTGGCATATTATTTGTCAGAAAATATTGAAAGACAAGTTATATGTACTGTAGTATTCTGGTTAGTAGGAATCAGTAATGTTATGAGACATGACGTGAGATTACATTACCTTTTCACACTGCATGGAGACTGGCTACTGAGCCAGCAGAGTCGAGTCGACATGCCATGGCTGAGACGTATATCGAGTGGATAAAAAAGTTATCCTCCCATTCCTTGTGGAAGTGGTAAGTTTTTAGCTTCTTTGTTCTTCTTACCCACTCTGTTTGAAACAGTTTCTTAAGTTTAGAGTAAGTATATTGGAGAGGCTAACTAGTTAGCCCGGTAGCTTGCCACACTAGGGGTGGCCGTCTGCTATGGCCCTGCAGAGCTCCCATAGCCTGTGCAATGTGACGTAAACGAAGCATAGTAGGAGTGTAAAAGTGACTATTGATGTCTTATTTCATGTCTACAGGGCTCTCATAATTTTAAAACCCGAATTTATAGGTTTTCGAGAATATTCCGTTTATTAATGTTGAATCCTACTTCATGAAAATTCACTTACCGCGGTCGGGTCTGGAACCAATTAACGGCGAAAAACAAGGGACGACTGTATTCCCTTTCAAGAAGACATTTGATCAACTTTTACATGGAACATGTATTTGCAGAAAAGTAAAGCAATGTAAAAATAAAATGACAAAGCATGCTATTGAAATCACAGAAAAAATATGGATAGACTTGCATGGTTCCATACATAAACTCAAGCTAAGAGTCTCATGTATTGCTAAGTGGAAGCATTAAAAAAAAGGAAAATAACAGCATGCACATGTGAAATATTTAACAAGAAGAAGGAAAATACAGCTACCAACAACGATTGTTTGGAGTACTGATGACTGAAGAGCACAACAACAGTAAGATCACTCAGCAGCAGCATGCATAACAAGCACGTCCACACAGTAAACTTCTTGCAACAGTCTCTGGTTCCATTTACCTTCACTGTCCGACATGGCACCTTGTAAGTCATCCATGATGAATGCGATATCTCGATCGTAGCCGCAAGTCCGAGATTCTTCCCTCATATGTTGCTGAACCTCCGGCAGAGAATGGCTAGATCCAAATTGGTCCCTGGAGTCGGCAGCAATTGGAGGGAGAGGTCCAGCTGAAGCCCTAGCCATACCCATAGGCTGCCCCACAGGGCTCAGAGGGCTCTCCTCCTCTGAGTTTTGAGCCACAATGGGTATGCGGCCCCGACTTTGGCTGATAGGCAAACTGGTGGGCTTTGCTCTGGTCACACCAGGCGCAAATGCTGCATCTAAAACATCCCCTTCTGTTTTAAGTCTCAGTGAGGAGCTGGAAAGATCCCGTTTGATTGATAGATCCAAGCCATAGACAGACGAGGGCCGGGAAGATGGACGAGATGATGGTCTGGAGCGGCTGCCGCTTGGGTAAGTGCCATCATCCTGGACAGTGGCCCTAATAGTGGACCCGAGTCCAAGGGACTGTCCAAGAGAACCAGCAAGATTTGTCCCCAGTGAGGAGCCCAAGTATTTCTGCTGCTCTGATAAGTTCTTCCTTAGTCCAAATGTAATCTCATCCTGAAGCAACCTTGCCCTAGCAGCCAGATTGGTCACAGAAGAAGCTCCCGATCCCATGTAGCTACCAAAGTCTGGTTCCAAATCTCGACTCTCCTGAATGGGGGAGAATTTAGTGATGGCTTTTGGGTCAATTAAAGCCTTTTTGTTCTTCATCTGTTTCTGGTAAAGCACAGCAGCCGGGAGTTGTTTTGCAGCCTGTTTTTCCAGAGTGAGCCTTCCAATGCTGTACTTTTCACCTTTTGGGAAGTGGCGAAAGCTACTATCACTGGGGAGATACTGAGGAAGTCCCAATCCTGGTAAATGCTCTAGTCCCTCAGTTCCTCGCCTGAACTCCTGCTTGATCTGCTGCTTCAGCAGCTTTAACTCATAAGGTTCCTCCATAGTGTCATCTTCTCCTTTACCATAACCTTGAAGTTGGGAGGGCCCTAAAAAATCTGCTACCTAAACAGAAAAAAAGTATGTTAATTAAAAAGTAAGTAGACATAAAGTTGATTATTATTGAAAATTAAGTGGGTGTACCTCTGTGCGTCTCACTTCTGCTGCCCTAAGTAGTCTGTCAGCCTTAGACAACTCCTTATCAGGCAGGGTAAAACCAGAACCCAAGCCAGTGGTACCCAATCCTGTGGAGGCTTTGGTGAGTTCCCCAATGTCCTCGATCAGCACATAGTTTCTAGCATTGTGTTGGTCAATATCAGCATAGAAGGAATCTGCAGATATGCTTGACATGGGACTAGAGGCCATGCTCCTTTCCTCTAGCCCTAGCCTTAAGTCCAAGCTGCCATACTTGCCTCCAAGATGAGCCACACCATAGCCACTTTCAGAGGAAGTCGGCACAATGATTAGAGGCTGGTTACGTATGACTTCATAGTTAGTCGAGATCTTAGGTTCTAAATCGGACAGGTTGGTTTGACGCTGCTTTCCTTGTAAGAGCAGAGCATGTTGGTAGCTGCTAGGCTGATCCTGACCATGGGAAATGGATAAGGTTGAGTAAGGTGACACCTGTTGGTGGTAAACTGACTGCTGCTCATATAGATTATGTTGACTATAATGGCTAGTGGTTTGAGTCTGGGGAACATACTGGCCGTAATGAGAGTAGGGGCTTGTTAGCGTGTTATACTGGGAATCGGCTTCTGTTTGTGGGGGAATGAACTGATCAAACTCAGACTGGGGAGCTGTCCGTGGCCTCTCCAGGCCATCACTCCTGTCATCTCTAATGTTGCTAACCTCACTGTCTGACATGTAATCTCTTTCCTCTGCCACCCCCTGGAGATAGGCCCTTTCCCTCTTCTCTCGTTCTTTAAGCAAGGCCTCCTTTCGTCGATTGATACCCATTTCCAGGTACCTATAGCAATAAAGACATATTCAGTAAAATTTCTCTTAACATTTCAAAGAAAAACTAAGTTCTCACACCATAATACCTTTCACTATTTGTGAGTTTGGAGAAGTCTCACTGAGGGGTGTCAAGGTAGCCTTTTAGCCCATAAACTATCAAGGTAAGTGTGGGCATCATGCAGATGGATTACGAAGGATGATTCCAAAACAGGAACAACAGCAATGGTATTAATCAAATTTATTGGTGAATACTGTTTAATGGATTATGTCACACAAAATCATTTCCTAAATAGTGTTAACTCTGCAGCATCTCACCGTAGTTTGGCATCAATTTCCTTTTCCTCTTCATCGAGTTCAGCCTGTTTCTTGCGCAGTTTTGAAGATTCCCGCTCCACCAGATCAAGCTCTTTGTCAATATCCTGTAGGATTTTCGCCCGAGCCATTGTGGTACTGCGGGCAAGACGGCGACGAGCAGAGTTGGTGCTGTAGCCTGACCGTCCCATCAGCGAGTCATCCTCGGGAGGTGGGTCTGGAAGTGTCCGCTTGACCTTCTTACCTGTGCCAGAGGGAGAGCCTCGCCCCTACAGCACATGGTTAACCAAATGCTGAATCAGGATTTGAAACACAAACCCAAATTTCAATTAACTGCATAACTTACGGAATAACTTTCTGCATAGTATCCACTCATCCTGTCTTCTGTGGTAGGACTCAGTGATTTAGGCTCAGATAGAAACTTCTGACCAGGCTTCAACCGAGGGCCGGAAGAAAATCTGGTTGGGTCCGCAGTCAGCATTCTCTGTCCTCCAAGTGATTTATCAGGGGACAGGGGGGATACTGAGGTATAGAAACCTCTAGATCTAGCTGGTGCATCAATTGTTAAGTGTGTGCCGTAACCCATTTCATTGGCTGTGTGTCTTCTATCTGAATCTGTCTGACAGCTCAGACTACCACCTCGCTGAGAGTTTTCAGGAGCTGAGATGTGTTTGATTATTTCAACCTTGGTGTCCATCTGGACGTTGGGTCGTTTGATGGTTCCAGAATGATCGGTCTGAACGGATATTTCAGCGACTGTCTGGATAGCAATGCTAGAGACCTTAGAGCTATGTTTTCCTTCACTGCTGTGCTTGCGAGAGCGCCGTCGGGCCTTTGTTGGAGCATCCCATTCATCTTGGTCTTCATCGTCAGTCTGGGCCGAGCTATCAGTGTTTCTCTTGTTTTTCTTCCTTCTTCCGATGTGCTGCTTCTCTGTTGAGTCTTCATCATCAGTCTGCACTCCACTGTCAATTATCTTTTTACCTGTGTCCTGATCATCTTGAATATTTTTTTCTACAGTATGCTGGTCCTGACTTTCCTGTGTTCCAGTCGATGGACCTGTAGACTCATCTTTGACAGGCCAATACTGTCCACTGTCTCCAACTCCAGCATACTTGGCCTCAAGGAGGTTTGTTGTAGTACCTGTGTTACCATAGTGCTCATCTAACTGCCGCTGGAGTTGAAGCTGGAGTTGCTGGATTTGCTGCAGTTGTTCTTTTTGTTGGGCATAAGTTTCCTGCTGGGCTATCATATGAGCATGGTGTTCTTCCTCTTGCTGCAGGAGAAGCTGTTGTTTCAAAGCCTGAAGCTCCTCAAGCTCCTGTTGCAACATTAGCTGCTCTTGTTCACGATAACGCTGGATCTCTTGTCTCTCCCACTCTAACTCCTCTGCAAGACAGAGCTGTTTAAGCTTCTCCAGCTCTAGAAACTCCCTCTCCATCTGGTACTGAGCCATCTTAGTGCTGTCTAAACCAGGAAATATTGGAGATAAAGCTAACGCATCCAGAGAAGCAGCCAGTGCTTCCAGGGTGGTATCTGAATACATTTCGGGAAAGCCTGTTATGATATCAGCCAATGCAGTGGGTAGAAGTTCCTTTGGGAGCACTGTGTCATAAGGAATAATTTGGCCTTGGTCTGTGGCAGGTATAAAACTATATTGTTGGGGCACAGACTGATTCTGGATTGTTGATGTAGGCACTAAGGTAGTGCTAAAGATGGAGCCAGGTTGGGTGGTAATTGCGTATGTTGATGGAACTGGGGCAGAAACAGAGGAGTAAACCATTCCATCTGAAGTTCTTAGAGCACTATTTACACCAAAACCAGCAAGAACATCCTGGGAAGATGAAGAAGTAGTCATCCCAGGGAAGGCTGTGGTAGCTTTGTTAGTGTAGTCAAGAGCTTTACCTGCCACAACAAGTCAAGGGTATAGTTTTTACTAAATATAATATACACAATATTACAAATAATTTTTAAATTATGCCGAATGCACATGCATATTTGAAGTCATTTGAAGTCTAGCAAGATGCAAAACCAAAATACTGAGGGAGTACACGCAGGCACACACATGCATCTGTTTGAAGACAAAAGAAAAAACAATAACACACAATTAAAATAATGAAAACCAAAAGTACAACAGCATGCAAAATAAAAAATGTCTCTTAATACAACAACATTCATCCAATAAATAAAATATTTGATCATGCAGCATAACTATAATTGTACTCACCAGCAGGGAGTTTTGTGGCAGTGAGGTCAATAGCGCCATCTGTAGATCCATTGAGGTAGTCATATTCCCTATTAGGATCATAGGGAAAGAGCCCTGCCTCTCTGAGGCTGGCCTCAGATATTGATGCTTTTTCACCATTGATCTCTCTGTTGCCATATCGTCCAGCACTATCATACTGATCAGCTTTGTAGTCCAAACGGTTGTCAGGCTGAGTTGTGACAGGGGGTTGTGTTCTACAGCTTCCAGTAAATGGCAATTTGTAGATAACATCACAGCATACACTCCTTCTACCAGCAGTAAGATCAACTGGTGTCCCATCATCTTCGACAACTGTGGTTATTACTTCAGGACTTGTTCCAGATAAAGCTACCATTGCTCTCACTGGTCTGTAGTTGGACAGATCCATGGCCCCTGTCGCCTCCAAAGACATGACAGAGTCCCCACTGTTGATGTCTGTTGGTGCAGAAGTCACTGGCCTCCCTCCCCTGGCTAGTGAGCCAAAGGAAAGATTAATTGGTATGTCTTGAGCTGTGGATGCTACAACGGTAACTGCAGGCAGGGTGCTCACAGGTCTGTAGACAATCTGTGCCAGTGGTTCGAATGGTCTGTATGTGGTGAGGGGCAGTGGTAATGATGTAACAGGCCCTTGCAAGTCTAGAGGTTTCTCTGCTGGAGGGTTGCAATATGAAGCAATGGTGGCTGTGCATGTGACTATTGTGATGCTGTCGGTTACTACAGACAGTGTTGTCGCTGGAATAACCTCAGCGCTAAGATTTACGATTTCAGGTTGTACTGCCGTAATTTGACGAACACTGTCATTGGATGACTGTCTATATAACTCAGTTGGAGTCAGGTCCATGCCTTGGTCAGTCATCTTTGCACCAATTTTTATGGTCCGTAGATCCATAACATCCCCAGGATAGATTATTCTACCATTTTGTTTAGGTTGAGCTTGGTATTTACTTTCATCAGGTTTTATGGGTGGTGTATGCTGTGGAAGTCTTTCATGGACAACAGACACAGTAGTCCTCTGGACCTCAGTGGTTACTACTTGAGTCACTAAGCTTGGCAAGATTTCAGCAGGCTGACTGGTGGTAGAAACTGAGGAAGAATACTTGCGACTCATACTGGAGACAACCTTCTCTGGTCCTCGAATTTCTTGGCTCTCAATTGACTCTTGTTGAATTTTAGTGATGGTGATTGGAGCAACAGGTCCACCAGATGGAATGTCCTGGGCAGCAGGTGTTGAGGTTCTCCTTGTGTATGCCTCAGTGGTTATTATCTCCAGAGGGTCATCATATTCTGATGAATACGTTAATACCTGTGGTTGTTCGATTGAAGGATATGAATCTTTTCTGCAGGTTTCGTACACATTGAGAGGGATATCTTTTTCAGCTGGTATGTTTATTACCAATGGTTGCTGCGTGGTTGAAGCCTGCCTTCTTGCAGCAGCAATGCCCTCAGTGTTGACAACCTGGGCCGGCATTTCAAAATCTGTAGGAAAGGTAAATATTTCACCTGTGCTGTATGGTTGATTTCCAATGGATGATACAGATGTTCTCCTTTCTCTTGAAGGTTGTTCGGATGGAATAACTTTATAGGGCATTGAAGCCACTACATGAGGCTGTATCACTGATGACATCGGTGCTTGTCTCGCAACAGCCTCCTTTGTTATAATCTGTGCCGAATCCGGCTGCAATGCAATAACTTCAAGTGGTGGTGTTGAACATGGCATGACTGATGATGAAATACTTCCATAGACATGAGGCATATAAGTAAAAGAAGGGTCCTCTGGTTGTGGTGTTATATGTTGTGTCTCCATTATAACAGGTGAGGGAATCACTTCAGCAGTTGCAGCTATCTTCTCCATTGTTAACTGAGTCAGATGTGCAGGAGTTGTGGCAACCTCTTGACACACCTGAGGTAATATTTGTACATCTGGTATTGTAACAACATAATCATTTTGGGATTCTGTCTTTGCTACGACTGTCCTCACCTCAACTACAGAATATGGTTGCTGTGTAGGTATTCGCTGCATGGTTTGTGGAACTGACTGGAATTCACTAGTAGACATCAGTGAGTCAGTCATTGTTTCATGCCGCATAGGTTGCTGCTGAAGAGGAAGCTGCTGACTCATTGCTATTACTGATCTTAGAGCTGCTTCAGTGAGGACGGTTCCACTTGCCATTTCTGGTTGTTTTTCTATTTCAGTTGAGGACATGATAACTGTATTTTCTCTGGGAATTTTTATATCGGAAGGTACTTCAGGCTCTAGCGGAATAACAACATGTGTCAGGGGCTGAGTCGGCAGTGTTCGTATTTGTGATTCAGCTGAAGTCTCTTGTGAAAGTTTCACACCCTCTGAGACTATTTTTGTATGAGTGACTGGTGATTCAGGTTGTGGTCTTGCAGTGACTTCACTTATAATTTCTGAAGTCTTTGTTGTGTTTTGTTGCATTAGTGTAGGTGGTGGCAAGGGCTGACAGACCGGTTGTTGTTGTTGCATTATCACAGGTATATATGGCTTCTTTATTGGGTCTGGTACACTATAGGCCTGAATTGGTATTTCCTGATCAGACCCAGCCTGCACTTCAGAGACCACTGTCACTTGTTCCAATGGAATAGTTGATGCTATGGGTATTGGGGGTGGATGCCTCACAGTGGGGACAGAAGCTCTCCGAACTGTGGCCTGAGCTAAAAATGTGTCACTGGGTGATTTCTGCTCCGAAGGCGTTGTTCGTATTCCTGGCCTTTTTGTAGTTGGGATGGAGCCTCGTCTTATTGGTGCCTGGACTGTTATTACTTCTGTTGGTGAGCCAGGCTCAGATGGAAGAGTTATCACTACATATGTTTTCAAACACTTGGCATGTCTTGGAGATAAAGGTGACTTTGGAGAGGTTGCCCCTGACTTACTCTCCACAGGTCTCGTCAGGGTAAGTGAAAGGGCATTTGGAGGTTCTTTGGTACGAGGCAATGTTGCAGCTTTTGGTGCAACAGGAGGTGGTTTGACACTTTCTCCTGGTTTGTGGCTGAAAACCAGTCCAGCTGGAATGATTACAGGCTTAGGTGGTATTGGTGGGGGAGCCTTTGCGGGACTAGAGCCACTAATCGTAATGGAAACCTGTTGTACCATTGCTGAAGTAGCCGTCACCGGTGTGGGAATTGGTGGTTTTGGATAAATAGTGGGCTTCGGTAATGTGGAAGGAGGTGGGGGAGGTTTATCAGATACAGCTATTTCTACTGTTTCTACAACATTAGTTCTCATGGTAGGGTTAGGTGGTCGTGGTGGAACTGAGACCATTGGCACAACTGCCACTGAAGTGGATGGTAATGCTGTATCTACATTGGATGTATCTGACGTAGCTGTTTTAGATAGGGCAGTACTGGTAATGACAGGTTGTATACTTGGTGCCTGAGATGCAGTAGAAGAGATTGTACTGCTTTGTGGAGTGTGGTAAAGTCGAGAGATGTTTTCCGCACTTGGCACTATGATGACTACATGCCCTGGTCTTGTTGGCGTCACTACTTGAGGTACAGCCACATCATCAGGTTTCATCTCCTCCATTCTTGGCTGAATATCCACAACAACAGACTGCATTGCCTGGACAACAACTGGGGTTCCTGTAGTCATGGTGGTAGCCATAGTAGTGGAAACATACGAAGAACCCCTTGTAGGTAGCCGTTCCTTGCCATGCTCAGGTAATGAAACTGAAGTAGACCTTGGGGGAGGAGGAGGAGGAACTTTCTTTTTGACTATAGTAGTTGATGGAACAGATACAGGGATCACAGCTGATTGAACAGGGCCTGAGTTTACCACATTTGGTTGGGCCTGGGTTGTGGTTGCTGTGATTGTGATTGCTGAGCCTGTCGTAGGTGTTTGTGAAAAGATAGTTGAAACCACGTCAGGCATCTGGACAATTACTGGTTCATGGCGTGTTCCTGTACCAACAGTAGCAGTCGAGACATAATCTGAAGATTGGATAGAAACTGGAACTTTGCTGATAACATGTGATTCACTAAATTGAGCTGGAGGCTTAGCTGTGACAAAAACAGGTCCTAGACTTGGTGCTGACACCTCTAGCACAGATGTCTCAATGGGTATTTGAGAGGGAGATGAAACCAAGTCAGGCATTTCAACAACTGGTGATGTTTCCCCTGAGGCTTGGATTGGGACCTCAGGAATAGAAGCTCCGACCATTTTGACTGTTTCAGCTTTGAAAGGGTCTGACACCACATCTGATATTACGACTGCAGAGCTTTCCCTAGAAGCCTCACGTTTAGCAGGCAACAATGGCAAGCCCTCTCGGGCGGATTGAGTTATGAAGGAAGCTGTAGGTGTAGAAAGAGGAGTTGAATCTGACGATAAAGGTGTCTGAGCCTGGAATGAGGATGAGGATGTTGCATTAGAGGCCATGCTAGAATCTGGTGTGGCTGGTGAAGTTGGTGGGGACAGTGGTGATACAGGGGAAGGTGTCGTGGTTAGTTCTGGAGCTGATATTGGCGTTGGAATAGGTTTTGGTTCTGGTATTTCACAGACCACAGAAATCGGTTCCATTTCAGTAATCTCAGACAAGGGTGGGCTTATGGATTGATCCTCTTTGGTTTCAGAATCATCACTTGGGGTAATGTCAGAAGAAATCCCAACACCATACTCATCTGCAAGACTGTCATCCTCTTCTTCCCCTGATGAACACTGTGTAATCTTGAGGTCGGGTATGGGGAAGAGAGCCTTTCTAAGTGCAGGATCTAGCGGAATCATGGGCCTAACAAAACCTATAGAACCAGAAGGCGTGCTTGGAACAACAGTCACCTCAGGTCTCTTAGGGGGTTCAGAAGGGCGTGGTGGGGCTGGCCGTTTCTTTTTCTTGACTGGCACCTCACTCGAAGCTTCAGTACCTGCCGGAGGATCACATTCTTCAGTGTAGGATATCACTTCGGTGGGTATGATTACAACACAGGTCTCAGCACCTGAAGGAGGTATAGATTCCATGGCAGTCTGGGCCTGTTGAAACTCTTGCTCGATCATCATCAATTCCCTCTTCTTTTCCATCATCTCTTCATAAACCTCCTCTGGAGACCTGAGTTTCTTGAAAGGTTCAGGGCTGTAGTCCTGTTTAGGTTCAATGTTTTGATATTCACATATCACAATCTCTGGATCCTCAACCAAGGATTCATAGAGATAGTCCTCTATTGCCATTCCTCCATAAAGTGGCTCAACGTCAGGAGGACTATCACCTGGAATAGCTTTGGCCTTCTGGATAATTTCCTCATATGCCTCTTCTGCACTCTTTAATAATTTTGAAACTGGTTCCTTTCCTTCAACTGCGGTGAATGGTATCACTGTTGGAGAAGGTTTGCGCCCTCTTTGTACAGCTTGTCCTGTTTCTGGTTCTGATTCAACACTGGCCCAGTATTCAGAGCCCGATGTTTTATTGGTGTCATCCATTACAGTGGCTTGTCTCGGATCCTCTGCTGAGGAAGCACTTTCACTCACAGACAAGAGCTCATGGACGCTTAGTTTGTTCTTTTCTTTCCAAGATTTCTCATCTTCAGATGAGTCTTCAATGATAGGGAGTGGCTGGGTTGAGTGTCTGAGTTTACCTTTGTGATACTGTTTGTCACCAGTAATTCTTCTGTGACTTGGACTGCTATCACTGTCCTCTTCCAGGGATGATGCAGATGTAGGTGATGACCCTGGAGTAAAGCTAGATGCTTGAACACTGGATGAACCCTTTGACAGGGATTCAGTGATACTCTCTACCTCTTCATCAGTGCTTTGTCTTTGTCTGATGACTGGAATGGCTTTCTTAAAAGTTGTACTGGGAAGTGTTTCAGAAGCTCCAGCACTAGCCATGAGAGGGGATTTTCTCCATGCGAAAGTTCCTTCATTGTATGTGCTTCCTTCACTAGACAGTGACTTCAGTTTAATGGAGGTACTATCAAGCACAGCCTTTCTGACGTCTTTTTCATTGGACAATTTCTTTTCTTTCTCACTATCAGAAAGGGACATTTCCTCTTCATCACCCATATCCATTATCTGACTGCGGATAACGTCTTCATCTTCTATAGATGAGTCAGCACTTTCAGTTTTGATCTCCTCACTGATAGACGACACATCGCTCACCTTCAGCCTCCTCCTTTGAACCTCAGGTGAAGGTGAAGGTGTGAAATCACTTCCACTGCTCTCTTCCATTGCTTGGAAACTAAGACGCCTTTTCCCACCTTCAACCACCTCCTTAACTTGCAGGCCTTGTTCTTCTTCTACATTATTTTTAGTTGAACTGCATACCACCTGGGACTCATTCAGTTTCTCTGAAAACGGTAAAATTTGAGGTTGAACGTCATCTTCTGCTTTAGATTGTGCCTTGGTAGCTGTCTTGGACACAACTCTGTTCTCGAATTCATCTATTCCACCAGCATGGAAAGATATCTGTAATATCGCAGCTTCTTTTGTAATTTTATCTGGCTCATTTGTAGATTCTGGTTGTTGTTCAGAGGGAAGGGTGGTATCAGCTACTTTTGCCACCACTTGATTGCTGTTAGCTGATGTCAACCGTGGGACTTTTGCGACCAGCGCAGGTTCTTGTGACTGTTCCTGAACTTCAGCCTTCTGAACAGATGTTGCAGGCTCACTCAGTTTGATTTGGTCTTCAACCTTTGCTGTCTTGACTTCAATCTTCTCTGATGGAGGTTGTTGTGTTTTATTCATTGGAACAGTAGACAACTCAACTGTGGCTTTTGAGGGCTCAGTTTTGTCAGTAGCTATGGGAATTTCTTTCACAATTGAGTCCTCTTTTGCCAAATCTGTTCTTTCTACAGTTACATCTGTTCTGGCCAATTCAGATTCAGGGACCACTCGTGGTTTAATGGTTTCTGCTGTAGATTCAACTAACTGCTGTTTTTCTTCAATAAGTGGAACCTTCACTGCATTTGGTCCAGACTCAAGTTCAGCTTTTGTAGTTGCTACAGCTGTGGCTTTTGGTTTGATGTATGTGGGCTCTATCTCTGTTGCTGGCCTTGTTGTTGCTGTCGGCATAGGCGTGGTTGGTTGTTCTGTAACTCCAGCTGCAAGCTCAGCCTTTGCAGGAGCAGGTTTTAGCTCCACCTTTTTGAATGCAAGTATGGCTGGTGTCTCTGGCAAAGCTGTTTCTAGTGAAGGCTGAGGCAATTTTCCTGAGTCTCCCAGTTGTTCCACCAAAGCCTTTTGTGTGTGGCAGTTTAGACACAGCCATTCCTTCTGCAATAAAACAAACACAACATGATTAATAATGTCACTGCACCACTACTACAAATGCATCAAATTGGTGTAAAAGATAAAATCACTGGTAGTAATATTTTTTATTCAGATGAAGATGACGTTCTATTGTTATCACACAGAACGTCTTACTGTTGTTTGCCAACTTTTGCCCATTTTCAATAAGAATTTACATTAACTCAGAAATTGAACAGGGATGAATATTTTCCCTAAAAATATACTGTATGAAAGATACTCTTTTAATGTATAGGCCAGCAGGTCACAAAAATGAATTGTCAATTTTGTTAATGTTTTAATTGGTCAAAACTGGAAAAATGTCACATCACACTAAATTCAACACAACAGCTAAATACATTATTCAGTTTGTTTTTTATTATGCTTGCTTGCAATTATAACCACTACAGATGATGGCCCACATGATAATCCCACAAATCATATCAATGCTATCCAGATAATTACTTGGTAATCTGAAAGTCCAGCACTTACTGGCTTTCTGATGAAATGTGATAATAACAATGAAACCAGAAATTAAAAAAAAAGGATCGGTCATATTCTGCAGAGCAGAATATGAGCAATACCAGAAACCAGAAGGTTGGCAGTTCAATCCTCGCTCCCTCCACCCTGTCACTGGGCAAAACACTTCAGCCACCTTGCCTTCTCAGCAAATAAATGTGGTATGGCATCTTCAATTAGGTGTTGAAACTTTCTAAACCATACAAGCCGATGGCAGAAGGGGCTTTTTTGTGCTGATAATCCTCCTGATCAGAGCAGCCATTTGAAAGAACGGCGCCGCAAATAGCAAGTAATGTGGCCTCGTTGTATCTTTTGTCGCTGAGAGGGTCGTGATGGGGCCTCCATATTAATGACGTGCTTAACAGAGACACTGAACAGCATACCATAGTGTGGTGGGTTTATAATAATAAGTTTTGATAATGATGAGACCAAACAGATATTGTGCATGTCAAGTGATGGCAGATGGCGTGCAGCAGTGTAAGGAAATGTGGTAATGCAAAATAAGAATACATAAGAAACGCGAGTGTAAATGTGTGACAAAACTAATAAACGGTCAACAAAAATTATGGCTAGAATTAAGTAATTACGGCACAAGCAAGTGCACGCCATGTATTGCTTCTGCGTACGCAAGCATATGTTTTGACCACATAACATATGCATACGTTTTGGACGCTTCGCGCTGGATGATGACGTCACTGCTGCTAGACTGCAAAACTATTGTCGAGAGGCGTCCAAAACGTCCTTACTTTGCATATTGTCCCCATAAATGTCACTTAAAAGGAGTTTCAAATGAAGACATATGAGTTAAATATAAATACTGAATTACTGTAAGTGAATTAATTGACCAAAAGGACAAAAAGCGAATCAACTGTATTTCACAGGTCCACTACAACTCCCATGACCACCACATACGCAGACGATGACATCACAGACACAGGCTGAACGTCTTTATCGTCTTTATGCTGTCTTTATCATTGAAAATTCAACAAAACACACATGCATATAAAGCCTGCCGTGCTTACATCCAATGCTTAATTTCCTTGTATCGATTCAATCGAATGATTACCTTTTTAAACAATGTTAGATCGATATAGGCCGTCAAGAATGGAAACTTGCTAAATACAGATCGATGTAGTTGGATCGCAGAAATATACATCGATGTAGTGAATGAATCGTTACACTCCTTGAATGAATGTTCTGTGATGGCCGGAGTGGCCGTAGGCCCAAATTGACAGCCACGATTTTGTCAGTCTACCCTGGGGCAGCTGTGGCTACAGATGTAGATATTGTACAATCACCTGTGTGTGACTGAGGAGTGAATGAAAATGGGGTACCTTGAAAAGTGCTATATAAAATTGTATCCATTATTATTATTATTAATATGACCTTTGTTATTTCCAGGTATACCTATAAAGGACCAATAATTGACAATATGGCTCTTAAAAACACCCCCCTCGTCACCAGTCAAGAGTCATTAACGGGTGAGTACTTTAATTTAGTTTTATTATACAGTGATTTCTTGGCTTTACACCTGACTGACTTGAATATGATATGAATGATAGAAATGTTTTAATGTTACCTGAAATGTAACACAATTAATGTTGCATACTGGCCACGGTTTGAGCTTGCAACAAATGAATTCACTTGATGATTTCAAATACAAAACTGAATGGATTGTGTTTGCCTTTTCAGGTTCCACTGTACAATGATGAATGAAATACCAAAAAATGTTCAGGATGCTTAGTATTTATCTGCATCTAATACTGTAGGTAGGATTACTTTGAAATAAGGCCAAAATGCACAATTATGACAACTAGCATAATCGGAAGGATAGTTTCTTATATACAATAAACATTTGAACAGAGTTTTCCCTCAACCTCTGTTTCGTGATTTTCTGTAGAAACTGCTGATGGGGGTGGGAAGTGTGTTATTGATTTTCTGGCACAAGCCCGAGCTGGCTGAGATACTCGACTTTCTGCAGCCCAGACAGAGCACAGCTCTTTATAACTCCCACCTGCTGTCTGCACACATTGTTGACCTACTAATCTCTAATAAGCAGAGTGCTTCATGCTAAAATAAAGGAAATTCAGCCCTTCCTTTTTCTAATCTGATAAATGCGATGAGATGAAGCAAAGATGAGTTAATGTTTGGATGAGTGTCAAATGACTCATTCCATACATTTACCAATTGAAAAGCAAAATGCTTCCAAACAAAATGGACCTGTCTAATTCAACAACCATGCTAATTGGTAAATCAACCACAGAGGCACTCGGTTCATAAAAACTGCAAGCATTCCAACGATTCCTTTCCTTCTGTAGTATAATGCCAGTGGTAACTTTTGTCTCTCAGCAGTTAGAAATCCTCAGTGGAGTAACTTGAGTTTGAGCAGATGTCAAAAAAAATGGTGACAGCAGCAGCTTTGATATTCTACAGAGCTCAGTGGTTTGGGTAGTGGGTCACATTGCAGGACACAACTCAAACAAAGACCAGAGATGTGCAATACTTAAAACTTGATACCATTGAATCTATGGTGTACATGCATTGGTGATGTTTACCTACTGACCTCAAGGGCTCCCCCTAAAGGTCAAAGTCATCTATCTGATGATTATTGTGATTATGTGATTATTTCATTAAATGAATCTATTGATTGAAAAAACTGTGGACTATAGTGGAATAATCTTACAATTTGGACTTCAATGAAAAGGTTATAGAAAAAACTTTGGAGTTTAAACTATAATCAAGGTCAAGTTTATTTATAGAGCACATTTTAAAACAGCCACTACTGACCCAAAGTGCTGTACAAGTGTAACAAAACAGTATGATAATGAAAAATTACAATAAATACAAAGATTAAAATATAAGAGGCTAAAATAATAACAATAAAATAGCTAAAAAAAAAAAATGTCCAGCTAAGCTTGCGTTAAAAGCCAGTGCAAACAAGTGTGTTCTGAGCATTGATTTGAAACTCTCAACGGAAGTAGCAGTTCTAAGGTTGAAAGGTAAAGCAGCCAAAGGTAAAGTAGACACTGACCACAAGACCTCAGAGCTGTGACCGGAAAACAAGCAGTTCTGATAAATAGGGTGGAGTCAGTCCATGAAGAAATTTAAAAACAAATCATAAAATCTTAAACTGAATTCTAAAAACAGCAGGGAGCCAGTGGAGAGAAGCAAATGCAGGAGTGATGTGCTCATGCCTTTTAGTTCCTCTAAGCAGGCGAGCAGCTGCATTTTGGACCAGTTGTAAGCGGACTGTTCAAGTATAAATGGATATGGAGAGTTGCAATAGCCCAGGCAAGATTTTAATCAAGAAGTGAACAACCTTTTCTATCTGGTTTAAAAACAGGTATGGTTTAACCTTCCCAAGAAGTCTAAGCTGAAAAAAGGCAGTCTTTGCCACCGAGCTAATTTGATTGCCAAATTTAAAAGAACTATCACTTAAAAACATCAAGACTTTTCACAGAGGGGCCACAGTAGACCAATGCCACTGTTAAGGCCAGAGAGAAGGTCGAGCTCACCAAATATGACAATCTCTGCTTTTTGTAATTTAAATTAAGGAAATTTGGGGACATATTTTAAATATTTGATATTCTGTAAGCACTAAGTAATCCTCCAGATGAGTTAGTTTCATAGTTAAATGGTAAATGCATTTGCACATCATCTGCAAAGACGTGAATTGGGATTTTACATATTTTTTAAATGCATCCCAGTGGGAGTAGAGAGAAAAAAGGACTGGGCCCATAATTGAGCCTTGAGGCACCCTACAAGCTGACGGAGAGAAAGTTCCACGATTAACAGAGAAGGGCCTGTCTGTAGAAATATGATTTAAACCACTTTAGGACAGAGCCTTTGAAGCGTGCACAGGACTCAAGACAAGATATAAAAATTTGCTGAATGCCACAGTCAAATCTAAAAGTACCAGCACAGCTGAACTACCGGAGTCAGCTATTAAAAGAAGAACTCCACAAGTATGTTTTTCCATTGGCTTGTTTGTGGGTTTTTTCCAGAGTTAAAAATGAGTAGTTTTACTTTATATTAGTTTTATTTAGTCACATTATACAGTGTTTTTTTTTCTTTCGTGCACTGCTTTTAACTGGGTCTATGCACATTGAAAGGCGCTTACAAATAAAATGCATTATTACTATTATTATTATTGTTTACTTCTCTTAGGAATGTTGACATGTTACTTAAAACTGCTTTAAAAAAAGGATTTAAAAAGGGAAAAAATGTACACAATGATCATCACTGAAGCATCTTTATATGATTCAACTGATATACTAATTTAATGTAGTGTAGTGTAGTGTAGTACACTACACTAGTACACTAGTTTCCATAGACATTGTGCAATTCTGTTGATTAACAAAAATAGTGAATTTTATTTTGAGCATTTTCATTTCTTCCCGTGAGACAGATTCCAAAAGGTTTATTCATGGGTGGGTTTATAGATGAATAACACTAAAAGAGATGATGTGCTTCTTATGTAATTGACACTTCTCACTTGGCTGTGGACACCAGAGATGGCAAAGCTTCAGGGCTTCAGGTCGATTGTGTGTGTGTGTGTGTGTGTGTGTGTGAGGTGGTGGTGGGGTGATGTATCCCTCATCAAAGCTGATCAAAACAGCCACAGTTTGGCTAAGTAGATAGTATGACTAGTCTATTTATTTATAGGATATTTTACAACATAAAGGTACATTGCTTCAGTCATAGGACCTATCCATAAAAAAAAAACATTTGAAAGAGCTGAGTGCCAGCAACATGTCTAGCCATTTTCCCTTTTGAATGTGCTTTAGCTGATGCCATGAAAAGCCTGCAAGTGACTGTGGTGTGATAAGTAGAGCACGTGTGTCAAGCTTTGTGCGTGACAGAATGAACTCTATTTGCTTTGACCAGTAGAAAATAGCCATTGCCTCGTACTAAATTTGTGTTCATTATAAGATCGATAGGCGGAAAGGCCAGTTGATGCAATAATCAGTTGTGATGTCGGTGCTAGCCCCAAGTCCTAAAAGTTTAATTGCGTTTGCCCCAGAAGAGACAGTGTAAAGGAGAGACGCTGCAGGAGTCTATATTGATTTATGCAGCCTATTTAAGAAAGCTTGTAGTGCTTGAGGATGCCTATTATCATATTGACAAGAATATAAGACAGTATTTTTTCCCTAGAGAAAACCTTTTTAAAAAGGGTCTAGAGATTTGTACATGCAAACAAGCAGGTGATGCCAAATGCCTTTTCCAAATACAAGTAGGCATGGGCCAGTTACCAGTTTCAAGGTCAATATGAAAAAGTCACAGTTTCAAAACCACTAAATTTGTGCGTTATACCGTTCCTACCGCGTGTCATACCTAGGTCCAGCACGGCCACTACACGGAAATACTTTGTCACGTACCGTGTTATTCCTCGCAGTCGAAACTGGTCTTCCATGTGTTGAAACCACAGGCGATAGCTTCCTTGTTAGCATTATTGAGCGGCGCCAGGAGGGCCGCGCTGTTGTCAGTCGACATATTACTCACGTCGAGGGTCACCAAATGTGGAGATTTGATCCAGAAGGAGACAGGAGTGGAGGATAACGGGAATAAAGCATTTACTCTCCACTGAACAAGGAACGACTACTTACCAACGTCTCATTTGCTAACAACAATCACATGACCCAGAAACAGAAGTTTTTGGACTAGTGTGACCTGCCACTATGAAATAATAACATAACATATAACGTTTTTAAACGATTTTTAAGTCGTGACCTTCTTTAGCCACTTGATTGCATTTATTTGCATTTTGCTTTTTTTTTTTTACGAAGAAAATATTTATTGTGTTGTGACTTGAGTTGCAGGATTAGCTACAGTAGACTGCATTGAGAACTGCATTTTATTTATTATTATTTCAAAAGATTTCAGTTATTTTTTGTTAATTTTAAATACATATATAGTATGTTCCACTTTAAGCATGTTATATTACATGGTTTAAAAATGCCCTTTTTTTCTCTTTTCAGTAAAGTTATATCAAAATAACAGATTTTAGAACTTTAATTATAATTCAGTGAAACCATCAAACTGTGGTATTTTTGCCCAAGGTTATCAAACGGGTGCAGAATTGGTGGCACACTACTACGTGCCATTCTGTCCTTGTACAACCGGAGCAGGAGCCTGGTTCGCATTGCCAGCTGTAAGTCAAGCCTGTTTCCGGTGAACGTTGGCCTCCACCAAGTCTGCCCTTTGTCATCGATTCTGTTCATAATTTTCATCGACAGAATTTCTAGGCGCAGCCGAGGCGTCGAGCGGGTCCAGTCTGGGGGCCCTAGGATCTCATTTCTGCTATTTGCTGACGATGTGATCCTGATGGCCTCATCGGGCTGGGACCTTCAGTGGTTACTGAGGCGCTTTGCATCTAAGTGTGAAGCTTCTGGAATGAGACTCAGCACCTCCAAATCCGAGGCCATAGTTCTCAGTCGGAAAAGGGTGTATTGCTCCCTGTGGGTTGGTAATGAGGTCCTGCCCCAGGTGGAGGGGTTCAAGTATCTCGGGGTCTTTCACAAGTGAGTGAAGGTTGGAGCGTGACGTCGAAAGGCGGATCGGTACAGCATCTGCAGTAATGTGGTCAGTGTACCGGACCGTCGTAGTGAAGATAGAGCTGAGCCGGAAGGCAAATCTCTCAATTTACCGTATAGATTGATCTATGTTCCCACCCTCACCTATGGTCATGACCTTTGGGTATAGGTGATGATGTCAGTCATCTGAGTGGGGCTCAGAGTAGAGCCGCTGCTCCTTCACATCGAGAGGAGCCAGTTGAGGTGGCTTGGGCATCTAGTCCGGATGCCTCCCAGACGTCTCCCTGGTGAGGTGTTCCAGGCATGTCCAGCCAGGAGAAGGCCCTGGGTCAGACCTAGGACATGCTTGCGTCTCACAGCTGGCCTGGGAACACCTTGTTGTCCAGGAAAGTCTGCACTTCCCTACTGAGACTGCTGCCCCCGCTACCCGGACCCGGATAAGCGGACGAAAATGGATGGATGGAAGGATGATTATCATACCATTAGAATCTCATACCGTCCCATGCCTAAAAGCGAGTCAGAGCTTTTCTTTGTCACTCACACACTCCAGTCAGCTGGAGAGATGCAGCCGTGACACAGACCCGCTTAAAAAAAAAGTGTTGGGCAAGTTAGCAAAAAACAGATGAGGTGTTATAATGCTAATTTTAAGATAATGATCAATTAAGTCATCAAACAACTGTCAAGCAGCTAAATAATACAACTCTTTTTAGTGTAATCTACTAGTTGTTATTTCAATTATATAATGGGTCTTGGAAAAAGTGGGGTCATCTTGTATTCAGTGTCGCATATACAGAAAATTGGTTCAAGAACCGACAGTGAAGTAGGACTCCTTATTTATCAATGAAATATTTTCGTAGTTAGCACATAGAAAACCAGTTTACAACCTTCTAAATACATTTTTATTAGAGCCCTCTTGACCCCAGTCATCCGTGTTACCCAATATAGTAGACATAATAACAGTAACTAGGGCATTTAAGACATAATAAGACTCATGCTCATGTGTTGTGGGTGGACAAGAAGTGATGTTGTGGATTCAGAGCTGAGTTTCATCTTGATGTGGCTTATGGCTGCAATAGTAGCCCATTTTTTTTATTAGGGGTTTTTATTTGCGATTATTGTGCCTGTTGTGAGATAATTCAAACCTGCAAAAATAGACCGGCGATCAAGACTGGTGAATGTGCATTTGACCGAACATTATAGTAACATTACTGACACCTAGTGACTAGAGTAGAACACTATGTTAATGTCTTTAATGTGTCTTGTGTAAGCCTTATATTGGTATTTTAGTGCAGCCATTTTTTATGCTTGAAAATGCTTAACAAAAAATACATAGCATTAGCTTAAATATATGTATGTTTTGTCTAATGATAGGCTGTATTCAACCACAAAACTGCATGCACTATTATTTAAAATATTTTTGAAAAACTATGTCAATGAGTGAATCCGTGAAATTCAAATCGCGACGTAGCGAGAGATGACTATTTGGGTCAACACAGTATTTTTATCCTGCGACAGTGATTGCCTGGTTTGTCAGCAACATTTGTTTCACACTCAGAAATTAGCACATATTTACCATGTAGGTTATTTGGCATCAATGTTTTACAAAGTAAAGCAACTATGATAAACTCAAAGGTCAAAGTCTAAAGTACGATATATGTGGAGGTTCAGCTTGTTAGATTACATACACCTTATTGCAATAAAATATAACATCATTTAACATTTCAATATTAAATATTAATAAATATTATATTAACATATATCATATTCCTATAATAGTTCATATTCAGTTGACTTCAGCCTTTTCAGGTTAAGAGCCTATGGTCAACAGGAACAAGGTCAAAAATCTGTTCTATATAGTCAAGTCATACATCAAACTAAAGCACTTGATGAGAGCTTTCCAGATTTGTAACAACTTGGTCAATAGGCCCTCACAATGACCCCAGAAACAGTTTTTTTTTCACAAATCTGCACTCACCAATCAACAAAAATCACAAATACACAAAAAACCTGACCAACATACAGTATAGCTACTTTTCCTTCAGAGCTTATGAACATGTTACATGCAAAAAGCAAATGTCACCGAGTTTTCATTTTTGCAATTTCACAGAAACATCATAGCTTTAAAACAAAACATTGTAACCTGGCCAAATACCTGCACCAAAAGCCTTTCTCAGTACATAGTTACTGTACATACAGTATGTGGACTGCCCACCCACATACAATGAAGAAGAAAGTGAAAAATTGCATGATGCCACTGATCTGCTGAAAACAGATGGCCCGAGAAGAAGGAAGTATCTCCTGCTCTAATGTAATGCACTATATTGACTTTGACGTAATCTGCTTCACCTCTACTTATTATTGAGCATATCACACAACATTTCCATCTCAAATCTCTCTCACGGGTTCTGGCAACAGCCTCGCTTGATTCTCTGATGCAACATCAGATCCCATCTCGCTAATGCTGTTGCACAACAACCCTAATACATTTTGTGTATCGCGGGTCTGCTGAAGACATGAGCTATTATGTAATGACAGCACTTGGATGGCTGCATCAGTCATGTCATATAGCCTGGACTTAACATGGAAACACTTTAAAGGCACAAGTGTTATCCAAATTCCCCAGTCACAAATGTGTCACATCACACATTCCCTGTGTATTTTAATAACATATATCACCACTGAGTTTTAAGGGATTCCCACTGAACAAAAGGGGGAAAATGATAAGATTGAAGTATTGTACTTACCCCACCAGTATGCGGCATGGGGTTAAATCCACAGAGGCTACAGACAACACTCTTGCATTCTGTACATGTGTTGTAATCGGGTGGTTCCTTGGAGGCCATATTGAGTTCAACCTTACAGAGTGGACAGGTGGCCAGTGTATCTGCTTTGGGAATATCCACTTTGGGGCCTTCTGTGACTTTTGTTTTCTGGGCTCTAACATGAGCCAAGGAGGTAGGTTTGGTCTGTTGAGGCGGTTGTGGTTTTTGTGCATCTGGTACTTTGTTTTCCTTTGCAGGTGACATCTTAGGAGAAACTGGAGTAGTTTTGGGCTCATCTTGAACAGCAGACGTTATCAACGTGGATGCAGAGCTGAAAATGGAGGAACCAAATCCAAACATTTTACCGGTGACAGTCTCAGCTGCCTTTGGTTGTGTTTTTGGAGCACCAAATCCAAACAGCCCACCAGATTCCTGTTTAGGAGCTGCAGCTGCTGGCGGTGGTGTATATTTGACAGGAGATTTCAAAGGCTGCTGAGGTGGTTTCCCATCTGCCGGTTTTGCAACACCAGCCTTGACCTCTGGTTTTGGACTTTGAGAAATGTCTCCCTGGGTTGGGGGTTTTCCAGTAGGAGGCTGCTTGGTCAGACCCTGGCCCTTTCCTTGATCACCACCCGCAGGGACTTTTGTCTTTGGCGCCACACCTTCCGATAAATACGGCTTTTTCAGTGTACGTGTCTGTGAGTCCTCGTTCAGGGGTTTAGCGCCCTCTTCTTTGACTGATGTAGACTTCTCTGGCTGAACAACTATATGTTCAGAAGGAGGAGGAGGAGGAAGACCAGTTCTGGTAGGTGAGGGCTGAGGTTTCACTGCAGAAAGTCCAGTAGTCTCAGATACTCCAAGGGCCCTCTGCATCTGACAGTTCAGACAGAGCCATTCCTTTACCTTAAAAAACAGCAAACGGTCAGTATTTAGGATTAATATATGAGCAACCATTGAATTTTCAAAGCAAATACAAACTATCTTTAACATAGACATAATTTGACGCATTTATCCAATTTACCTCTGAGACACTGGGCATTGGATTGAAGCCACACTGGTTGCAGACAGTCGTTTTGCATTCTGTGCATGTGTTGAAGTTGGGAGCATCCTTAGAATCCATCTTGAGTAGCACCTTACAGAGTGGGCAGGGGGGCTGAGCTGGTTTTGGAGGTGCTATAGGTGCTTTGGGGAGCACGGATGGCACGTTAACCACTGTTGAGGGAGTCGTTTTCACCTGTGGTGTCTCCAGTTTTGCTTCCTCAGTTTTCTGGACTGCAGGTGGTTTAATGTCCTTTGCAGGTATTGTTTTAGGAGAAGCAGGCGGCATCGTTTTAGGAGAGGCCTGCATAGACATTTTACGTGGAGTCGGAGGTGTTGTTTTTGTTTCATCTTGAACAGCTGAGGTTATCAAACTGGATGCTGAATTCAAGAAAGATGATCCAAAGCCAAACATCTTCCCAGTCACTGACTCAGCAGGTTTAGCAGATTGCGTTTTAGGACCACCAAAGCCAAAGAAACTCCCTGATTCCTGTTTTGCAGGCTGGGTTGTTGCCGGCATTGATTTGGCTGGAGATTTCACAGCTTTTGCAGGTTGTTGGGGGATAATTTTGCCTGCTTCTGGTGCTGTTGAGGGAACAGCCTTTACAGTAGAGGCCCCAGAGTCTGAAGGCTGGCTCAGGAGTATTCCAGGTTGTCCTTTAGGGATAGTCTCAGGTGAAGCAAATGCAACATCATTCTTCTTGATTTCAAGAGGAACACTTTTTTCAGGCAATGAAACAGCTGCCACTTTTGCCTTCTCAGATGGTTCACCAATGGCTGGGGATTTGCTGTCTTTGGTAGTATCTATCCTGATAGTTTCGACAGGTTTGGGTTCCTTTGTGTCCTCCTGAGAATTGCGAATAGCTGTATCTTTCTCCGTCGTGGGGGGAGGCATCTCTTTGCTTGGTGAAGATAGAGATTTCATCAGGGGAAGCCCAAGAGGTTCAGAGGCACCAAGTGCTCTCTGCATCTGACAGTTAAGACATAGCCATTCTTTCCCCTGTAAAAACAAAACATGCAATATTACTCGTATCATGTGTCAGTTTCAATAGTTTTGTGATACATTACTCAAGGTCTATCATTGGATTACCTCTGCTTTATTTGGCATGGGACTAAATCCACATTTGTTGCAAACTGTGGTTTTACATCCAGTGCAGGTGTTGTAATTAGCTTGATCTTTGCCATCCACATTAAATTCAACCTTGCAAAGAGGACAGTTGAGCTCGGTTGCTTGCGGAGGAGGTAATGGAGCATCTACTTTTAAAGGTTCTGATGAACCTTGGTCCAATTTCTTCATTCCTGGTGGCGAAGCCTTGACTTGGTGAGGTTGGTCCACAATCTTCTCCATCGCTTGTTGATGAATATTGGCAGATTTCACTTCCTTTGTGGAGGTTTTTATTGGAGATACAGTGGGGCTCGACTTGACCGTTGGGATATGAGATGCTGGCATTTTATCAGAGCTTTGTGCCGGGGCAGACATTTTACGAGAACTTGGTGGTGTAATGTGTGATTCCTCACGAACGGCGGTTGTTACTAAAGATGATGCTGAGCTAAAGAAGATTGAACCAAATCCCATCATCTTCCCTGTCACTGCTTCAGCTGCATTGGAGACCCCTTGCTGAGATTTTGTAGCATCAATGTTAACTAAACTTCCTGTACCTCTGGTTGGCTGTGCTGTGGAGGGGGAAGCTTTGGCAACAAGGTTTGGCTCTTTGCTTGGGGATTTGGATGGCTGCTTTATATCAGCGGACGAGGCTCCGTGGCCAACTAACTTTTGAATTTCTTCTGCTACCTGCTCTTTTTTATCCGATGCGTCTGTTGTTGCAGGTGAGGTTGGTAGTGTTTGAGCCTCCTTCTTCTTTAGTGATGGTTTAACATCTGTGCTGGCAGGAGATGCTTGTTCAGTTAAAGGTGTGTCAATGTTTGAACCTGCAGGTGCCTTCGCTTCAACTGGAGTTACTGTGGAGATTTGGACTTCTTTAGCAGGTAGTGAACCAGGTTTCATCTCGTTTGTTGGAACTTCATTCCTTTCTACTGCAACTAGTGGAATTTTGTCCTTCTGATTGTTGTCCATATCTCCTTTTTGTATTGGTATCATTTCTTTATTTTGATAAGGGGTGGCAGCAGCTGGTTTAGTCACTTTGTTGGGTGATGACTGAGGTTTCACAGATGGCGGTTCTACTGCTTCTGCTGTTGAGACAGCTCTTTGCATCTGGCACGTCAGACACAGCCACTCCTTTTTCTATAAGACAAAAGTACTGAATATTGAGTTTCTCCTTTGCAATTATATTATCCATTGTGGCATAAGCAATACTTTACTTACCTCTGAAACGTTTGGCATAGGATTGAATCCACACTGTTTGCAGACTGTACTCTTGCAGTTGGTACATTTATCGTAGTTAGGTACCTCTTTGGACCCAATGTTGAGGTCAGCCTTACAAAGTGGACATGTGGACTCGGCATCTTTTTGAGATGGAGTTGTGTCCACTTTGGTCTGTTCAGATAAAGCCTGTTGTTTTTGCTCTGGCCTAATCTGTTGTTCCTTCTTCTGGACAGAAGAAGATGGACTCTGTTTTGCGGGGGACATCTTGGGAGAGACCGGTGGAGTGGTTTTGGGCTGGTCCTGAACTGTAGAAGTAATCAAAGTGGATGCACTGCTGAAAATAGATGATCCAAAGCCAAACATTTTCCCTGTCACTGATTCTGCTTGTTTCACAGCTTCAGGTTGGGTTTTACTGCCACCAAAACCAAAGAAGCCTCCTGATGCTTGCTGCGGTGCTGCAGCAGCAATATTCTGCTTGTGTTCAGCTTGCCTTGTCTGGCCTGGTGATGTTTTGTGATCATCTTGTGGTATCTTTTTAGTAGGAGCACTAATGCTGTCTTTCTGACCATCTGGCTTGTTAGCAGACTGAGCTGTTGCAGGCTTTGTTATTCCAGCTGTTGTCTGTTTCTGAGGTGAGATTGGTGTTGGAGCCACTTTCTTTTCAGGTTCAGCTCTGCTGATGACATCTTTTGTGGAAACTTGAGAGTTAGGAGTTCCTGTAAGGTGGCTTGTGCCCAGAGCTCGCTGCATTTGGCAGGTGAGACACAGCCACTCCTTCACCTAAGAAAATAAAGTCATTAAAAATTATTTATGGATCTATTCTCTATAACCATTGGGGTCATGGAGAAGCTGGGTCCTATAGATACACCACCAGACTGATTGCCGAATTGCAGATTTATTCCAATTTATTAATGGATTATGTTATGTCATCTGTGTGTAATAGACATTGTTTTATTTTTTAGGTCATGAGCTACTTATTTTTCAGATAGTAGTAATGCTTAGGGGTGTTGCAAGATCTCGTAACAAGAATGTGATAAGATTTCTTGCTGGAGAAGCTGTCTCGCGAGAACAGGCCAGCCGGAATCAGATTTTGAACTATGGCATCACAACTATGAATGATATTAGATGTAATATGGAAGTGGCAGTGTGCATGGCACAATTGGAACCGCACATTAAGTGCTTATCGCAGACTATAGACCTTGCAATCCAACCCAGTGTCAATAAGTGACATCTGGCTGTTTTTTCCGTCTGAGTTGAACAACTGCCGATATGTCTTAATGTCCAAGCAAAAGCTGTAGTAATTATACATTTGCTCAAAGTTACTTAAGATTTGTCAGATCAAAACACGTAGATGTTCCGACTTGTCTGTAGCCTTAATCACAGAGTGGTTCTGTTTCCTGTTGTTACATTTGAGTGTCAACTTTACAAGCACCAGCGATCACTGGTTCTGCTTCACATATAGAAAAGATCCGTGTTGGCAATTTAGCTACATGGTCGCTATATTTAGCGAGTAGGGGTGCGCATTAAAAGTGAAAGTCAGGAAATGTTTCTTGCTTCATGCATCTGTTTGGTAATTAAATACAAGTGGTCAACAAAGGTAAAGTATCCACATCTAGTAATGCTAGATTCCAATGTTTACCATACTGTATATGTAGCAAAAGAGTAAAATGATACAACATATAAAAATATAGTCTTACCTTTGTTTCATTTGGCAAGGGGTTAAAGCCACACTGATTACACACAGTCTTTTTGCATTTAGTGCAGCTGCTGTAGTTGGCTTGGTCTTTCGAACCCAAGCTGAGTTCAACCTTACAGAGTGGACAGGTAGAACCTGGTTTGACAGCTGAATTGGTTGCTTCCGCTGCCTTTGGAGGTTCTGATGTGACCTTATGACCCCCTTTGCCTGGACCTGATTGAGGTGTCTTGCTCTGCTGTGTTTGCTCCAGCTTCTGTGGAACATCAAATTTAATTTCTCTTGCAGGTGACTTTTTGGGAGACGTTGGTGGTGTTGTCTTAGGCTGATCCTGAACAGCAGATGTTATTAATGTAGATGCAGAGCTAAATATTGAGGAACCAAAGCCAAACATTTTTCCAGTCAGTGAATTCTCTGCATTCTGCTGAGATTTTGTTGCAGCGGCATTATTCTGCTTGCGTCCAGGTTGGCTTGCCAGATCTGAAAGTTTCTCAAGAACATTCTTCTCATTTTTCTGTGGTGTTTTATAATCAGGGTCTGGGCTAACCAATTTTTCTGGTGTATTTGAAACTTCAGGTTTTTCTAATTTACATGAGGTTGTAGAGGGCTTTTCATGTGGAAGTTCTGCATGGCTAGGATTTGCCTTTGTTTGCATTGCTGTGGCTGGCTTGGACATGTCCACTGATGTGACTGGAACAGGAACTTTACTCTTTGATGTTTGAGCCTCCTTTTGAGAAGCTGGTTGTTGAGATGTTTCAACTGCTCTTTTCGTCTGACAGGTAAGACATAGCCATTCGTTTTTCTGAAATTAAACAAATATAATTGGTGTGTGTTTTTTTTACTATAAAGTACTTCTAAGATTAAAAAAATACATATAAAGTATCGAGTCTTGACTTACCTCTCCAATAGGCATGGGATTAAACCCACACTGGTTGCACACAGTGTTTTTGCATTCAGTGCAGGTATTGTATTTGGGTTGGTCTTTCGAACCCATGTTGAGTTCAACTTTACAGAGAGGACAGGTAGAACCTGGTTTGACAGCTGATTTGGTAGCTTCTGCAGCCTTTGGAGGTTCTGATGTGACCTTATTTTCCACTTTAGCTGGACCTGATAGATGTGTTTCTCTTTGTGGTGTCTGCTCCAGCTTTTGAGGAACATCTGATTTCATTTCCCTTGTAGGGGGCTTTTTCGGAGAGGCTGGTGGTGTCAGTTTGGGTTGATCCTGAACAGCAGATGTTATTAATGTAGATGCAGAGCTAAATATTGAAGAACCAAAACCGAACATCTTTCCAGTCACTGAATCTGTAGACTTCTCTGTATTGTGCTGAGATTTTGTAGCGCCCAGGCCAAAATATTCTCCTTTCTCTTCCTGCTTTGCTGCAGTGACATTACTCTGCCTACGTCCAGGTTGGTTTGCTAGATCTGGTGGTTTCTCAGGAACTTTCTTTTCATTTTTCTGTTGTGCTTGATCATCAGGTGCTGGGCTAACCAACTTTGCTGGTGTGGTGGAAATTTCTGCTTTGCCTGACTTAACTGAAGTTGTAGACAATTTTTCCTGTGGGGGCTCTGCATGGCTTGGATGTGCCTTTGCTTGAGTTGTCGTAGTCGACTTGACTGCAACAGCAACTTTGCTATTTGATGTTGGAGCCTGTTTTGGAGAAGCTGGTTGCTCAGACGCTTCAACTGCTCTTTTTGTCTGACAGGTAAGACACAGCCATTCGTTTTTCTGAAATGAAGCAAATACAATTGGTTGTGTGTTGTTTCTTATATAAATTACTTGAATTGTAAAAATTACATATAGAGTGTTGGGTCTTGACTTACCTCTCCAACAGGCATGGGCTTAAATCCACACTGGTTGCACACAGTGTTTATGCATTCAGTGCAGGTATTGTAGTTGGCTTGGTCTTTCGAACCCATGATGAGTTCAACCTTACAGAGCGGGCAGGTAGAACATGGTTTGACAGCTGATTTAGTAGTTTCTGCAGCCTTTGGAGGTTCTGATGTGACCTTATTTCCCTCTTTAGCTGGACCTGTTGGAGGCGTCTTGCTCTGCTGTGTTGACTCTGTTTTCTTCTGCAGCTCCAACTTCTGATGAACGTCAGATTTAATGTCCATAACAGGAGACTTTTTGGGAGAAGCTGGGGGAGTTTTATTAGGATGATCCTGAACAGCAGATGTTATTAATGAAGATGCAGAGCTGAATATTGAAGAACCAAAACCAAACATCTTTCCAGTGACCGAATCTGTAGAATTTTCTGCGTCCTGTTGAGATTTGGTAGCACCCAAGCCAAAAAATCCTCCTGTCTCTTGCTGCTTTGCTTCAGTGGCATTGCTTTGTTTACGTCCAGGTTGGCTTGCTGAATCTCGTAGTTTTTCAGGAAATGTCTTCTCATTTTTCTGTTGTGTTTTATCATCAGGTGCCAGGCTAGTCAACTTCACTGGTGTGGTTGAAGTTTCTGGTTTGCCTGACTTAACCGAAGCTGATTTTTCTTGTGGGGGTTCAGCGTGGCTTGGATTTGCCTTTGGCTGCGATGTTGGAGCTGGTTTGGAGGTATCCATTGACTTGACTACAGCAGGAACTTTACTATGGGATGTTTGAGACTGATTTTGAGAAGCTGGTTGCTCAGATGTTCCCACTGCTCTTTTCATCTGACAGATAAGACATAGCCATTCATTTTTCTGAAATAGAGCATAGAAATAGAGCATTAATTGTGTGATTCTTTTGATGTCAAATTTAACATTTCAATAAGTTGGAACATAGATTTCGACTCACCTCTCCAATAGGCATTGGATTAAATCCACATTTGTCACAAACAGTGGTCCTACACTCAGTGCAGGTATTGTAATTTGGAAGTTCCTTCGAGCTGTTGTTCAGTTTGATATTGCATAGTGGACAGTTTTCATGGCCTGCCGGTTGGGTTTGAGGAATTGTGCCTGCCTTTGCTGGCTGTGATGGACCTTGTTTAATCTGGTTGGCCTCTTCCTGTTTCTTGACTTCCCGAGCAAGACTTTCAGGTCCTTTTGGTGGTATTTTGCTGGGGGATACCGTTGGTGTACATTTGGGAGAAATTTTGAGTTCATTAGCACTCTTTGGAAAGACCTGCACTGGGGCAGACATCTTGCGAGAGCTTGGCGGTGTAGTGTGTGATTCCTCCTGAACAGCTGATGATATTAGAGTGGATGCTGAGCTGAAAATAGAAGAACCAAAGCCAAACATCTTTCCAGTGATAGAGTCTGTTGTTTTGGAAGTGTGAGAACCTGTTTTAGGGCCACTCGAGCCATCTGAGGTAACTTTACTCTGTTTTAAATCAGACTGAGGAGTCTGGTCAAGTGCTTTCTGGGTATCACATTTCCTTAGAGGTTCCTGGTCAGACACTGGGGTACCCTGTTTGTTTTGTTCTTGTCCAAGAGCAGTCTTAGTTGCCGGTGTTCCAGCTGTGGGCTGACTCTTTTGCGGAGTAGTTGGTGCAGAACCCTGCTTCTTCTTTTCAGATGCTGCACTCTGCACATTCAGCGACACGTCGGATTTCAATGATTCCTTCTTAGTTGTTTCAACTTCATTTGAAACTGTTGTTTTGTGAGGTACAGAAGATGGATGGGTTTTTTTCACTGCATTTGGAGGTTTTATGGCAAGCTGTGTGGCTTCTGATGCATTCAGAGCTCTTTGCATCTGACAGTTCAAGCATAGCCATTCTTTTTCCTGGAAAACAAATATATTGAGAATAACAAAAGTGAATATTTACACTGATTGTACATTGTTGCTGTCCAGTGAAAAAACATGTTTTTCTAATAAATCAGAAAATTTATGTTTTGGAGACACTTGTTTGTTGGTCACAAATCAAGAGAAAAAAAAAGAAACTTGTAAAGAAAAAGAAATCTCAGATGTATGTTTTTTCAAATGATTTGAAATTAATAACTAAAGAAATATATGTATTATTGGAAAAATTATATTTGTTTTAATTACCTTTGCTAGATTTGGCACCGGGTTAAATCCACACTGGTTACAAACTGTGTTTTTGCATTCTGTGCATTTGCTGTAGTTGGGAGGATCCTTGGAACCCAAATTAATTTCCACCTTACACAAAGGACAGGTAGATTTGCCGTCTTTGATAGCTGTAGCCTCCTTTGATTGATCAGATGGAGGCTTAGCTTGTCGGACTGGCTCTTGTTTCTTCTGTTCTTTTTCCTGAGCAAGAGGCGATTTGGTCATCTTGGTGGCAGGCATCTTGGGGGACAGTGGTGCTGTCGTTTTAGATTCATCTTGGCTGACTGTGGTTATTAAAGTGGATGCAGAAGTAAAGATGGAGGAACCAAAACTAAACATTCTTCCACCTACTGATTCAGTGGACTTCACCGCATCAGACTGAAGTTTAGGATCACGGGAGTCTTTTTGTGCACTGGAAGAAGCATTATTCTCCTTAAGACCAGTTTTACTAATTGGTGACTTCTGTGGTCCTTTCTTCTGGTCTTCCGATTGAGCTTTTGGACCTGTAGCCATAGTGAGGGATTTTTGGTTCTCTGGTCCTTTTCCAATGTCCTTCTTTGCAACTTCTTTCTCTGGTTCTGAAGCAGCAGAGGTTTCCTTCACTTTTGACTCAGCAGTTGTTGGGATGTCTTTCATTTCCTTCTTGGGGACATCAGAAAATGTAGGAGCTGTGTTTGGCAAGGCCTGTGGTTTCATAATGGGGGTCCCTGGAGGTTGGGAAGCTCCGAGGGCTCGTTGCATTTGACAGCTGAGGCATAACCACTCCTTCACCTGTAAAATAGTCTGTTTAGTGTTTATTAAAATATCATGAGTTGAGTAATAAAATAAAGTGTCTTACCTCCTTTACATTTGGCATGGGGTTGAATCCACATTGGTTGCAGACAACATTTTTACACTCTGTACATGTGTTGAAGTTGGGTGGATCTTTAGAGCCAACACTTAATGCTGATTTACAGACAGGGCAGGACGGAGGACCAACTTTAGACACAACTGCTTTCGCTGTAGGTTTTGACAACGGTTTGTCTGCTTTCAGATCCTGCTGGCTTTGTTCTGGTTTCTTTTCCTGCTCTGCTTTCTTTGCGGATGGAGCGTCTTTCGAAGCAGGCATCTTGGGAGAAGCTGGTGAGGCTGCCAGTTTAGGATCATCTTGGACAGAAGAGGAAATCAAAGTGGATGCAGAGCTGAATATAGAAGAACCAAATCCAAACATCTTCCCTGTTACTGACTCTGCAGGTTTAGCAGGATCAAGCTGCTTTTTAGGGCTTCCGAAACCAAAAAATCCTCCGGTTTCATGCTGTGCAGAGGCTTCAGCAGCATTTCCTTGCTTTTGTGGAGTTACATTTGACTGTTCTGCTTTCTTCTGTAGATCTGCCTTGTCCTGCTGTGTTTTCTGGGCAGGAGCTGGGCTAGCCGGTTTCTGACTGTCTTGTGCTTTAACAGCTTCAGCCTTGGTTGACTGTGATGCTGAAGTAGTTACATTCCTCTGTGGAGAGCCTGGTGCAGAAGTCTTTTGTTGTATAGTCCTTTTTAACGGCGAAGTAGCCAACGGAGTGTCTTTCAGGGGTTCAATTCCTTTGGTAGCTCTTCTCACCTGGCAGTGTAGACAAAGCCACTCCTTCCCCTTAAATGACACAAAGGGAAAAGATTTGATATGATGATTTGTCCATAATATAAGAGTCATCAATCAAACTAGGTACGCATTACAGTATATATGTCTCCCGCCGTAACCCTGCGCACTGTTGCCTGTGCATTCATGAGTATCGGATGAGAACACTCACATCTTCTTCCGCTGTGGAACACATACGTAAACAAGATGGCCGCAGCGCTCCATCGTGGAAGAAGAGTGTTATTACCGCGAGTGTGTTCATCCCATACACATGAATGCACAGGCGACAGTACACAGGATACGGCGGGAGACAAATATAACGCAGAGCGTTTTGTGAGGTCTGATTTTTTTGAGAAGGCATATTTGTGATGCAAATGTATTACTCTTTTGAACGCATATTGTTTTGAGAAGCCAAACTCTACTTAAATGTTCCCAGCAACTAAGTCGAACTACGTTCTTCATCACCGAAATACGACCAAAACTGGACTTAGGAGATCAGCTGGTAGGTAAGTCGCTGTTATTGGACTACACTGCTGATGGGAATGTCATACAACTTCATGTCAAAAAATCAGAACTATCCCTTTAAATGTCCAAAGATAATTAATTAAAAAGTTGCTATAGCTTAAAACATCTAGACCTGTCTCATTTTATTAGTGCTCTGGAGAGCAATTGATATTGAACTACTGTTGTAAGTTACTGGATATGTTGTCGATTTTTCAAATTCAATGGCATGTAATACATTTAGTATTACATGCTTTATTACCGTATTTTTTACCGTATTTTTTTACCGTTGTATAAAACTGTGCACATCAGTATTTGAGGGTAAAAGCAGTAGCCTTGGGCTGTCGTTGGCAAGCTTGTCTTTAAAAGCTGCACATTGTGCATTGAATTACAGAGTCGAATGTGTGTCCTTTATGTCAAGTCATTTATGTTTCAGACTGCCAGGAAGATGCCTTATCCATTTACTTCAGTGTGTGGCCTCGCCTGTAGTACAAGCATGAGAGGCGTGGATGTGTATTTTTAGCATAACATCTGCTGTTGGTTAAGACCTTAAAAAATACCTTAAAGATCTTAAAAAGTCAATATAGTTTAATTATAGAAAGCCAGATTGGAAGTGATTGTTATTCGCCTATGAGACCACAGAATAACCACAGAATAATAATGATGCAGCTTTTTGTTTGTGAGTGATCTGCCTACAGCAATGTCTGTTCAAAGAGATACACTGCATTTTTGCGTTTTTATACCTCCTTTGTGTGTCTTACCTCCTTAACATTTGGCATGGGGTTAAATCCACATTGGTTGCACACAGTGCTTTTGCATTCCGTGCAGCTGCTGTAGTTGGCAGGGTCCTTGGAGCCCACGTTGAGCACCATCTTACAGATAGCACAAGAGGATTGGCCTTTGTGGGGGACATTGCAGGGTGCTTCCTCTACAACTTTGACCTGTCCTGCTGATTGAACTTTGGCCTGCTCGGGTTGGAGTTTCTTCTCCTGCTCTGATGGTTTGGTCTTCTTGGCGGGTTGCATTTTAGGAGAAACTGGTGGCGTGGAGGCTAACATCGTAGATGCAGAATTGAATATGGAAGAACCAAATCCAAACATTTTCCCAGTCACTGACTCCTCTGCTGGCTTTGCTGGTTTTGAAGCACCAAAGCCAAACAGTCCCCCGGACACCTGCTGTGGTGCAGGACTCACACTTCTTTGATCTGGTCCACTCGAAGGATGTGGTTTCTGGGACCCTGGTGCTGTCTGGTTCTCCTGAAGAGTCTTTTGCGTAGAGTCTGCACCAACATGTTTTGGTCTCCCTTGAACCTTAACCTCACTTTTGGCTGGCACTTTAGCTGAAGAATTTGGGGTCTTGCTGGGTGAACCTGATGCCGGTGTCTCCTTTTTGACAGGAGCAGCAGGCATTGATGGCATTTTGGATGTTGGCTTTTTCATTGGTGCTTCAGCTCTTTTTATCTGGCAGGTGAGACAAAGCCACTCAGATCCCTGTACAAAAAGAGAAGTAGATATCATTTTATCATCAACTATACATTCTGATTCATATGAAGCTGAAACTGATGAAATGTTAATATGTAAATTGTGTGATACAGTGGAGGTTGAGTGCCGCAGAGTTTATACAGTACAATTACGAATTTGACATTTCCAGGGAAAAATATCTCTAGTTCAAGATACTGTCAAGTGAGACATGACAATATTAAAATTAACTGAAAATAACCAAAACTATTGTAAATTTCAGTGCATAAGCCAAGCCCCCTAAATTTAAAGGAAGTAACAGATTTGGACATATATAAGCCACACCGGACTATAAACTGCACATGTCCACATCATAAAATGGCATGCTGTGGTGCGCATGAGTCTATAGCCACTAGTCACTAGTCTCTTTATTTGACAGGAGCCAATCATGAGCTATGAAAAAACGAGCGAGCTTGTCAACCCTTTGGAAATTGCAGGAGGTCATTATTCAATGTAACAGTCTGACTCATGATGTCATCTTACAAAGAACACTAAACTCATCACACAGCAACTTCACACTCAAAAGGTATACCTAATAAATATACAAACATGTACCAATACAAGTTTAAAATGAAAAAATATATATTTTAAATTTTTCCGATAATGCATTTCTTCTTAGCAAAGCATTTAATTGGAGAACAGGCGGCATACAAAATAGATGGATTCTGCTGCCTCTGTCCACCAGAGGGAGCCAGAGGAGCGCAGAGGGAGGCTTGTGTCATTGCAGCGCCACACAGGCACCAATGGTTGAGTTGCTCAGACGCGATGCATTATGGAAAAACTTTAAAAGAGTTGGGTATTTTTTAACTGCAACATGTTTGTATATTTCTCAGATATACCTTTTGAGTGTTCAGTTGCTGAGTGATGAGTTTAGTGTTCTTTGTAAGATGACACCATGAGACAGACTACCATATTGTTATACTGTCATATATATTGACCTCCTACGATTTCCAATGGGTTAACAAGCTCATCGTGAGTGCACTGATAGCTCGTGATTGACTCCTGCCAAAGAAAGAGCTAACGTTTACTAACTGGCTCTAGTATTTAAACAATTAGTAGTAATTCTGAAGTAAAGGAGATGTCATGAGACCACCACTGTATAAGCCGCAGGATTCAAAGTTCACAAAAAAAGTAGCGGCTTACGAGTCAAAGAGCTTTGAGTTTCTGGTCTTTTTGCGACATGTATTGAAAAAACACCAGAAGTTACCCTAGGACTCATGTTCAAAGCGGAAAGACTCCACACAATCTTTGTCAGTTCTTATGAAGATTAAGTGTTTCATTTTTTTACGTTTTATAGTAACTTAGTTTTTCACTTGCATGACAAGCTGTAAAAATGAGATGCATAAAGTAAAAACCTCACCTTCAAATTATGCCTTCAGCATTAAATTTAAGACATTTAAAAATTGTTTTTAAAAGTAGTTTTACACTTGTATGACACAAAAAAGGTAAAACCTTACTTACTGTAAATTATTTTATGATGCATTGACCTTGAAAGTGATTCTTTATTGTTAGCACTCAATTTCCCATAATCCTCAACTCACATAATCCTCACTGCAGCATTCCAGAGGAAATTGACTTAATCGTAATTCTATGTGCGATTAAGTGTCATCTTATGAGACTGATATCAAGCCAAAAATCTGTGGTAGCTATTTCCTTGTTTCAAGATGGTTTCATGATGTGATTGTCTAAAATAATAAATAATACAAAATAATAAATAATTATTTGCAACAATTTTAAAATACTGTATATTTCATTGCCTACATCTAACTGATTCACCTTCCAAAAGGCCAATAGTTGGGGTCACCCTTCTCCTAGCGCTCATGATTTTTGCATTATTTCCTATGGGAAAAATTGCAATTTGGAGTTCAATCCAACTTACATCAGAGTCCGGCGGGCTGAAGCCACACAAGCTGCAAACTTGTGTTTTACACTGTGTGCATGTTTTATGGTTTGGTGGTTCCTTGGTGTGTATGTTGAGTTGGGTGGTATTACAAACTGGACAAAGTGGCTTGACTACTGGTTTTGCTTGAGAATGCGAATCTTGACTCCGTGCTGGCGATGGAGACCCTGACCCCCGTGAGTGGTCAGGCGTACCAGGTCCTATAGGCCTGGACTGCTGCTGTGCTCCCGCCTTGGATGCGGCCTGTGTTGGGCCAACTTTAGGGGTACTCTGCTGTTGTTGGGAAGGTTTAGGTGACCGCTGTTGTTGCTGTCCAGTATTTGGTGAACTTTGTTGTTGCTGGGAAGGTTTAGGCGACCCCTGCTGCTGTTGTTGTCCAACCTTGGGTGCTCCTGGCTGTGCTGAGTCCAGTCGCATTCCAGTCTTAGCATTCCCTTGCTGTGGTGTCCCCGCTCGAGGTAAGTCACTCCTAGTCTGTTGTTGTCCTTCGGCTTTGGGTGAACCATGTTGCATTGAGCTCTTCGGCTGAGCATCAGGTTGTGCTGAGGGCTGTTTTACGGGTCCTGTCTGTCCATTCCCATGCAGCTCTGTTCCTCTCTGTTTAGCAAGGGGCTGGCTCTTCTGCACAGGATCACCCTGGTTGGATTTGGGGAGTCCCTTCTGTTGTAGCATGCTTTTGTTAGGGTCCAAACCTGACTGTTGGTCTCCACTTGGCTTGACCCCGTGCTGTGGGGAAGCTTTCTGGTTTTTGTCCCCTTCCGCTTCATCGCCAAATAGTCCAAACTTGTTCACAGCAGAGGACACAGCACTAAGCGGGTTGCCCCCACTGAGGAATTTAGAGGAGAACATCTTGCCCTCTTCTTCTTCTTCCTCCTCCTCCTCCTCCTCGTAGGAGCTGGAGTCTACAGAAGTGTCTGAGTCAGAGCAGGAGCTGCTGTCTGTTCCCTCTCTGGGCGCTCCTGCAGACGCCTGAGGGGGAGCTGGAGTCGGAGCTGAGGAGAGAGCATCGACAGCCCCGCTGGTGCTGCTATTAGTGCTGCTGCTGCTACTACTGCTGCTGCCTGGACTCTCCTCTGGCTCTGCATCTACATTAGACTTCCTGAATGCATGAGACAGAGATGGAAGATGGGGAGATGGTGTAGTGGGGGAGGTCAGGATGACAGGGAACAAGATAAGACGGAGAAATAATGGAGAAGAGAATGTGTGAACCACATTAACGTCTGTCTGTGCCAAAATGCATTATAAAACAACAGCAGGATGGCATAATAATTATAATAATAGAAGGAACATAAACACCAATTGTTCTGTTAGCGGGTCTTCATTAATTGTATTGGCCCATTTTACTGGACGTACACAAGAGTATACAACACACATTTTGATATGTTTTTCTATTCCAGTATATCTTCTCAAGGCTCAATACTACAGAAAGGAATCTATTGGCGAAGGAAGAAGAGGAGTCACATTTATGGCACTAAGAGTGTATAAACCAGCATCACCATACGCTGTTAAGGTTGAGTGTTTTGTAATCAAGAATGTTAACACATCTGCAAACTGAATCATCTTGGCATCAAGAACTGATACAAAGTTAACACAAACTTTAATTGCTTTGACGCCTTCATTTTACCGTGGTTATCTTATTTTTACACTTGCATGGCGGTTGAGAATATTTTATGTTGGCAAGAGTTTGACTCTGAAATGGAAATTTTGATCATTTTCAGTTTCTATCGATGCTCATGCTGCTCCTGCTTTAAAAAATCAGGAACATTGGCATGACTGCATGTACATGACCATTGACGAATCTTGAATTCATTATGAACAGAATGGCCGCGTTTGCATGCATCACACACAATTATGGATACACATTTTTTGGCTTCCGAGCTTTTCTGATTTTTTTTGTAGTCTTGCCGAGCCGAGCCGATCCGATCCGGTACAGGATAACAACTATAAGCTTTTGTTGCAAACACGAATTGAATATGTTTATGAAATAGCTCTTCAAAGCATTAAAAATATTGCAAGGAAAGTATTCCTGAATTTATTTTTTTATTACATAGCATGACCAACAATATTGTTTGGCTTTTGTAACAAATTTCTGGGAGTCAGGTCCCTAATCTAATAGAAGTCCATCTTAGAAGAGATAAAAATGGAAAAAAATCGGCGGTTTTAATTTTTTTTATTCAATTTTTTACCTTTTCCACTTATTTTACCAGCATAGAGTGTGCTATTTGGGTTAGTGAATGAAATGCAAAAATCCTTACATTTATTGATGCAGTACATCATTGGCACATTTTGTCCAGTAACTGAGAAATGGATGTAGCTTAGCTAACTTTTCTAATGGGATGTCGGCCTCAGCACATATGGCCACAAAATCTTCAACAAACCGTGATGCCCGTGCTTGTGATTAAGGAAGATGTCGTCACAGATGTAATGCCAATCGTGTTATTTATGTAAGATATTTTAATGACACGCTTATTTTGTTTACACAATTAGAGAAATGTGACAAAGAGCACTCTTATTTTGAAGGCATGATACCACCTCTGACCTGCCCCTAGCTAGAGGGTCCCAACTTGTGTCGACGCCCACCCCTTCATGAAGGTCACGAAAAAAAGTAGGCTTCACAACGCATCTTAAAATAAAGCTTGGAGCTCTGCACACTATCCATCAGTCAGACGTTGGAGCGAATAGGCTAACCTAGCATGATGTTGCAGTTAAAATGTGACTGTAATGTTAGCACTGTAGGTCACAGATATATACTAGTGTTGCTAATGTTTGTGTCCTCCCACAGTCCTTAAGGTTACATGGTTGTATGTGATATTATGTTGGACAAGTGCCGAGTTTTAGTGTGTATGTAAAAAGTGGATAAAGTACACAAGCCACACACTTTGTTGGAGACAGGCGTGGACAAACACAACTCATTAGCATTAAAGCAACAGATACATAAAACTGCATGTTACTACACTTTTAAACTACATTCCAGTATCAAGGCAAGATTTTGGACAACACACTTTGAATACACTATTGTGGGGCATCTGAGACTTATTTAAAGTTGGTGAAAAATACTGTAATTGACCTTTAACCACTCCTGTCATGATACCTTAAAGAACAGGCCCTTCTTGCACTTACACGGAAACAGGGTTGTTACTCAGTGTCCACTCAGGGTGTTACATAACATCATGATTAATTATGTCTTGGGTGCTATATGTTAATCTTAACACACTACAAAGTCAGAGGGTTTTCATCCAAGGTGAAGCATTAGCATATCACTCGTTGCTTCTTATCTTTTAAAAAAAGTAATTAACGATTCAGCCTTGCGCTTTGATTTACTCTCTACAGTAGACTGTTGCTTCTATGCAGGAGCATGGACCAGGTCAGTGAGCCGCTCTGGTGAGCATAAACATTACAAGCCTGACAGATTGAATACAACACAGAACAATGTGCAAAAGCTGCAATTAAATGGTCATTTAAGGTGCAGTTGCTTGTGTCATTCATCACACTAGGGTGCAAACACTGCAATCTAGCTTAGTGATAAAATGAATGATTTTTCAATTGCAAATATATTGCTTTTCTACTACATACGAGGTTGCAATCCAAAAATGATCAAATAAGCAGCAGATGACATTTAAACTGCCAGTATGTTGGATGGTGTAAACTACTGTAGTGAGAGAGTGAAGCGTGACGACGCGGATTGAGAACCCCTCATCCACATTTCCTTTCTGTGCCCTTGACCAGAAGCTATTTCACACTAATTCTATGCATACAGTATATGGTCTAAATAGCAAAAAATCAAATGTCAGGAAGGATGACCAGTCACCGTGTGTATGCGTGTGTGTGTGCGTGTGTGTGTGTGGGGGGGGGAAAACACCTCCCGCGCATCTCCTCCCTTCCTGCATCCTTCACCCTCCGCGGCCACAATGTCGAACAGTGTGTTGCTCTCATTCCGCTACAATGATAATGATAATACCTTCAAATGTGATATGCGTCCCCATCGTTGTCCAAAAACGACGTGTTTGTAATATCCTTCCCGTGAGTGATGGAGGGCACAGGGCAGCAGATAGAAAGAGCGATCAGCAGCCTCTCCGCCTCCTGTGCGCAATGCGCATGCGCCCCAGCTGACAGGTGATCACAATGCATGTCTTATAGCTCACGCAGAGAAATTAAAGGGGACGGCGATCTTTTTTTTTTTTTTACATCCACGTGACTCACGTGACCAAAGTAAAGCAGTTGGACATGCCTACGTGGATGTCTTGCACGTTTTAGTGATGAGGAATTGTAAATGTCATGTTGGTGAAGTCAAAAGGGAATGCTGCATTCATGTCTAAAAGACGCCAGACGTTTTTATAGCAGTATTTGTGATGTAATATGTCCGCATGTGCTGTTTATCACAAAACACTGGTGGATATTGCATATTTACGATCATGGTACAGGACAGTTTTTGTCTAATATGCACACCTCGTCACGTCATTAGGTACATCTGCACACTTTAATGACATCCAATACAAGAATGATATAGGAAAACAGCAAGTGGATATTCTTATTTCTCACTGACATAATGCTTAAAAGTACAATTTAGAAGTACAAAAAGATGTTTGTGTGGAAGTACAATTTACTGCATTTAAGTATGCTCGGAAATCCCAGAAAATACATCTACACTCAAAACATGTAAATTTACCTTGTGTTACATGATTACAATGTGATACTGCTACTGTTAATGAGACTAGCGCTGGGGAAATGCATGTTCAAGCATGTGCGGTATCTAGGCCTGTCATGATAATCGATAAATCGATTAATGGAATGCTAAAAAAAACTAAGTCGATAATTATGCTGACCTCGACAAATTGACATGCATGCATGCTTGTTTCATTTCCTCGTCTCTCTAAACCACACAGGCTGGATGACAAGAGGGTTCATTCTGCATCTGTCTGTGTGCATTGGTTCTATAGTGGAATGAACGGAGAGAGTGAACCCTCCTCTCATTCAGCCTCTTTGTGGAGGCGGGGCTAGTGAGTGGATACAGAGTGCGAGCAGAAAGTTAGCCTCGTGAGTCAGCATACGCTAACACGAAGGCATAGGAGCGTTGGTTTGTACGGCGAATGCTACAGCCCCAGTGGGGAAATATTTTAAACAGAATGAACAAGGTGAGGTCATGAACACCGACAACCTGCACTGACAGTTTTCCCAACTAGGAAAAAAAAAACACCGACGGCGGTGCCCCGGGCAGTGGAGCCTTCGTCCCGACAGTCAGTGCTTACTGAGGCATTTGGTCAGCAAAGTAGATATAAACAAAATGGTGCACACTTACAGTGTCATTCGCTATGTGTTCCTTCCTGTTACAGAAGAATACACAATGTTAATTATTTATTCAAGTGCAATTTTGTTTACAGAGACTTGATACTCCATTTTATTGATATTGTATTTATTGTTGTGTGTGCTTTTTATTGGAGTGAGACAGTTTTTTTTTTACATTTTTTTATTGTTTTTGGTTATGATTGTGAGTTTTATTTAAGGGCAATTTTTCCTAAAAGAGGCTGAAAGTCCATTTTATTTTCATAGTTTTTTGTTCTTTTTTGTTTGTTTAATTTATTATATTGTTTATTTAATTTATTTTATTTAAAAGCTCTTTACATTCCTATTACAATGTTAAATACACTTGACAAATTAAAGTTTATTGCTTTTGATACACTTACTCACATTATTATGCCATATAATTAATGAAAAAAATTGTCTCAAAAAATGTCAATAATATCGATTATAGACAATAACTTGTAAGACAATTATCGACGAACAAAATTTGTTATCGTGACAGGCCTAGTGGTATCTTTTAGCTTGTTTGACAACACAACTGAACACAAAATGCAGATTTTAAATGAATTGTTTCATTATTAAGGGAGAAAAAACATCCAAACCTACATGGGCCTGTGTGAAAAAGTGATTGCCACTCCCTGTTAAAACATAACTTAACTGCGATTAATTGAGCTTAATCAGTCTAGACAACGTTATAAAGCCATTTCTTTGGATTACAGCGATCCACAGTGAGAGCCATTATCAAAAATTGGCAAAAACATCTAACAGTGGTGAATCTTCCCAGGAGTAGCCGGCCAACCAAAATTACCCCAAAATCACAGCGCCGACTCATCCAAGAGGTTACAAAAGACCCCACAACAACATCCAAAGAACTGCAGGCCTCACTTGCCTCAATTAAGGTCAGTGTTCATGATTCCACCATAAGAAAGACACTGGGCAAAAATGGCCTGCGTGGCAGAGTTCCAAGACGAAAACCACTGCTGGACAATTTTCTAAATTTTGCCAGAAAACATATTGACGATCCCCAAGACCTTTGGGAAAATGCTCTCTGACGAGACAAAAGTTGAACTTTTTGGAAGACGTGTGTCCCATTACATCTGGCGTAAACGTAACGCCGCATTTCAGAAAAAGAACATCATACCAACAGTAAAATATGCTGGTGGTAGTGTGATGGTATAGGGCTCTTTTGCTGCTTCAGTACCTGGAAGACTTAAAATGGATAAATGGAACCATGAATTCTGCTGTCTACCAAAAAATCCTGAAGGAGAATGTCCGGCTCTTTTTTCGTGACCTCAAGCTGAAACCAACTTGGGTTCTATAGCAGTGATCCAAAACACAAATGATCCAAAACACACCAGCAAGTCCACCTCTGAATGGCTGAACAAAAACAAAATGAAGACTTTGGAGCCTAGTGAAAGTCCTGACCTGAATCCGACTGAGATGCTTTGTCATGACCTTAAAAAGGCGGTTCATGCTCGAAAACCCTCCAATGTGGCTGAATTACAACAATTCTGCAAAGATGAGCCAGCCAAAACTCCTCCACAGCGCTATCACAGCCTCATTGCAAGTTATCGCAAATGCTTGATTGCAGCTGTTGTTGCTAAGGGTGACCCAACCAGTTATTAGGTTTAGGGGGCAATCACCTTTTCACACAGGCCATGGAGGTTTGGATTTTAAAAACTGCATTTTTTTTTAGTTGTGTTGTCATTGACTAATATTTAAGGTTGAACATCTGAAACATTTAAGTGTGACAAACATGCAAAAAATAAGAAATCAGGAAGGGGGCAAACACTTTTTCACACCACTGTATATAATTGTGTCTTGTAATTTATCTTTACATCCATCCATCCATTTTCTATGCCGCTTATCCTCACTAGGGTCGCGGGTATGCTGGAGCCTATCCCAGCTGACTTTGGGCGAGAGGCGGGGTACACTCTCGACTGGTCACCAGTCAATCGCAGGGCATTATATTATCACTATACTCTATAGCAGGGGTCACCAACACAGTGCCCGCGGGCACCAGGTAGCCCCCCACGACCACATGAGGCGCCCGCAGGCCTGCTTTTCATTCAGGTTTTCAGTTAATAATGTGAGAACACTAGAAAGAAAAGTATTCTGAAACATAAAATGTGAGTTGTGGACACCAGCATTTTGTGAATGTTTTGGTAAAACAAGCATATTTGATTTGTTTGGGTTGAAATAAGGTATGAAAATCATTTCTACAAAAACGAGTAGCTCGTGGCCATTTTCATTTTCTAAAAGTAGCTCTCGCAAGAAAAAACGCTGGTGACCCCTGCTCTGTAGAGTATCAGCCACAAGTTTGGAGGCACTTTTGCATTCTATGACTGAGAAAACTGTCTCCATACTTTTGATTGGTAGTATGTGTGTATGCTGGAGAAAAACATAATTCCTCTATACAGTATCTGTTGCATCAGCCATGGATGTCCACATGCGAGATGGCTTTGTGAGTAAGCCAACGCATCTCTGAATTATGACCAAAATGTCAACATAAGATGGATTTGTCCTAGAGTTAAGAGTGCATATTTGTTTTATATGCTTTTACATACAGTTGGTGTGGTATGGTATGGTATGCTAGATATAATGTGAGTAAGAATTGTGAAGGGACCCTCAGCATACTCTGTCGAGGCATTTTCTCTCTATTTTTAATGAGTACACATACTGTATGCTAGACAGTAAATGTCCAAAGGCAAAAAACACCTCTGCAGACATTGCAATCTCTTCCCCTCCACTGGTCTTCTGACTGGGTTTTAGTTTTTCCCCCCCACAGAGCAAATGTGATGTGCACAGACAACCTGCTCAGGCTCATCATGGATAGTTGTTGTCAAGCAAAACACAAAATAAAAACAGAGGAAGAGACAAGATAAGGTACTTCCATCCTGATACATTTTTTGAATTCATAGCTGATAGCAACATTTTCATTTGGGAGTGTGTGTCACTCTTCTATATAAATGGCACCAACAACGGATGACAGGGACACGTCGACGCACTGTCTGCACAATTTTGTGCCTTCAGACGTAGTGTGAGAGCCACAATAGATGACCCTTTCTAACCGCATGAAAAAGCTAGCATTTTTCCAGCTTTTTGAGTGTCGATACAGGATCACAATGATTATGTTGACCTGTGCAATTTTCCGTCTTTGGAGGTAGTATCAGAGCTGGCTTTAAAAGCTGGCATTTCTATGTTGCTGTTCAGTATGACCAGCACTCATGCAGAATATGGGGAAGAAGTCGCCCTGGAAATCTGCTGCCTTTGAATGTGGAGGTAACAAAATCCTCTTTCACAGTTCCTGTAAAAGCCGGCATTTTTCTGCCATGTCACATTTCTGTTTAAACAGCATAATCAAGGAATGGGGGGACAAAGTCAATGCTACAATTTTCCACCTGGAGAGCGAGTACTGTATCCGATTTGTAGAATGCACATTCATACCGCATATAAAAGCTGGCATTTTTTGCCTTTTTTCCATGCCACTGTTGTGTACAAATGGCACGATGCAGAATGGCACCAACCAAGTTGATCTGCACTCGTTGCAGATGAGTCTGCCTTCGTTTACCACGGAAATGAGGCACAGATATCTACTTAGTTTTGCGGTCCGGTTAAAAGCCTTAATGGTAATGGTTTAATTTTATTTGAAGATGCATACAAGTTACAATGGCATACATCACATTCAATTCGCATTTCTACATGTCCAAAAGGAGTAGGAAGAAGCAATACATTTATTCACTTAAAGTATTAGTCTTTACCAGTTGATACATGGGCAAATGATACAACGGAAAATGATAAGGTAATGTAACAGTGTAGTAATATAATTGTCAGGGTTTTTCTTCAATCATAATGAATAGTAATCACATAATTAGTATAATAGTAAATAAATAATAATCACTTTAAAGACATAATTGAACTTAGTTGTAATAAGCAAGCAGTCCGGATTATGTAGACGAGGCTTGGAGAAATGCCTTTTTCAACAGTTAGCCTGGATGACCCAGTGGCCTGCATAGCGCTAGCCTGACGTCCAGGCTGAAGGCTAGACTGTGACTCCCATTCCATGTGCTCTATTGCTCTTACATTATCATTCATTAGCAGTGGACTTTACATCTTACCAAATTGTGCAGGCGTTTTGCCTGTGAATTTGGGCCGTGTTATGATTATTATTATTATTAGGGCTGTCAAAAATTGTGCGTTAACGGTGGTAATTAATTTATTTCATTAATTACATTAAAATGAAATTACATTTTTACCGTCATTAATGCGTGTGCATGATGTCAAGCCACATCTTGCTGTTATGATGGCAGACGGAGCCATAATAGCGTCCACACGGACTTACACAGAGTCACTCTTTAATACCTGTATTCTGACCTGAACACATCAACAGCAGTGCAATTCCAACACCATATATGTATATCCAACTCACAAACACGTCTCTAGTCCGCTCGTCCTCCAGCAATATAATCCAGGTTTTATTTGTGTCAAAAATAGACACTTTATGGGCATCTTAATTACCGTTTATTTGCTATTCACGGGTGGTGGCGAATAGCGGGGATCTACTGTTGATGCTGGTACTGATGTCATTGACACACTGATTGTTTGATTGCTGTGTGAAGTGGCGCACAGTTGCGGCGACAACCAGATTCGCTAGATTCCGTGCAAAAGGCACAGGCGTATAAATGCCAGATTCACTGTTACAGTGCTGATGTGGCAATTTGTGGAATGTCTGTGTGAAAGAGGCTTTTGTAAAGGCATACATTTTGATATATGCATTACATTTAGCGGAATTTGTAATTTGCTGAGTTTTTATTGCGCCGTTGTGTACAGTAGATAAATGAATCTTCTACAGTCATATTCGGTAGCGGTGAAGTGTGAATGAGTTGTGTGGGAGGCAAGTCTTGTGTGAGTGTGTGGTAAAGTTACATCATGTGTGATGTGCAGATGCACAATTGCAGCAGTCAGAAATCCTCTCATTAATCCTGGAATGCATATTTTCATCTCATTCTCTCAATCAGCCGTTTGAAAATCATTTGTGGTTTTTACTGTCCTGGCTTTTTTCATTGTTTATGCAACAAGACTAGAAATGATGAAAAGTGCCGGGTAATACCGTTCGCTCATGTGAAAGCCTGGACTACAATCTCCACTCTCGCTATCCCCTTTTCGCCCACGCACTCTTGCATCGCGACACTTTAGACCAGCACACTTACATATAAATCCCTGCCCTCACACAGCTCAAGCATCATCAACTCAAACAGCAAATGCCCAAAGTGAATTGCATGCTCTCAGGTGTAATGTACAGTGAGACAAACATAGGATGCTGTTGGTAAAAGGCTGCATCGGAAAAGGAGTTTTCCCTGTTGGGAAACTGGTAGTGATGCTATTACCTTTAATAGTCTTTAAGAGGAACTCATTTATATACATTCAGAGAAGGAAGAGACTGTTTTTTGGCAAGCCAAGTTGCAGTTTACAATCATCAACCACAATCCCATAAGAGCCAATACAAGAGCTGTGTCAAAAAAAACCAGTAGACAGCCACAATGTATTCCACAAGGCATCTTTGTTTTTCCCTATGCATGGGCAAATGTCGTGATAAAGTGTATTTATATATGCTGATTGGCTACTTTTAGCTTGCAATGATGCAAGACAGTGACAAACAACTGTAAGAAATCATGTAAAGAGATATGCAAACAACCAATAAACACTATTTTCACTATTTTTTACTTTTGTGACAAAAAATTCAATGTCCATAAGTAATCATACTCTTTCTCAGCACATCCATATTCAGTGTTCTTACTGTGTAGTTCATTAGAATGCTCAAGATTACGCTGGAAGCTACAAAATCGTCCACTAGGGATACTAAAATATTAAACAAAAATGGTTAATATTTTTCATGAACATACACCACAAAAATGTAAACGTTTTGGGATGCTCTCTATCAACCTATACAATATTTGAGGCAAATGGTGGTCACACCAGATACTGGCTCGTTTTTGGAGCCCCCCCGTACCTGCCTCAATACAGCTAAACTGCACATTTTATTGTGCCTTTTATTGTGGCCAACCTAAGGAACACCTGTGCAATGATCATGTTGTCTACTCAGCATCTTAGCACCTGTGTGGTGCATGAATTCTGAATGCTCAATAGCACATATTTAGACAGAACAACACTTGAGAGAGATAGGAGTTTTGCATCTTTGAGTTCAGCTCATGAAAAATGGGAGCAAAAACAAAAGTGTTGCGTTTATATTTTTGTTGCATGTATCTTAAAACTGAATTTTTAAAATTAATTTATCACTTATCACTTTTGTTGTGTCATTTCCAACTAAAAGATATTCAAATTCACTTTCAATCAAAATTAGACAAATGCATTTTAAATTTTTTGGACTTAACTGTAATTTTTGAAATGCATAAATAAAATTGTCCTGTGTGAAACATTGTGGTTGTCAACACTTTCTTGTGTCATTTGTGCAGCCATTCAACAATAGAATTATAAATGATTAAAAAAAATCACTTTAACAGAAGCAAAAGCCCTAGTGTCTATTGCTAGGTGTTGTTTTTTTTTTTTTTTTAGCCTTTTTTGCAATATGTACAACATGGGTGTCACAAACTACGCCCCGTGGGCCAAATGTGGCCCACCATCTATTTTTAATTGGCCTGCATCAAAGTCTAAAAATATAATTGACTATGGCCCGCGCACAACATGTACTTAACTGTTTTGTCCTTCTTAGTTTAAACACTCGGAGCAGCTGTCTTGAACATCGCAGCTTCTCCACAAGGAACGCAATCACAGAATAAAATTGTTCAGATTCAGGTTAACCGGAAGTGGTGGCACCAAAGAGGCGCAGGATTGCAAGCAAGAACTATGGATATGCTTCCATGAGGCTGAATCTGTGGACGACATTACTCGGGGGAAGGTGTGCCGAGTTCGGACACAGGCTGGTGCCACAATATCGTTAGCCTGAACAGAGGTGCTTGGCTTGGAGCTAATTAGCAGAGTTTACGCTTTGCACCGCAGGCTACATTCACACTGCAGGTCAAGTCCAACTTTTGCTTCTCGGAACAGACGTGGCAGCAAGTTCCCATACCCTACATTCTTGCCCTCTTCCTTCTTAATCTCCCTCGTAAAATTATTTGGTCAAGTAAATGTTGACTCCGGTTCTTGAATCCTTGAAATTGCTGCAAACGCACCAAGGAGAGCACAAATCGAGGCATATTAACTTCCGTAAACACACTCCAGCGCATGTGATGTCGTCTTTTGTGCGCATGTTCATTGCTTCCTTACCCTTAGTTGTTGCTGTAGTAATACTGTACTAGTCGTAGTAGTAGTTGTAACACTGGCAGCGCACAACACTGACAAATTGCATGCTTTGAGGAACATGCATTGAAACAACACATGCAACACAATGCAAAGCATTACAAATGATGCATTAATAAGCAGTCAGTGCATGGATGCTTAACAGTTACAAACCAACACTTTTTAGTGAACCATGCTAACTTTATTCTTTATTTACACTAGGGGTGTCCAAAGTGCAGCCTCTGACTCATTTTTTATTGAGTGCAGCATATAGTAGAAATAAAATTAAACACAAAAAAACTCCTTGAAAAATGTGTGCGAATACTGACACTTAAATAATAACACAAAGTTGTGTCTGTAATACTGTAAGTTTTGTTGAACCTTTTTACAAAATATTAAAAAAATATATAGGATAATCGGCCTAAAAGATGGATAAATGGAAGGATGGATAAAAAAATAAATACACAAATATCAAAGTGGCCCCCGCATCCATTGACTTTTCAGTATGCGGCCTTCGGTGGAAAAAGTTTGGACTCCATTCACTTTTACACTTGCATATGCCATGTTCCTCCTTAGTTTCTTAATAATCTGTGCTGGTAATGTCCATGTAAATATCTTTACAACTGTATTATATTTCATCTATGTAAAAACATGACACAGATGTGATTTTGAAGGATATTTTTGGAAAATACAGACGCTATTTGCTAATAAAGTGGGTCACAACTTAAGACCAAAGGGACATCCCAGCATGAGACCAGTTGAGAACCCTTGATAGGATACGATACTGCCATACTTCTTATTCACTCACGCTGTGCATTAGGTATTCATTTATATGTTTGTAGTTTGCAGTGCTGTACAACTGCACTGCATCATAAGGAGAGATGTTTCTAGTAATTTGGCCCCTTTTAACTTGTTTATTGTGCAGGATTAAAGCTAATTTACTGTCTTGGCATAAACCAAGAATTAGTTTGTGCATCCATGTTCTCTATTCTTCCAAACACTGTCCATCTAAGTCCTGTCACCTCTCCTTTCACTCACACATAAGGCATCACTGTTGTACTGCATTGTTATACTGCTGTATTTTCCCATGCACGTTCCAGCCCCGATGCCAGCACCCACGCACCAGTCCCTCTCCTTCTCCCTGGCTCTCCGTCAAACTCACTCAAACAGAGCTTACGAGCAGTACTTATCGCTCTCAGTTTAATTAGGCCGACACAGCAGAGCGTAATGCAGCATGGCAGTTTCCTTTTCGGATGCAACTCTCATAGGCAAGACTTTCTAGTCAACCACGGATGCTGCAGTCACTTCTAGTTATATTTTACATTATGTATGTATTTTTTAGGCACTCATTATTTTCTTATGCCAAATAACTTACCTCTGTCGACCCTTCAGGAAGGCAAAGCAGTTTTTCCCCGGCATGTTTTTTTGTTAGTTGCCTGGAGGTAAATGGCAGCCAGCTCCGTGTATGTTTCTAGGTCTGTGTCCCTGTGTGTGTTTGTAAAGGGGGGGTCACCGTGTAATCTATACAGTAACATGATCATGCACACTTTGCCGGTGTCATTAAATTTACATATCTACCCAGAGGGGAGGTGGAGGGAGTCACAGCTGTACTCCTCTGCATGGAAAATGAGGATTGATGGAGTGAGCGTAAACAAATGGGTTCGCATATTTTACATTCAAGATCAGGTTAAATTGTCAGTTTAAGTGTGCCGTATTAGGTATTGTGACTTGCAATTACATTAGCGGTGAGGAAAAATGAATACACCTCCTGATCCGAGCTAAATGCAGCATCGTCAGAAAGAATGCAGTCGCTGACAAGCAACATAGACGAAGCAATAGGAACTTTGACATCAGCAGCCATCTTTAGTGCGATATTAAAACCCTCTGGCCTGTGAATATTCTCATTCATCAGGTCAGTCTATTCTCAGGGCACTGAATCCATCACAACTATACTGTTCAGGTTGTCTTGGAATATGTTGTCATCTCTCATGTAACTTCCTGTCCGCCACTCACTCTGCTCCCCTGGGAAGTTCATTTATATCAACATAGCACAAACGCGAGTCTTATTTATGTCTTAAATGGCTTATTTACTACTACTACTTTATTATGCCGACTATATTGGCAAATACGAGTGTGAAGGTGACTATAGGGGTGTTACATCACGTCTGTGTTAAAAAAACGTATTTAGAAGGTTGTAAATATATTTTCTTTGCTGTAACTACTTGCAGAAATTGACCAATTAACTGTGATAAAGGAGGGATTACTTTATTTCTAAAACCAGTGTTCTGGCAGAGCAATACAATCTAGTAGCAAATATGGATTGCCCATGACAACTGTAGGCTACTGGGAAGCACCTTAACAGAGTCACAATCACGTAGTTTACAACGAATTATTTATTATTTGTTCATATGCTACACCCCCATAGAAAAAAGTTGAGCGAAATGATGAAGGACACATACAAGAACGTATTCATATGGACTGATTTGGTGTAACAACGCAGATAGACATTTTAGAAGCGCTATTTTCATCTGCTACATTCGTTATGTCTGACGCTTTCACCGCTGTTTGATTGCCTTGTCTTCAACTTTTTCATGTCTTTATGCAACACACCATGCACACTCACACAATTAGAGCAAATCATTTCGACGACATGTTATTCGTACTAATCTGCCAAGCATTGTACAAAGATACTGAGTTTGTATGTGGCCAAATTCAATTTGTGCCCCCCAAGCGTCATACCGGTAGTGACGCGCACTGCCTCTAGGGCATGTGGTTGCAACCCAGCAATAAGAAAGCATGATCGTTGGTTAATAAAGTCATGTATTCCATAATGTATGATTTGTGTCACTTGAACCACATTGTGGAAAATCAGACTAGCGAGCCTGCCAAGTACTTCAGCATGCTAGAACCTTGACACCATTCTACACACTCCAGAGAAATGAGCATAAAAGTGATGGCAGGCTGCCGTGCCGTGGAGTCGCCATCCAGCCAGCTCATTTGCTGCTTTCCCTCTGCATCATCACAACAGAACACAACACAAGCCTCTCATGCCACCCAGTTTTACTTTGCAGAGTGACCACCACCATGCAGGGCTAAAAATACTCTTAAAGAGACATCAGCATGTTCTAATCTCCAATTCTATTCTTATCATCTTTTGATCCCACCAGCCCCTCCTTCTTTTTCTGCCTTGGTGTTGCTCAGGATCCCAAATCAGTAAGCCAGTTATAATAAGAGCCAGTGTCCAATCATTGATGTGCATGACCAGACTGGCGAGTAGAGAAGAGAGGGGAGATAAACAGAGATTATACATCTGGTCTTATAATGGGCCTATAGAGAAATAAAATGACTTGAAGTGTGATTTTGTCATGCTTCCCTTCCGACTAAATGACTTTTAATAGTCACTTTGTACACAGTGTTCTCACCAATGCAAGCATGTGACACACGCCATGCATTCAACCTGAACGGAAATGACTTGCATAAGTACGTATTAGTGCTTTGAAAAGAAAATGGTGTAATATTCACAGAGCAGCACTTATAAAGCCCAGACTTCAGCTTTTATATTATTAAAGAGATGTAAAGGATGATGCAGTTTGAGATTACTTGAGGACTCCTGCTGCTGCATCAGTCTGCTGTGTCACAGATTCACCATGCAAATCCGTCTATTTGCATATTTATCCTGTTTTTTAATTCTGTATTTGTCGGCAGGTTTTATGTGTTGATTAATTTAGATTTACATGCAGGTTCATTCAAAAAAGGAATGACCTAATGTAGCGAAACCACCACAATCTGTTCTATGACACTGGTTGACCTCCAAGTTGTTCTAATTTCCTAACAACCTTTCCCATAATAAAAGAATTTCCTTTGATTTGGCTTAGATTTTCTCCAGGAATTGAACCCACACTGACTGTGCAGATGGCAGAAATGTGTAACATTACGCCACTAGGGAATAAAATAAAACACAGTGTGATAACATTTAATTCAATTTAATATATTTATCTGAAATTGAATTAAGGGCATCACTTTGGAGTAGTGGAAAGCATGTCTGCAACTTAAATTAAATTAAAGTTTGACAATGAAAAATAATCCGGCTGTCAAAAATAGCACGTTAACTGTGGTAACCAATTTATGTAATTAATTACGTTATTATGATTTTTTTGCATAATTAACGCATACGCATAATGCAAGCCGCGGCTTTAATTTTATTCTGACCTGAACACATCAACAGCTGTATATTGCAACACCATATTCCAACACCATTTATGTATTTCCAACTCCAAACTACGTCTCTAGTCCATTCGTCATTGCGACGACACTTCCTCATTGTCACTAGACAGACCACGAATGCATTCAAGGACACTCGTAGCATCAAAACAATGTCTTTATTATGCGTTTTTGTGCAGTCTAAGTAAACAGCATTGCAAAGAAAAACAATAAGTGGATATTGTTATCACTCACTTTGTAACTCTTAATGTGAAAGTAAAATTAGCTGTATTTAAGTGTGCTCGGATATCCCAGTTAATTCCCTCAAAACATGTGAATTCAACTTAAATGACGTGGTGTCTTTGAATGCAACCCCCTCATTGCCCATAATAACACAGTTAGAGTCTGATTTAAACATTCTGCTATTAAAGAAACCACTTTTAGGTAAATAGATTTTCAGACATGCGTGCCATCTCTTAATTTGATTTAAATTTTCCGTTAATTTAGGAAAAAGTCCTTTGTGCCAATAGATGGTAATCACATGAGGCGTGGTTGTTGAGAGTGGCGTGGGAACTTTATCTCAGCCATGGGAAGGATGTACATTTTGGGACACATCATCAGAAGTGTACCTTTGAATCAGTGGGTGTTTCGGCCTTTGGACACTCGACACCCTCATCAAAGGTGGCCAACTACAGGGTGATGAAGCCTGAGCCTGTGTCCCATGCCCAATCATGAGTAAAGTAGTGCCTGGAAAGTGGAGAAATATAAGCTAGGCAGTAAGGTCCCGACCTGGGATTTAAAAAACTGCATCGCCCACCAGGTAATCTCTGACCCCGCCTCCCCTGCCCCCACGCCCCACCCTTGAGTAAGGGCAGGAAGGAAGGAGGTAGGTTTAAAACTTCTTTAGGGTCGTCAGGTGGGTAACCTCCTTCATTGGTGTTTCGATGATAGGCCCATGACACTTCCAGACAGCTCATCGGTGACACCTGGTGTCTCAGGTTTGTGCCCCCCTCTGCTTTGAGCCCAGCGAGTGTCCTTGCGCTTGATCATAGCCACTGGCTGCTTCTTTTTTGGCCGCTTCAGAGACTGATCTCATTGTCTGTCGCAGACAGACAATACGCCAAGGTCTTCAGCTGGATAGACCTTGGCCTTCCATCCTCGTTGTTGTGCATCCGCTGCCAGATCTGTGTAGCGCAGTTTCTTTCGTTCGTAGGCCATCTCTTAATTTCATTTAAATTTTCAGTTAATTTGGCGCTGTTAATACGTACAAATATATTAGACTGTGCTTTATTTATCCCACAATAGGGAAATTTGGATGTTACAGCAGCAATACATATAATCCTGCCCTGTCATTTATCTTTCTTTCAATAAAACAGCAAAAACATTTTAGCCACTTTGGAGGATTTTCCAGCATGAACCGCCTTTTTAAGGTCATGCGACAGAATCTCAATAGGATTCAGGCCAGGACTTTGACTAGGCCACTCCGAAGTCTTTATTTTGTTTTTCTTCAGCCATTCAGAGGTGGACTTGCTGGTGTGTTTTGGATCATTGTCCTGCTGCAGAACCCAAGTTGGTTTCAGCTTGAGGTCACAAACAGATGGCCGGACATTCTCCTTCAGGATTTTTTGGTAGACAGCAGAATTCATGGTTCCTTTTATTACAGCAAGTCTTCCAGGTCCCGAAGCAGCAAAACATCCCCAGACCATTACACTACCACCACCATATTTTACTGTTGTTATGATGTTGTTTTTTCTAAAATGCAGCGTGAACTCAGGTGTGATAAAGCACACTTATGTCTGTGTAGGCTCTCAGTCGTACAGGAGTTGTCCATCGAGGAAAAGGCTTCTTGAGACGTCATCTGTACTGCTGTGAAGAAGGTGTCGGACATTTCGCTCCTCATCCGAAGAGCTTCGTCAGCGAACTAATAAGTGCTGGTATCTTAGGCCTTAAATACAGTAAGAGTGGGCGGAATTGGTGTGCCAACACCCTCCTTCTATTGGTTCGTTACACTAAGCCTGGGCGGAGTAGTGGTATAATCCTATCCTGTTATTAACACCTACGATAAAAGGGAAGTGTCGCTCCCTGAATTGGGTATGAACGACTCTGATACTGGCTCGTTAGCATCTATTGTTCTGGCTCGGCCCTGGCTTCACCTCATTTGCAAGACTAAGAGCTGTGGGTTTTGGTCTCAGTAACCTGCTGAACACAGGGTCCAAATTAAACCTCAAACCACCATTCCGATTCAATGATGGGTTCTGTTGTTTGACAAAAATAGCTTCCTTTACTCCTCTTTCAAACCATCTGTTTTCTTTGGCCAAAATCTTTACCTCGCTGTCCTGAAAAGAGTGATTGGTAGCTTTCCAGCACTTATTAGTTCGCTGACGAAGCTCTTCGGATGAGGAGCGAAACGTCCGACACCTTCTTCACAGCAGTACAGATGACGTCTCAAGAAGCCTTTTCCTCAAAGCACACTTATGTTTTAACAGCGAGGCCAATCACTTTTTCACACAGGGCGATGTAGGTTTTGATTTTTTTTTGTCCCTTAATAATAAAAAGTTTCATTTAAAAAGTGCATTTTGTGTTCAGTTGTGTAGTCATTGACTAATATTTAAATTTGTTTGATGATCTAAAACATTTAAGTGTGACAAACATGCAAAAAAACAAAGAAATCAAGAAGGGGGAAAACACTTCTTCACACCACGGTAAGAGGCCCTGAGAAACTTTACCATCCACCGTGTGTGTGTGTGTGTGTGTGTGCGTGTGTGTGTACCTGTGTGTGTGTATCTGTGTGTGATTGCACAGTGAACTCAACCTGCAAGAGGGATGAGATCCATTCTCTCATCAAATATTTACCAGCAAGGCTCTCTCAGTAGCCTGATGCTGTAATGCACACACTTTGCCCTTGTTATGGCTGCTTGATGTATCCACTGCATTTGGTAGCTCATAAAATGATTGAAGAGACCATATTCCTCAGATGTTTGTTTTTCAAGTTCACCACCGCCACTTCTCTTTCGCAATGCGTTAAAACTACAATATGTTACTGTTAGGGATGTCCACATTGCAGCCTGGGAGCTATTTACGGCCCACGGCTGTTTTTTATTGGCCTTCGGCACATTCTAAAAATACAATTAAACAAGAAATATAAAATTAAAAAGGAAAAAAGCTGTAATTTTAGGAGAATAAAAATATCAGGACACTTAAGTCATAATATTAAGAAGGAAAATATTATAAAATTGAAAAATTAAAGAAAAACACCTGAAATATGAGGAAAAACAAAACAAAGAATAAAGTTGCAATTTTAGGGAAATTGGGTTGGGTAAAAATTATAATATCACAATAATAAAGTCCAAAATATTTAGAGAATAAAGACATAAAATTAAGAGAAAAAATGTACAAGAAGAAAGTTAAAATATTGGTTATACTCATACTCAAAAAAGTGTAATGTAATGAGAAAAAGTCCATACTAATCATATGCTGTGTCAACCAATAACAGAAAGCTGAGATGCAGGCTGTTTGTTCTTCAAATATAAAAAACATCTCAGCATATCTACATGGGTTGGTTGAAAAAAATGTAAAAGTCCCCTCCCCGCCCTCCACCCCCGGCCCCAGCATCCTTTCATTTTTCAGTATGCAGCCCTCGGTGGAAAAGGTTTGGACAGCCCCGCCTTCATGTGGATCGCACGTTTGCCAGTCATTACCATAGCAACCCTGCATCACCTACTTTAGTTACAGTGGTGTCATTAGCATCAGCAACAACAACTTTACGGTTGTCTTCCAAAACAAAAAGTGAAAACTTGTGTTTCTGAAAGTGCAAACGTGAAAAGGGAGAGCTACAGCATGAAATATTACATTTGAGGCAAATCTTTAATAATCGTGGCACGGGAGCAGCGGCATTACGATCACTTACTGAGCATTAGGGTGCTTCCAGAAGATTTTGACGGATATTTCTACGATGCCATAAAAGGACACACAATCTTCTTAACATGCTTAATCAAATCACTCACATAAATCCTCACATTTGTAAAATTATGCCTTTGCAGCTCCTCTAACAGGCACTGCTAACTAGGTGCAGGAAAACATTGAATGACGAGCATATATTTTGAAAACCAGACATAATAAATAACCATGTGCTCAAAGACACCCAAATAATACAACGATAATGTAATCTTATATTTATGCTTCTTATTAATTCCAGCAATACCTATTTTCGTTGAAGGTATCTCTCTGCAAAGACCTCCTTTTTTCCTGTTGCCTCTCTATTTATTTTCAAAGGGAAGTTGTTTTACTTTATTTTTGTTTTATATAGTTTCATTATGTTATGATACTACTTAAAAAAAAGACCTGTACAGTCAGTAGGGCTCACATTTGTTTGAACAACTTGGAAGTGAAGCATATCCAGCGTCTAATATAACATGTCTTCTTTAGCTTTTCTTCGTTGAACATGCTCTTAGTCTGTTTTAAACGTTGAGGGCCAGCTGTTCAGCTGTTGCTGCCGCAGTGCAAAGGTCAGGGTGATGTAATGGGACTGATGTGGGGATAAAGAAAGGGATTAAAGATGACAACCAGCCCCGACAGAGTCACAAATGTAGTGATTACAACCAGATTAATGACACACCAGATACTGCGTCACATGTCCGTATGAGCATGGACTTTACTGCCATTGGAATTATTTAAACATACGGTGGACTACTTTGGAATCAATGAAACTGATCTAACCAAAGCTACAGTTGAACACACCTCTATATTTCAGAATTCAACCAAAAATTACAGGAAAAGTAGGCCTCGGATTTGAACATGTAGTGTCTTTTGCGTTTTCTTTGGTTTTTTGTGACTTTTTTGGTAACACTTGCAAACAGTAAGATTCTAGCATCGCCATACGTGCTGTCACTTGTCATCAAAGGTTGATTGTTAGATGTTTTTACGCTTAAAAAATGTGTTCTATAAGGCACATTATCACAGAACTGTTTTCCCGCCTCTGTTACACCTCTGACACTATGTCAGGAGGTGGAAAACAGGTCAATTTTGTCCACCCATTCCATATTGATGCCGTTTGGCGACGAGGAATGATGCTGGCCTCTACAGACTATGTAAAATGGGTTGCTGACACAATAAAATAATAAATAATCCTCTTGCTCCTCACACCGTTTTTGTGACTCACTTGCATCTGTTACTTGACCCACTTGCAATTTGGTTGCATGCAAAGCAGCAAATCATTTTAAAAGTTTCCCAGGCGAGACCCATAGTCAGGAAACTAGACATGACTCATCAACTCAGGTGGAACTTCTTCTATTCTCATTTTCATTTCACAGATGCTCACTCCAACACTCACACTCGTCCCTGCGGTTGCAGTTGCCGCAGATCAGGAGTGTCCAAAATGCAGACTGTGGGCCATTTGTGGCCCGCGGCTGTTTTTTTTTTTTTTTTTTATTGGCCCATGGCACATTCTAAAAATACAATTAAAGAAGAAAATAAAAAAAAAAACCTGCAAAAATGAAAAAAAAACCACAGTAATTTTACGAGAATAAAGTTGAAATAGTAGAAAAATAAAGTCATAATTTTTAGAGAAAAAAACATATAATTATTCAAATAAAAAATTAATTAATTAAATGAAAAATAAAATAAATAAAAAATGAAATATGTAAGAACAAAAGAAAAAAAAATGTAAAGTCATATTATGAGAAACGGGACAATACACAAAATACAGCGGTCATTTTCCAAAAAATTAGGTTGCAAAAAAAGTTATTATTTTATGAGAATAAATTCAAAACATTGTGGGAATAAAGTCATAACATTACAAAGAAAATAAAATGTAAATGTTGAAATATTTTTTAAAATTTAAAAAAAAACATCAGATATGGAAAAACAAAGCACAAAAAAAAAGTGTAATTAAGGGGGAAAAGTTTATACTAATAATATGCTTTTTCACAAAGCTGAGGTACAGGTTGTTTTTTCTTTAAATACAGTGTATAGAACTTCTTAACATATCTACATAGGGTTCCAAAATGTAAAATATCCAAGTGGCTCATTAATTCTTAGATTTTTCAGTTTGCAGCCCTTGATGGAAAAAGTTTGGACACCCCTGGTGTAGATCTACCCATCCTATCTCCTCTTCTTAAGCTGCAGGGACACAAGAACAATGTTGTTTTTTTTGTCCAATAAGTCATATATTTAACACAAGGCAATCGCACGTTGATGTTCTCATGGTTGCTTCAAACTACAGCTGAATGTATTGAATCAGCGAGGGGGTGCAGGAGGAAGGAGTAAAGGCAGCTGCATCGTTGTGATAACACATGTTGACTCACTTTGAAGTGTGCTGGCGTCTTTATCGTTTCACATTCTCTTTGCATACTGCGCTCATTTGTGTGTCTGTCTCATGTGCATGTATGCCATGTTAGCTGATGATAAATGTACTCTTCCCATATGCAGGACAAGCTGCTGCCGCCACAGATAGTGTTTCTTTTCAGCTTATCACATCTCTTTAACCTTCACTTTGCACAGCTATAAAGCAAAAACATTGGAAGATAAAAGGCAACTGTAACTCTGGGTCCTAGTGTTGTAGAATAATTATATCAGCAGTAAAGATGTATTCAAAGTTACCTGAATATATGCCAAGACCCCCAATCAGTATGGAGGAGGTCAAATGATTACCGTGTTTGTCTTCTAACTGCCAGCCTCACACTTTAAAGAATCAAGGATTATGGTTTTATAATGTACATTTTCAGCTTCAACCATTTATTAATGACTGTCCTTAATGAATAAAAAAACATGAATATTGAAATATATCCAGGACTGCTAATCTATGACTGCTTCAAAAGAAAAATTTTAATAATAATGAGCATCCTTCACTCTGTGCTGTATTTTTTCCACCTAATCTACCAATACCATTAACTATCATATTGACCTGAATAGATGACTGTATTTTTTCCCTAGAAAATTAAAAACAGATTTCGACAGAGGGGCCGCACGGTGGCCGAGAGCTTTGCATGTCAGGAGATCTGGAAGATCTGGAAGATCTGGGTTCGAATCTCTGTTGGGCATCTCTGTGTGGAGTTTGTGTGGGTTTTGTCCGGGTACTCCGGTTTCCTCCCACATTCCAAAAACATGCATGTTAGGTTAATTGGAGATTAAATTGTCCATAGGTATGAATGTGAGTGTGGATGGGTGTTTGTCTATATGTGTCTGGGTACATCCAGTCCAGGGTGTACCCCGCGTCTCACCCGAAGTCAGCTGAGATAGTCTCCATTGCATACCCGCAACCCTACTGAGGATAAGCGGCATAGAATGGCGATTTCTACACACACACACACCATAAGGTGGCGCCAAAAAGTTGCTTTGCGTATCGGAAAACGACTTCTCCTCCATCAAGTTAGTTTTTCCTCAAGGTCACACCAGTGACCTGGAGAGATGGCGTCACTTTTAAAAGATTAGGTTTGTCTTTTTTGGTATTTTGGTATTTATTTTTCCAAAAATGGTTCTTTAATATAAGGGGTCTTATATTTAGGATTGTCTTATATTTGGGTCAATAAGTACAGAGCACTCATTGAAATACTAAACATATTTTAATCAACACAAACAAATAATGTTTAATGGTAAGGGTTTAATTCATCTTGAACATGCACACAAATTACAGTGGAGATCTTAGCGTTCTTTGTGCAACTTTAGGTGCCGAGCAAAGTTCGAAGTTGGCGCTTCTTTGTCTGTTATTCTCGTGCTGCAGGTTTTGCACTCAAAAATTAGTTTTTTGTTTGTGACCTCGTAGTTTGAGAATGCAAATGAAATAATAGCATGTTAGCAATTAGCATGTAGGCACATCCCGTTATTAATTACTGCCACCCTCGAGCAGTCTGGCGCTCACAGAAATGTAATCCCTTGTTGTTTGTTCTTAAACTTGATTGGACGTTAATAGATGCATTCAATGAGGCAGATTCTGTGGGAAAATGAGTTGTCTAGCTAGAAATTACATAATGACGGTCACGTTTGTTGAATACTTTGAACGGGGACACATTTTACTCTTACTGAAAATCTCAAGTATTTTCAAGTCATCACACTAAAGTCTGAGTCAATTCCTGAGTCATTGATATCTTAGTCCAAGTCGAGTTGCAAGTCTTTGATGATACCGTCAAGTCGTGTCTGAAGTAATCAAAGATGAGTCCAAATCACATGACTCGAGTCCACACCTCTGTCAAATATGGTTTCTTGTCCGATAAAGTTCCTGTTAACTAAGTTTGAACTGCCATCACCAGCAAGTCACAGCAAATTCTTTGCATCTTCATCATCAAGTTGATGCATGTCAACTTATACCTTTAAGGTAGAAGAAAAAGATGTACACGAACTGTGTGTAAATCAATTAAGTGGTCATCAAATTGACCCGATGAACCCTCACAATGTTTGACCTCAAGAAGAAATACCTACGTGTTTCTCATTCATGTGTGCCCATAGCTGCTCAGATAGCATCTATTCATGGGGTGACTGTTGGACTTGTCTAGAGAGCTAGAAAGGACGGAGCTTTGATGAGGAAGGCTGCTTCAGAGCTTGTTGCTATGGTAGCCATATGGAATAAATCAGCTGCATGAATTCCATCCTCAAAATGCCTTTAGCACCCTGCTGGCTCAGGTGGACCAAGGCGGAATTTGAATGAGTATAAAAGCTGTGATGCCCTATGCAAAGTGTGTGAGTGAAAACAAATAGCGGCAATGGCAGATCATTGCACAGCTATGCCAGACTGAGTGCAAAATAAGCCATAATGACAGAAGGACGCATACCTGCAAGAATATTTTTGGTGGGACTACATTAACTTGACATATGTTAAGGCTGTAGGGATTAAATTTGTTGTTTGATCTGCCATGAATTCACTCAAACCGAACACAGATTTAAATGTATATTGCATTTTTAACAGGTGTATTACTGAGCAGTTGTCCGTCCAAATCATGTCTACAGAACAAAACAATTATTTGTTTTCTGCCTGGAATGACTGCATGCGAGTCAGTCTAAAATATTGCAGTGAGTAATGTAATCAGAAGGAGCAGCCACAGTGCAGAGGTGTACTGTAATGCATTTTGCATTGTCACTCTGTTTTCCTCATGCAGCATAAAATCATGGGGACACGCAAAACTACAGAGAAAATGACTTGTTTTGCATGACTAAGCTGGATTCATTTTCCAACCATTTCAGTTGTTGCTGACAACAGAGGCATTTCAACACTGACATCATCACTCTTTCACTAACCACGGGCCCCGAGATGTCCAGAACCACTCCTGACTGACAATTACGTTTACATTCATTTACAGAGAGAGTTGTGTGATGGAACAAACTTTGTCATGTGTGATGCGATTTTAGAATTTTCAAAAATGTCGGCCTGTTTTGATTAGGCCACAACTCACTGCCGCTCTATTCTGCCGAACCCTTTAAAAGAAAGCCCAGTTGGTAATGCACTCTTAAGTATGTACAGTTGTCCCTCGACACTATGCTGTTAAAATTTCACGGCTGTATTTTACTACGTTTTAAAAAATATATTAATGAAAAGATCACGCTGTTTCATATTTGAATACGGCCTGTTGTTGGAAAAAAAAATATGCATTTTCAGCTAATGTTACATATTCTGTACCTTAATTCAAAAGACGCATTCAAAGACATTGACGTAGTGTACACGATCACCAGACTTGCTTGCCGCAACAGCAGGCTTTTATTGCAGTTTTGAATGATCTCACAACAGGCACAATAATCCCTAATAAAAGTCCCTAATAAAAACATGGGCTACTATTGCGGCCGTAACCAACAGCAAGATGAGCCCGCGACATCACTTCCTGCTCGCCACTCACTCCTCTCCTCCAGGGAACACGTGCAGCAACACACAAAAGCACGAGTCTTATCTACAGGTATGTTACTTATTAAATTACTTACTTATGTACTTAATTACTTAAATTACTTATGTATGCTCATTATGTCTACTAAATTGGGTAATATGAATGTAAAGGGGCCTATAGGGGGGTTATTTCATGTCTAGAGGGCTTTAATAATGTTAAAAAACATATTTAAAAGGTCATAAACAGGTTTTCTCTGCTCTAACAATGAATATATTTAATTTATTCATAAGCAATCCTACTTGGCGGAAATTCACTTAATTCGGAAGGGTCTGCAACCAATTAACTGCAATTAACATGGGATTACGCTATTCTATTTAAAATAAATTAAATGCGTTCCACTGAGATCTTTTTTTTTTTTTTTTTTACATATTGCTCTTACACTCACACTAAGGGTAAAAAAGAGCATCTTGGGAAAACTTCAGTTTGTCATATGCTAAATAATCGAAATGAGTAAGTGATGTAAGTGATGCCCGAACTATATATTTAAATATACAATTCTATTTCTCGCAATGCAACACTTTGATCGTAGGCAACAATACAGTATTTGCATACAAATGACATGCTGACCACATACTGCATGTGTGCATTGATCTCCTGGTGTCTGCAAGCAGATACCAAGCAGACATTGCATTGCGGTGCAGACAGGACACACGATGCTGCTAAGAAGGCTGGGGTTAGACTAAAGACTCTTAAAGGTCCTGTTTTTTGGCCTTGTTATCACGTTGGAAAGCTGCCATGTGGCCCAGTTTTGCAAGGGACGGGATCTGCATCACAGTGTCACAGTACCTCTTGGAATTCATGGTTTGGGCCGGCAGCACTCATGCAACCCCAGACCATGACGCTACCACCACCATGCTCGACTTTAGGTAAGACACAATTATCCTTGTAGTCACTTGGGTTGTTACCTATTTAGACAATTATAGCTGTGTGTTACATTCCCTAACTACTCTGAAGTTTCATTTCAGTATTGTCCCTCGAGAAGATATGCTGTAATAAAAATGGGTGATAAAACGTGAGATTCTGTTTATCTTAACTCAACATTTACAAAGAGATCGGGGACGTTTATTTTTACTTTTCAGTCCATCCATCTTCTCTGCCTTAACCTCACTAGGGTCGTGAGTATGCTGGAGCCTATCCCAGCTAACTTCGGGCAAGGGGCGGGGTACACCCCGGACTGGTCGCCAGTCAATCGCAGGGTACGTATAGACAAACAACCACTCACACTCGCCGTCATACCTATGGACAATTTAGAATGCATGTTTTTGGAAAGTGGGAGAAAACCAGAGTACCTGGAGAAAACAGAGCTTTGAACCCAAATCTTCCAGATCTCCTCAAAGTGTGACCAACATGCTAACCACTAGGCCACCATGCAGCCCTTTCTTTTCAGTACGAAATGTAAATGTTGTTTTCTACTGGTAGGAAGAGGACGTATATTACCATTGATTTTAGACAAAATAATACAAGACAAAATACTCTCATTGCCTATACTGTAATAGCATCCATGTGACTAATATGGTGATTTTATTTACCGTAACAATTTGGACAAGTGCTTAAATTGTCTTTATTTTCATTGAGATCATGATATATAATACAAAAATGCATGTTTCTGATGTAGGATATATTTATAATAGTGGTTTGGCTTCATTCTACTGTATGGGCTGTGGACATCACAGCTATGGCATAAACATTATAACAAACACTCATAACACAAACAAATAAACAACAGCATTACATTTTCCAGTTTATGACATCGAAAGAATTACATAAGCCAGAACCAAGAGAATAAGTTATCATCATACATTGGCATAATAATATTAATAATATATAGCACATATTTTTTCTGTCATGACAGATACAGTGAGATACACATGCGGTGCGTTCACAGCACTAAAACAGTTGGAAGAGATCGCAGAGTGCGTTCTGATCGACGGCCGCCTTGATGGGGTCGGTCCACAGGAGCTTGTATTTACAGTGTGTTTCGTCTCCACAGATCAATGTCCTCGTCGTCACCTAATCTCTCGCCCAGCTCCAAGCAGGGCCTCGTTTTGTCAGTTTGCGCCATCGCTTCGGACACCACGCAGTGGACAAAAAGGCAAGTGCTTCATTTTAAAGCATTGTCAAACTAAAAGTCTAAAATTGAATAGCTACCAATAAATGAGTGCTTATTGAAAACCAGTTTTGTCACTAGATTTTAATAGGAAATCTACGAAAAGTCATTTGAACTGGACTGTTTTCCCACTCCAAACATTTAACTTTGTGACAAAATTGCTCATCATTTTCATGATTTATGCCTTTTTATTTGAATTTTTTGAGTATCCTCCTACTATTTACAACTTTTTGTACAAAATCCCGCTAAATTCTTTCAAGAACAGACTCAAAGCAATGACCTTTGATCTGTATAGTGTGCTCAGGTGTCAAAAGTGTGCCTGGGGGCTCGATGGAGTCCCTCCTCTCCCTTCCCTTTACCTCTCTTCTCACCACTTGAGGCAACAAACTTCTTCTTGGTCTTTTTGCGTTTCTTATCAGGGCACCATACTCTCTCGCAGTACTCTTCCACTCTCTGGGCATCCCTGTAGCCAATCAGCTGAAGGAACTCTTTGTACCATTGCTTGGAATTGGGGGAGGGTGGCACCAGAGTCCTGGGAGTGATGCTCGGGCCCGCTGGGGGTTGGTTGATGTGGGAATGGCATGAGGATCCAGCTTTGTCTCCTTGACCATTGCTGCTGTGGATCGCTGACCCCAACATCTCTCCTCTGAGTACATGAAGAGTGACGCGCAATAACGTGTGCACATATCCGTGTTCTACAGTCTGGCACACATACACACCGGCATCAGAACTTCTCACGCTTAACAGAAGCAGCCCGTGCGAGGTCGAGATGACCCGCTCATCTTCATGAACCTGCCCAGAGGGAAAAAGAACACTTCTTCACAACTGTTAGGCAGTCAAAGCTTATTTTCTTAATAAGCTGGCAGATGATTATCTTATGAGCATTTGTTTAGTCTTAAAGCTATAGAAATGTACAGAGCAGGAGGGAAGTGCTTGCATACAATGAAGTTCGAATACAGCTCGTGCAGCGGTCACTTCCTGTTAACCGGACTTCAAAATAACACACACATATCTTACAGAAAGTAAAGTCTTTTCAAATAACACCTACCATTAGCTAGTTTCTCATAACATTTCACTGCAAATAATATTTATATACCCCTTTTAATGTAAACCATAGCTAAATAATAGTTTCCTGCCTGTTTTAAATACTTGGCTCAAAATAGTCACAAGTACTCACTACTTATTTCTTCAACATCTCACAATAACGAGGAGTGAGGACACCGCTCACATTTCTGCAACCTTTTTATTACAGTACATCTTCTCAAAGAAGTGGAACTTGGACATACTTTATAGCAATATAGATCTACTATTCACTGAAAATGAGTGCAAAGTGTCTAGCATCCGCCAGCGCTGTGATGTCATCACAGAGGAGTGCAAGAGGATTCCAGTAACACCCTGTGCAGTTCTGGTGAATTCCATGTCCCAGAGGATCAAGGAAGATGGATAACAATGGTGCTCACACTAAATACAGTTTTGCACCCAATTTGGACACGTTCACTTTGAGGTGTACTCACTTGTATTGCCACTATTTAGACGATAACGGATCTGTATTGACTCATTTTCAGAGGACAGCAAATACAGTATATACTGCTGTACAAGCTGTACGCTGACTAATCTAAATGATATCCACTGTTCATCACTATAGTATTGTCCCTTGGTACTTGATGCAATGTGAAGGCTGTTGTCACTTTTTTGAGCTACTGAATACATCTCTGCTCAACAAAAACATAAACGCAACACTTTTGTTTTTGCTCCCATTTTTCATGAGCTGAACTCAAAGATGTAAAGCTTTTCTATATGTACACAAAATACCTATCTCTCTTAAATATTGTTCACAAATCTGTCTAAACCTGTGTTCATGAGAATTCATAATCCACACATAATTCATCTACCTCACAGGTGTGACATGTCAACATGCTGATTAGACAGCGTGATTATTGCACAGGTGTGCCTTTGGTTGGCCACAATAAAGACCACTCCAAAATGTGCAGTTTGTCTGTATTGGGAGGTCCAGAGGGGTCCAAAAAACAGCCATCTGAGTGTAAATCACCACCAATTTGCCTCAAATACCATATACGGCCATCCAGAGCATCCCAAACATGCTCAATGGGTGACATGTCCAGTGAGTATGCTGGCCATGCAAGAACTGGGATGTTTTCAGCTTTCAGGACTTGCGTACAGGTGTCACCCATTGAGAATGCACACCTGTGAGGTGAATGCATTCTAAATTCTGAATGCCCACTAACAGATTTAGACAGATTTGTGAACAATATTTGAGAGAGATAGGCATTTTGTCTACATAGAAAGCGTTTTACATTTTGAGTTCAGCTCAAAACAAATTGTTGAGTGAATAAGACTCACCTCTTGTTTGCCTTGTTCTTTTTGTAAGAACCACAGCACCTTGGCCTGAAGCGATCGAGGCACACATTTGATCAAAGTGCTGTTGCCCTCTACACCAAACACAATTTTCTCCTCAGCTTTGTGCCATTGTTCATCTGGAGAGTACACACAGGTTAAATGGCTTGATAGCAATCATTTTACCATGTGAATTGATCATATTTACATGTCCACAAGTGCTTATCAAGCACAGCAGCATTTCTTTGAGACAAAAGCCGACTTGAGGCTATGCACACGTGTGCTCTGTTGCACTAACCATCGATTTGTAGCCCATTGCACAGCTGGACGGCGTTGCCATGGCGAACATCCTGCCGCCTGAATCGTCTGCTGAGAGAGAAAATGGAGCGATTTGGAATGTGCGATGAAAGGATTGTTGACAGAGGAGGCAGAGAGCAAACAGTGAGGGAGCATTTTTGGAAAAGCGGGTTATATAACACTTGACTATGTGTCATGTCTTTCAAGCTCATGTCACTCACACACAGCAAGCTGAGAAACAAGACATTTTTGGTATACCTCTTGGTGTAGGCTCCAGCAGGGTAGTATCTGGAGCAGGTGAGGCCGTCCCAAGCACAATAGGGGTCTCTAGCCAAACAACAATCAGCACATTCTGAGCCATAGAGGTCACACTGATGCAGTTTGACCTGGGCCACACCCACGTCTGACCCCACATACAAGTGTTGCTGGGGACCCAAAAACATGGACAGGATTTTCATTCCCTCAACCAAGTCAACTAGGAATGATGCAAGTGTGAAATCATGCAAAGTGACGCAGTGTTATCATCTTGTGGCTAAAAAGCAGAATTGCAAAAACAAATAAGTCTTCTCTTACCCTTTTAGGTGATATAATGATCTCTTTTATTGGAGCGGGAACCTGGAAAAAGACACATTTTGTTTGTTAGGCAGATATAGCGTAGATGAGGCGTTCACAGAAAAACTTGTATTGTCTAATTCTTTTGTATTGTGTTTATTTTATCACATGAAATATTCAACACAGCTACCTTGTGCATGTTCAGTAGGACATCAACTAAAATCAGTAGGTAATTTCATTGTCTGTGCCAGCAGGGGTCACAGGAGTTTGTGCACCCCACTTTCTGTTGTTCCCGTCCCTCTTGGGTGTACTTTCTGTTGGGTCTTTCCTGTTTGTTGCTGCCTGACCTTCAGTTCCATTTTCTTTACATGAAGTCTAAATAAAGAGGTTGTGTGTCAGCACCACATTCGCCCCCTGGTTCGTGGTCATCTCCATCCATCACATCCCAACATCAAAAACACAACGCAGAGTCACGGAGGCGCATGAACCACGCCTTCGACTAAAGGGGTTACAGTAGTACTAATAATAAATTATACAATTATGAAATAATTTCAATGTATTATTAAAATGTAATTTTATATCATTTTATTACCTGATTTTATTTCAAATATAGTCAGAAAATTGTGATTGGAAAAGCAGTGGCAAGTAATATGACCTTTGCTCTCCCTTCTCTCATCCACATTGTTTCTCATATTATTTAAAATAAATGTAATGACACCACAATTAATTACCAAATCCGTATCGGCTAAGAGAGCTGTCATTTCAAACCCGCAGTTAGTGCCCAACAAATTCTCCTCAAGCAAGTGATAGCTTTTCTTCCTACCACTCACACACACCTGCGACCTGCAGAGATGTTGCCCTACCTGTGGTCCCTTCACTAATAGTGAAAACTTAGTATTGAAAACTATTTTCAATGTGCTTCCCAGGCCATAGTTTGATTACAAGATGTTCACGTCACATTTGTACCTTAAATACTTGCAGCTCCTCCAGCAGCACTTCTTCCATAGTGTCAGAGTCTTTGTTGTAGATCGTGATTACTTTTAACACCATAGAGTCATCTAGAGGAACAATGAGGGAAAAATGTCAAAACCTCCTAAAAATAGATAATAGACAACTTTTCACAAATTATAATTTTTTTTTTTTTACAATATTCCAAATTTTGATCCAAATACTGTAATCTCAGTTCTGTAAACAAAAACACTTTCATCCAATACATTTGCACAGTGGGATTCTGCACATCATAATGTAGAAAAGTATTTTGCAAGTTTTGTACCTGTGCCTATATAAAGAACATGGTAGTGTCCATCCTGAGCTTGGACTCTGTCAACTGCAATCTGGGTCAACTTTCTGCTGCTTGGCTCTGTCTGCAGGAAGGCCGGCCTCTGATGTTGCGGTAGAACGGGACGATACATCACAGGGTGAGAGCGCACGAACCGCAAAACTTCATCTGGAAACTCTTTGGAGCTGGAGAAGCCTCCTCCGTTCACTTTGCTGGCACACTGTCATGGAGATGACGTATTTAGACAATATTTGATTACTTTGTGACTGTAGGCTGTGTAAATAACATACTGGCGTGATGTAGTCTATGTGTGGCCTGTAGAAACATCTAACAACAGTGTGAACATTCAGCAGTGTCTTCTACTTGCTCACAGTTTCCCATCAGTCAAAGTGCATAAATTCATCATGGACTTACAGATCCAGGCCGTGGGTAGGGTACTCTATCTTCAGAAGGTGTCCAGTGATGCTCTGGTCTCTCTCGGAAGGCAAACGGACCGTTAAACGCTGCTCTGATGTCATCCATGTGATAGACACACACCGCATAGCCTTTAAACACCGCACTGCAGAATAAGGCTTTATTACTAATTGTCAATATCAGTAACACCATTGTGTTCATGTGATGAAATAGAATTTCTCCTCACCTTGTTGTGCTAAAAAGGCCAAAGATTTCTGGGTTTTTCCCATCTTTGTTCTTCAATACGTAGACATCCTCTGAAATACAGTTTGTACATTTGTCTTTCCACTCATTTTATTTGTGTTTTTTGTTATGAATGATCTGGATCCAATGTATACTGTGCTTTTGGCAAATCTAATATCTGTCAAATCGCGTCTGAGTTGAACAAAGTTTTGGTGTATTCATGCTTAAACCGATTATTATTATTCCAAACCAAGTTTATTCTGGATCTGATCCATGTTTCTCCATATTGGGCATTTTTTACATGTTGAGAAGTATTAAAGTCAAATTTTATTTTAATGGAACAAAGTTTTCTCTGTGCATATGCATATACAGTCAAGTTTAATTTGGATTTGATCCAGATTGTTCACTTTGCAGCCATGTACTGCAAATCACATACAAATCTTTTAAAACTTTTTTTATATGTTTCTACATGTTGACAAGCGGGTCTAGTGGTTAGCATGTTGGCCAACACAGTAACAGTGTGGAGATCAGGAAGACCTGGCTTTGATGCTCCCTTGGGAATTTCTTTGCGGAGTTTGCATGTTCTCCCCGTGCGTGTGTGGGTTTTCTCCGCGTACTCCGGTTTCCTCCCACATTCCAAAAACATGCATGTTAGGTTAATTGGCGACTCTAAATTGTCCATAGGTATGAATGTGAGTGTGAATGGCACGATTGGCCGAAGTCAGCTGGGATAGGCTCCAGCATGCCCCGTGACCCGAATGAGGAGAAGCGGTACAGAAAATTGATGGATGGAAGGATGTTGAGAAGCTTATATTGCTGTCATATATGATATGATTTGCTCTTTGCAGAGTACACATAAGCAGGCGTTATACTGTAATGCCAAGCAAAGTATAATCTGAATCAGATCCAGTTCGTGCATTTGACAAAAAAAATTATTTGACATGAAAATCCCATTTGACATGTAAAAAATGTCATCAAAGTAGGTTGCTCTGTGTATGCAGGATCAGAAGCCCTAATATCAAACCATATTTAAAGTAGAGCCGATCCAGATTGTGCATTTGGTAAGAATGTAAAAGTTAAATGAAATCACATTTGATATGTTCATCAGAAGCTTTCACCTCTGTAGAAATGTCATCAAAGCATGTTGTATTTTATTGTGCTCATGGGTGATAAATGTTCCATGCAGATTAGGATTATTTCTGCAATTTTCCAAATTTGGGAATGAACTCCAAATAAATGAGGTGCACCACATGTCCTCACCAAGTAAATCAAAGTGAGTATCAATGCCATCAGGTCCAGCCACAGAGCAGATGAGACGCGTTTTTAGAAAGGAGCTCCATCTATTTACCAGCATCCTCTGTCCTCCTTGATCATTCTGAGGGGGTCATAGAACATAAATGATTGATGACTGCACTCTCAGCGCTTTGGCTCTATGATTCATTTCCTCCACAAATCAGTAAGTCAAATCCTTACAGCACAGACTCGTCCGACGCGAGTGTAGACGGCCTTGTTGACCCCCTCAGCATCCACCTCGCGTTCAGTGAAGAAGAAGTAAACTTTGTCGTCATCTTTGTCGTCGTTGTCAGGGATAACCGCTGAGCCCACAAATCTGGGTTCTGTGGGCAGAGGAATTTGTAAGAAATGCCTTCTGGTGTAAAAGTGGGATTGTTTGAAATGTTGGCACCATGGCGTGATGGGCTTGGGCTATCAACATGGACTTGTGTGAGAAGTTCAAGTCACTTTCAAGTTATTGGGCCAAATGTAATTTATGCTGTTTTGCAGTAGTGAGATGCTATACCGATCAAGTAAAAGTAATATTAATAACATAATTATAAACAGAGGCCATTATAGATTCAGGGTTGTCTTATATCCAGGTCAGTGCAGTAATGATTACCTCCTCAGAATACAGATGGTTTGAAAGAGGAGTAAAAAATAGCTTCCTTTACTCCTCAGAATACAGATGGTTTGAAAGAGGAGTAAAGGAAGCTATTTTTGTCAAACAACAGAACCCATCATTGAATCGGAATGGTGGTTTGAGGTTTAATTTGGACCCTGTGTTCAGCAGGTTACTGAGACCAAAACCCACAGCTCTTAGTCTTGCAAATGAGGTGAAGCCAGGGCCGAGCCAGAACAATAGATGCTAACAAGCCAGTATCAGAGTCGTTCATACCCAACTCAGGGAGCGACACTTCCCTTTTATCGGAGGTGTTAATAGCAGGAGAGGATTATACCACTACTCCGCCCAGGCTTAGTGTAAGGAACCAATAGGAGGAGGGTGTTGGCACACCAATTCCACCCACTCGTACTGTATTTAAGGCCTAGGCTACCAGCACTTATTAGTTCGCTGACGAAGCTCTTCGGATGAGGAGCGAAACGTCCGACACCTTCTTCACAGAAGTACAGATGACGTCTCAAGAAGCCTTTCCCTCGGAATATATATATACTTATATAAATATAGAATTTAATTAAAATATTTCTAATTAAATACAGATTTTTATTAAATATTTCTTTTTTTTAATCATTGTTATTATATATTAATTGCCAACTGGTGTGATGAAAGATATGTTTTAAAAAGAATTAAAAACTTGACCGACCATTAAGTTGTTGCCTGTCGTCTCTTTCAGTACGTGTGTAGGTGCGGTTGTTAAGTCGACACAAAGCAGCATCATTCTCCCAATAGTCTGTATAGAGGCCCACATACATCTCTCCACCTTAGGACACACAAGGTAAGCAGCAATGCAGTTTAGAACAGGGTGTACATTGTATTACATAATGAAACATCACCGCTAGATGGCAGTATTTGGTCATTTGAAGTCACCAACTACATTTTAAATCTGATTAGTGGATGAATTTGAACCTAAAGATCGAATATTGAATATTGAAGCTGTAATTTTAGCTTTTACCTGTGAGTGTGGATGTGCAGGGACTGTGGGGATTGAAAGGACATCGTCCTCGGCCACTTGCAACACTCTCCTCTTCAAGCACAAACAGCTTATCCTGTGAACATTTCACCCAGTAAGCTGCACATTAACATACATCAAAATGCATCCAACCAAACAACAAGCATCCAAATGTTAAAAACAAAACAAAAGAACATGCAAGAGTGAATTATAGAAGGGAGTGATTAGGAAGTGATGAATGAGAGGGAGGTAGGCAGACAGAGGTACGTGATGGATGACCCCAAATGTCCAACTGTTGTCTGTACAGCTACACCTTGCTCTTATGTGATAGCAGGTTAAATACGTATTCACTTTTCATCACACTTCTTTAGGCAGCAGGTGGAACATGTATGAGGGAGGCCCCCCAACATACATAAGATGTATACAGACGTATACATTGAAGTCACAGTATGTGTTTTAACTCAACAGTGTTTACACCCATCACTAGCAGATCACAAAGGCTATCACTGATTTATGAAGAAACCCTGGGAACCCCCCTGCTTTGTGAATACACCCCCTCGGATGACGGTCACAAAGGTCATCTCCAGGTCAAACTCATCTATCATGTTATGCGTATATCCAAATCAAGCTGAGAAGCCGTGTGATAGGCCTAAGTCCTTATAACTCCACATTGCAATTTGATGGAACACCTGTGTAACTGCATTCAATTGGTAATAGTATGAATGTGCAATTCGCAGTTTAGGTTTGCTCAGGTCGTGCAAATGATATGAGTTGTAGCTGAGTGTGCTTCCTAACTGGCCTATTCAACTCACTGGACCCCTGAAAGAATGCAGCTTACAGACACTCATGCACCATTCGGTGACATTATGCAACTACTGTATGCGCTACACTGTATCACGCTTAAATGGTGGCTTTGCGTATGAGTCAAACTACTGGTGTTATAAGACTATAAATTATCGCAAAGATACAATTGAAATGTTATTACCTACACCTAAATACTAGGGGTACAACAATTCAGAAAATTCACGTTTCGGTTCGATTTTATTCTTAATTTAGGATAAATAAATTGGAGGCTAACTCGTTAACTCGCTATTGTTAAAGCCGTCTTTTGTGTCACTTCAGAGATCCTGTAGCCTGCCCAAAAGAGGTGCACAATGTGGTGTAAACAAAGCTAGCAGTATTGTCTAATGTATGGCAGATTAATGTTAGACTGGCAGTCCTGTGTATCAATCAATCAAACGTCACAGTGAGGGAGTTTTTTAATGCCATGCGATCGACCCACATTAAGTTCGAGATACTACAACAACAAGGAACATTCCCAGTGCTGACAGTGAGTTATTATGTCTTATTATTGCTTATCATGTCTACTATATTAGGTAATACCAGTATAAAGGTCACTACAGAAGTGTTATATAATGTTAACATGGCTGTAAAAAAAAGTCATTAACAGGTTTTCTATGCTCTAACTATGAAAACACTCCATTTATTAATATTGAACTGAAATTGCGGTCGGGGCTGGAACCAACTAACCGCGATAAACGAGGGACGACAGTATCTGGTGCAGCTATACCTGCCTTATTTTCTGCTGTGCATACATAGTTAGTAGTTAGGGCTACCAAAAAACAGCATCCTGTAAAAATAGTAATAAAATATATAATTAAAGATTCAATTCAAGAAGGCAATAAAGATAATTACACATAATTCAGCAATAGGTACGCCCACAGATTCAGATTCAGATAGCATTCAATATTTCCACAGATTAGTATAGAAACAGGTTGAAAATAATTATCAAAATAACAATGCAGTTGAAGTCAAGGCAAAGCATGAAAAACGTACATATAAAACTTACACAAAACATATACAACTTATATAGATGTACAGTATATACAAAACTTATACAAATCTTCATAATTGTTCAATTCATCACAAAATAATAGCAACAATAACAAGTAAGTGTAAAAAACACAATTACTTTTTTTTAAGGCTTTGCGTGGAACTAAACACTACACATGCAATGAGGACTTTTATTGTATATGTATATGTGTATATGTATATGCATCTTACCGCTGAGTTATTTATCCGGAATTTGGATAACACAGATGAAAAATGCAGTTTTAAATGCTGCTCGAGATGCCGGCTGCCAGCCACAACAGGAGCAGCCAATTGCTTGCCTCTGCTGGGATTTTACGGGGACCTTGGTGTCAGCTGGTGTCATGTGACGTTTCTGACTTGGGTTTCAGTATTGCTCGATTCCTAGTGGTATCGAATCAAGACCACTGTATCAAACGATTTTATACAGATACATGCATTGTTGCACCCTTACTAAATAGCCTAAGGGGTGTCACATGACTCAATGTATTTTTTGTATAACTCTTCTACTCCTGAGCCATTGCACACAATAGGGTAAAACATTAGCAAAACAGGCTTTTGTACTGTATTCCCTGTGCTATTATTTATCTGATATATACATCTTATGGTACATGTCAAAGTTTGACCTCGTAAGTCTGATTGACTTGAAATCTCTCACACAACTCAATGTGCTCTATACAACACCCACTGCAATATTTTAGGTTGTTTAGCTGAATCAGCAGATTTGGTTCACACCACTGTTGGGGACTGACAAGCATGTCTGTAAAATTTGTGCAAGAAAACATGGCTGTTATCAAGCAAAACATGTTGTACTTAGTCTAATTGCCCATATGTTATTGACCGTTTGTTGAATGATTATAAAACGCGCATGCTACCAACGTTCCCTCTAAGCTGCGCACGTCCGCACACTGATCTTGTGTTCTCACCGCACAGCAAATCATTGCAGCTTAACAAAATATAATCCAACCTGAACTGTAAATAAAATAAACACATAGCAATTGATTCTGTACCATTTTGCAATGTGACTCTGCGAGTGACAGGCGACAAGCGGTAACAACACAATGACGAACACTGTCCAGCCAATGAGAGATCCTGTTGGTAAATATTTACTTAAGATGCCAATGAATTCATTAACTGCATGTTACGTCGCACATACCGTTGTTTTGCAGGTTAGCGCATAGCTACAGGTTCAGGGGAGCTAACCGCGAATTATGGCAACACAAATGGGAAGTACCACATCCATTCACCAAGCTAAAGTGAAAAAAGAGGTCTTTTAAGGTGGACTGTCTGTCAGAGTATGTGGGAACAGAAGAATAGAAAGAGATGAATATTTTTTAATTTTTTTTTCAAATGAGAAAGGGCTGCCCTGAGCCAGTTTTCTGGCTGAGTGTAAAGTGTGGACTAAATGAGTGGCTTCACCGTGCATGCGATAGTGGGGCTGCTTTTATTTTGGTGGCCGGGCTTACCGAATACAGTAAGTGTTACGCAGAGCTTGCGCAAGTGATGCCGAAGGGACCGGAATGTGGTTGCTTTTTTTCAGTTGAGATTTTTTTTAATTTTCATTTTTTACGTAGACAAAAGTAAACACATTCAGCAAATGTGGCATCACTTTCAAGTGCATTTCCAGAATGAAATGGTGACGGAACAGGCTGCTGCAAAACAGAGATTACCTCAAGTTCTCAGGTTTTGGACAGGTGTGATGCTACAAGTGTGCACGTCTGATGGCGCTCACAGTGGGTGATGCTCAGGTCGTTTGTGGAACATTGCATGCTACCCATCCATGTAATACAGATACCATCAAAGTTTTATAATAACTTCAAGTCAGAGGCTGCCTGGACACATGAGTCAGAACGAGACACACATACGGACAACTGCAATGGAGGTCAGCGAGACTTTCCTATCTGTAAAATCCATTAGTTAAAAAAACATGCAAACCGATTTCCTTGAAAAAAACAAGTTAATGGAATTTAATAGTTATAGTTGACCACAGTAGATGTTTACGTTTCACTTGGTACACTCAAGTGAGATGAACTTGTTTTTGTTTGTTCTACTTCTACTATTGGATTTTAGAGTTTACTTCTGTGCATGTGGCTTCTGCGGTAAGGAGAACAATTTCATCCAAGAGGAGACTGGGGGGCCCCGCATCAAAGTGGGGACTGTGGAGTGTGATACAGCAGTATCCAGAGCTAAGACACAGCAACATTTGTGTTTATGTTGCCACTATTAGCTATTTACTTGACCAATGTGTCCCGGCAGTCGGTATGGCATGCCTAGGAACCATCGTACAAGAAATATTACCTGAAAACTCCTTACCTTCCCTGTGTTTCCCACTTGTACCAACGCACAGACGGGGTTAAAAGCCCCTGTTCCACAGACCAATAGATGGGTCTGGTTGTACTGCTGCAAGACCTTGATGTAGTTTGCGCATTCCATCTGTTGGAAGAGTTAAACAAATGAATCACTGGTTGATGACATCGCATGTGGGGAGGGAAACGCGCAATGGAAAAATGCCAGACTTTTACTGCATTGTCAATAATGTCAATAGGTCAGGTTAAAGAAAGGTCAGTCAGCACTGTAAGACACGTGGAACCTGAAATGGCCAAAATACATGACATGTGTTTTCATTTACTCTATGCCAGGAGTGTCCAAAGTGTGGCCCTTACTTTTGATTGGCCCTCTGCATATTCTAAAAATGAAATACATTTATAAATAACAAGTCACCCAGTCAAATACTTACTTTTTCCCTTCCCTTCATCAAGCATTCTTCTATTTGAGGTTCAGTACTGGCCCAGTGGATCTGCAAGACAACGATTCATTTAAAAAGAGAAGAAACAATGAATTGATTGTATACCACAAGTTGGTCAGTCTTTATTGAACTAATTGATTCACAATGAGTTCATAAGTCTGCATTCTTACCTCTTTGTAGTGTGTGTTAACCTGGTCCAGCCTGAGGGAGAACAAAGTATTCTTGGCCCCAACATAAAGCCTCTCATGGCCCTCATCCAGCAGCATGGTCTGGGGTTGAAGAGGCACTCCCTGGCCCTGAAACACCCAGGTCCTGTTCAGCTGCCAAAGCTCTGCAGCAGAGATAACATCGACATAAGACATAGAAAATGAACAAAAGGATTGTAACAACAGCATTGCAGCTGTTTAGATTGCTGCTCAGTGCGTCAAATAGTGCAAAAGTTCATTTCTCTATCCTCTCAACAGCCATGTAGCCTGGAATTTGTAATCATGATATATTATTTATTCATATATTGTATAATAATTATTGCTGGGCTTTCAGAAATCGTTATTATTATTTCAACATTATATTGAGTTTTCTTTTCTTTTTTTTACTTTTCATGAATACTACTTACATATCTTCCAGTATTTTTTAGCCATTTCAACCAAACACAGTTCATCTTGACTTCAACAGATTATTTAACAAGCAAATTTTGAGTTGACAGGTCAATTAGAACGTATGCAGGAACGTCATTTTAATGCCATTTGATTGGATAGTCATAGCACATCTCCAGGGGTGTCTCTTTCCAATAACAAAAACATATTCCAAAAGCAATTGCTCAGAGATAAATTATTCTAATTTGCTGTATGTACTCAATGGTGGTTAAAGTTTTTATTCACATCGGGTTCCTAAATGAAATATTTCCAGAGTTGTTGATTGGCAGGGGATGGCCCAATTCTCTGTCCACATCATTCACCAGACATCATTCCCTGTACACGTCTTTCTATGGCGTTTTCAACAACCAACAGAACATGAACCGAGAACATTGTTAATGTAATGGCAAAGTTGCTGAGAGCACTTAAGTGGGAGTTTAAAATGCTGAGCCTCTTGTCACATGACCTATTTAGTCAATAGTACTACGTGACTATTAGTACAAAAGTATAAAATTTTGTACTATTTGACACGAACCTAAATTTAATGTGATGCCTGTTTTAGAGTAAAACAAGGGAAATGAATTGTTCAATAATATATTATATATACAAAACTACTAAGACGTGAAGCAAAGTAGTTCTTCGGTGAGCTACTCTCCATCAGCTGGTGAGCTACCGCTAGCATATGAGCTACAGTACCTGTTGGAGTGTGACAGCATGACTGTCTAAAGCTGGACACACTACGTGTTTGTTGAACAACTCAGACACACATTTAGTGTTTTGAAGACAAGCCATAAGTTTTCTAATGATAACAAGAGAGCAAGATTGTGAAGTGACACTTTAAAAAGTAAGTTAGCATGGATGTGATAGCCACTTCTAGCTCGCCTGTGATCTAGCTAGCTACCGCCAGAGAGGTAGTGCAAACGGGTAAAAGATGCCAGAAAGTCAAATTAGACGTGAGCAATCACGCACGCTGCCATAAATAGGCTTCGCATGTGACAAGCTGTCGTCAATTGACTACACATTTTATGGACAATTTTTTTATGTGCACAATAATAAGGAACACAGTCACAAAATGCTAGTGCCGCAACTTGAGCCGGTTCAGGTCCGGACTTTGACTAGGCCACTCCAAAGTCTTTATTTTGTTTTTCTTTAGCCATTCAGAGGTGGACTTGCTGATGTGTTTTGGATCAGTGTCCTTCTGCAGAACCCAAGTTTGTTTCGGCAAACAGATGACCAGACATTCTCCTTCAGGATTTTTTGGTAGACAGCAGAATTCATGGCGCCATTTATTACAGGTCTTCCAGGTCCTCAAGCAGCAAAACAGCCCCAGACCAACACACTACCACCACCATATTTTACTGTTGGTATGATGTTAGTTTTACGTCAGATGTAATGGGACACAGACCTTCCAAAAAGTTCAACTTTTGTCTCATCAGACCACAGAGCATATTCCCAAACATCTTGTGGATCATCAAGATGTTTTCTGGCAAAATTGAGACGAGGATTAATGTTGTTTTGGCTCAGCAGTGGTTTTGGTCTTGGAACTCTGCCATGCAGGCCGTTTTTGCCCAGTGTCTTTCTTATGGTAGTGTCATGAACACTGAGGCAAGTGAGGCCTGCAGTTCTTTTAACGTTGTTGTGGGGTCCTTTGTGACCTCTTGGATGAGTCGTCGCTGCGCTCGTGGGGTAATTTTGGTTGGCTGGCCACTCCTGGGAAGGTTCACCGCTGTTCCATGTTTTCGTTTTCAATTGTGGATAATTGCTCTCACTGTGGTTCGCTGGAGTCCCAAATCTTTACAAATGGAAATTACTTTCTTTCTGGGGGGGAAAAGGGAAGGGGCAATCACTTTTTCACACCTGGCCATGTAGGTTTGGATATTTCCCCAAACTCCACACAGAAATGCCCAACAAAGATTCGAACCCAGGTCAACATGTGGGCAACATGCTAACCACTAGACCACCGTGCGGCCAGTTGTGTTGTCACTGACTAATATTTAAATTAGTTTGATGATCTGAAACATTTAAATGTGACAAACATGCAACAAAAAAAAAAAAAAAATCAGGAAGTGGGCAAACAGTTATTCACACCACTTTATCTATCCTCGTTGTTGTTTCTATTCCACTTTAATTACATTTATTGTGGCACATTACATGACTACATCTTGTAGATGTTTTTTATAATTGTAATGCTATTCTAATGATGTTGTTGGGGGATTTATTATGGAAATGGTTTACATTGGAATACATTACATATTTTTTTCATATTCATAGTGTCACATGTCCAAAAGGAGTAGGAAGCAAAGCTTATTTAATCCAACCCCCATCCGTTTTACATGAATTACAATACATGTGTCCACTTCCTGTGTTCCAAATGCACTCTTTGCTGGTTAAATACATAGGAAAATGATAAGGTCATGTAATAATGTGGTAAAATAGTAGTCAAAATTATTGTTACTGTACCTACTTCATATGACAATCATAATAAATAAGATTTATGAAATAGACATAACAAAGCATAGTTGGATACTGGGTGAGCACTGACAATTAACTCACAAGAATGAAGAGTTAGTAATAAGTGTAGTCGTGATTAGACATACTGAAGCATTGACAATTGAAACAAAACACAGTAATATGATAATGGACAATGGGTGCGTACAGACAATGAGCTCACAAGAATGAAGAGTTTGTTGTGCACAGTGGTTCAGGACTCTTCATCCTTGTACTTTGCAAACATCAACTGTTTGTATTGTTCTTGAAATTGCTCCTGTTAGTTCCTTGCTCAATCTGTTCCATAATTTTATTCCACATACTGAAATGCTGAAGGTTTTTAGCATTGCTCCTGTGTATAAGTGTCGTATGTATAATTTTTCTCTGAGGTCATATTTCTCCTCTCTTGTTGAGAAAGGACTGTATGACATTTTTGGGTAGCAGATTATTGTTTGCTTTATTCATACTTTTAGCTGTTTCATTTAAATGAACTAGGAAATAGGGGATTTGTATGTTCTTTATACACGGCATTATGGATTATTGTGATTGATCTTTTTTGCAGTACCTTTAGCGAGTGAAATGTACTTTTATAGTTATTTCCCCATATCTCAGCACAATAAGTTAGATATGGTAATACCAGAGAGCAATAGAGAGTACGGAGTGATTTTTGATCCAGGACAAATTTTGCTGTATTCAATATTGATGTATTTCTCACCACTTTGTTGTATATTTTTATTGTGAAATTTCCAGCTCATCTTTTCACCTATTATGGCCCCCCAATATTTAATTTAATAATGTCCACTCCATCAATCAGTATTTGTGCATAAGCATCCTTTCTGCTATTACCAAAGAGCATTATCTTAGTTTTACTTAGTCTGTTTTTATGAAACCATCTTTTTATTATAGTCATTTCATCTGTGACTTTTTTTTTATTAGCTCTTGTGTACTTTCTCCAGAACAAAAGGCAGTAGTGTCGTCTGACATTTCCAAACGTGAAATAGTGAGGGTAATCTAATTTCTTAATATCAGTATTAGTATTAAGGCAGTAAGGTTTAAAATGCGCACCATGTCTCAGTCTTGTATTCATAATGTACTATATGATGCTCTAACACGTGCAGTTCCACTCTGGCACACAATCTTATCATATCCAAATGTTATATTTATAGTTATAAATTCATGTTACCAGTTTGGGAAAACCACAAAGCTATATCACATCAGTGGGATATTATTCGCTAGTGGAAAAATGTTCCACTTTTTACTTCTGATATGAATGACTGATTCAGTTGTCTGTGTCATATCAAAAGATATTGCGGTACGTGTTTCAAATTCACCATATCCCCAAAGAATGACTAAGACCAACAAGCTAGGTTATCTTTTAATATCATGGTGTCGTCCCATGTGGTGACTCTGCCTTGGCTTGCTCTAAGTATGTCATATCATGCATCGCTATCACCAATAATACGAGCCGTTTCAACACTTTTATGGATGTTTTATGAAAGTTTTATGACACGGTTTTATTAGACAGAAAAAATTATTTGTTTTCTAAGGGAGGGATGATTTCACTAAAAGTTCATTTTTCTTGGTTTGCTTGGTTTAGAACACTCAAACTGCATCAAGTAGTGCTCATGAGTTCAATATGTACACAAGTGGACGCACGCAAACATGCAACAGCCTGATTGAACCTGACAGGCTGTTCCGCTAAACCTACTCTCTATGTGCTCCTTGAGCGCAGGGTGCAAATCAGCAGAAACACCTCCGCCCTCAACCTTGAGGGTGAAGGATTTAAATGAAGTGCTGAGTCTAGTGTGTTTCCTGTGAGTCTCAACAGTGCTGGAACTGAGAAAAAAGCGTTCATTGTGCACCAAAGGCTTGAACCAGGTGTCCTTGTGAAAGGAAAAAGGGTGACCTGGTGTGTGTTAACCTTTCAGAGGCTTCCACATTTAAGAAAGGGTTTGATTGAGGCACTGGCAATGCCCAATCCTTACACCATTGTGCAATGAATAGCTACATGTAATTGATCGTGGTGGTGATCCACTACAAAATAAAAGCCACCACGCCTTCTTTTTAACCTTGAGAACAATTTTAAGTCATATTTTGTATGAATGGATATATATGCTATATAGATACATATATAGCTCGTTATTTACAGTACACACAAATTGACCACGATTAGTTTGAAATCGATTTAAAATATCATAAAAATGTTTCACTGCCCTTTAATTTGACAAGCATGCATGTGTGTGACAACATGCAACATGTACAGATTCAAAGCTACCCCAGTCAGCTGCAGGATATGACAGAAAATCATGACGTGTGAGTTTTTAAAAGTATCATTTGAAAATGGTGGCCTCTATTCAGGGCAAGTCTTTGACTTCATCTATGACTCATGTGAGCCACAATAATGGAAAGCCTTGTTTTGAAGTCCCGTTAGATGCTGAGGTTACAGGGGGTAATTGTCAGATTTGTTTTCCTGTCGCCTGTATATTTTTAGTGCAACTTGATCACTCACGTAGATGGAGGGAGCGTTTATCCCATTTTCATGTTACTCACAGTGAAACTGCACACCGATGGAAGGGTTTTGTTTAAAATAGGATTAGGTATCCGCAGAAGAGTGGGTGAGTGCATATAGTACTTTGTTGCCATTAAGGTATAAATGTACAAAAAACGCAACTGTTTGTTTGAGTAGCACTGGGTCTGCAACTGCTAGGTACTAGAGACTGAAGAGGTGTGGCAAGTGGTGCTCTGCCAGGGCTCGGACATGCTTCCTGTAATTATCTAATCCACACACACGCAGTGTCTATCCCCTCATAGCTGCCTCTCAGTTAGGCTGAACTTGGATCAAGGAGTGTTCTAACATTCCATTCCAACGTTTGTGTGTCAGGCTGGCTTGCAAAACACGGAACTCCTTTCTTTGTGTGGAGTCAAATCTGCTAGCACTTATTTAGATGACAGACGTCGATGGCTATTTAAAGTGATCTCGTAAATGCAAAAACCCTTTTCTCGTCTGCTTCTCACTTGTCTCTTTCAATAACGCTGAGATGTGATTGCTCTGGTTGGACACGCACAGGAAGCAAGGATAAAAGAATGTGATGATAATAGAAAAAGGAAAACCTGGAAGTAAATGAGAACATGAAGAAAAAAACAGGGAAGGACAAAAAAGCAGAAGTGAAGAAAGAAGGCAACAAAACCGGACGGCATGCGGAGAATGTCAGAGAAGAGAAAGAAAGTCTGAAAAAATGAAAGACAGGAAGGACATTGATGGAAAAAAACCTTCCTCCCAAACCTTCCTACGAGCGTGACGTCGACGTTCTCCTCCAATTTTGATCAACATTTGCTATGCAAGTGACTGGTGTAATTATTAGATTAGATTCAGCTCCAGAACCCTCCCTGTCTCTCTTCGAATGTCATTGTTCCAAGGCAGTGTTTCCCAACCTTTTTTGTCTTGTGTATGCCCAGAGCCTTTTTTCCATACCATGTACCAGTACCCCCTCACTCATACGTGTTGATAATTCTTCAAAAGTAGAATGTAACGCAACTGTAATGATTTTGGTGCAGCTGTGCCACAGGTTATTGTCTCCCTGCAGAAACTAGTTGTAGAACACATGTTCCATTTTATTGTCTGGCTTTATATGAAATACTGACTTATTATCTTGGAAATTAAATGCTTCCACGTATCCCCTGCTCACATACCATTAGGTGTACACGTACCCCCGGTTGGGAATCACTGTTCTCAGGGATTGTTCACAGGGGAACGTTTTCAGGTTGAAACGGCAAAGTATTTTATCGTTTCACCCTGTCATCCACATGGCAACATCGCTCTGGGTGCCCTGAAACGGTATTTGAAACGACTTGCAGAGTGGGAAAATTTGACAATGGCACCTTGTCACAGGGATAAGCAAAAACTACTTCCTGAGAACGATGACGTCGCCGCCCTGTCACCAGAACTGACCGGTTGTACTGCTGCCGAAAAGCCTAAATATCTGATTATTTCGACTGGCATTGCCCACAGTCGACATCCTGCTGATATTTTTTTGTTCTTATACTCCAAAGTGACTGACAGAAGTAATTGTACTTCGTCTTCAGTCTAGACAAGCCTGACAAGCAAGAGACGACAGACCTTATGCACATGCGTTCTTTCGTCTTATATAGTTTTGGTGTGTCACGTGGGCCTGTCTGTTTATAGTGCCACATGTTGGTGTGCCTTATGTATTACATCATTTCCATCTAGTGATCCGTTCCCCTGTGGACGCACCGTTGCCAACTCCTCAGTAAGAAAAGTAGCTATTGGCTGTCCTAGATGTCGTCAGAGGACGTGCATATGATGTCGGAAAAAAGCACAAGCCTCGTTGGAGAGCCAAAAAGTGAGTAATAACATTAATTAGAACTACAAATAAACTTGACTCTTGGTTTTGTTAATTTAAAAGTGGCCATCACTTCATCAAAATAAAATACTTTTATCTCGTCCAGCGGCTCTCAAAGTCTAGACAGCATAATAATTACATCCGGACTCACTTCCAGCCTCCACCTTTTATCTGGTAGTTAGGACTACGTGTTTAATTTAACACACAATGTTCTCCCATCACATGTTCTTACACACTGACAGGTGTCTGAATGAGTCTGTCTGGCCGAGTCAGAACGAGGTTTGAGTGTAATGAGTAGTAATTCAATGAAGATTAAGAAACATTTACATTTTTAGATCCCACTCTGTAAAACAGGGCACACCCCGGTGGCATTGCACCTCACACATGCGTGATTCATGGATGCGTAGAGCTCCACTATGCTCTCATTGTGCCGAGGAAGCTCACTGTGAACTGATGGCTTGTGACTGCTTTGGTGCAGGGCGGACCTCTCAGCAGCACCCGCTGCTGCTCAGTGAGAACAGAAACTGCAGAACAATACGTACTTTCACTTTTAAGTCCCCAAATAACAGAAAACCAGAAAGAATCGCTAGATTTGTTGCGAGTTGCTTTTGACAAAATATGTCCCCAAGAGTGTTTGGAATGTCGCCAGATTTGGTGCCAAAGTCGCCAAGTTGGCAACACTGTGTGGGTGTGACTATTTACGGGTACCAAACTGAGTATGTGCATAAAAACACAATCCAGGTTAAAGCCCTAAATATGCTTCACACACTTATTAAACATATTTTAAATGATGAGACGTACAGGTACTTGCAACTCGAATGATAATTAAAGATAAATCAGAGTCGCAGTCTAGACTTCAGTCTGGTCATCAGACTAGTGCTACAACAACGCGGGCTGCCTCAATCTCCCTCTCAAGCGGCTATAGTGATGGTACGTGCCTCCGCTGCTCCGCAGGCTGCTGGGTCGTTCTGCCTCGCGTTTCTCCAAGCCGTGTATACATAATCCACACTGTTTACCTGTTCTAATTCCAGTCATGAAAAATCATGTAAAATTCAGCACATAAATGACAAATGTGTAGGAATCCACTGTATAAAGGAACAAAAATATAGAAGGAATCTAATGAAAATGAAGAAGATAAGACCAAAGGCAAGCAAGACAATGAAGCAATAAAGAAAGAAATGAACAAAACAACAAGAATAAAAAACTGAACTAGAAAAACAAGACGAAAGGGACAAAAAGCTGCACAGAAAGTAAGAATGAAAAAAAAAAATGAAGCCAAAAACTTGGAAAGCAAGTTAAGGAAGGAACCAAGTAGTGAATGAATAAGGGAAGATGGAAATGAGGAATGGAAAACAGAGAGAAAAGAAGGAAATGAGACTACAGTAAGGAAGGGCTAAAGGAAATAAGGGATAAAAATGCTTAGTAAAAAATGAAGTGTTTTATGATGTGTTTACTTAAAGATTATGATTAAACATGATTGCACAGTTGATATAAAACACAACAGGTGTGTGCTGCGAGCATCTCCTCTGTTATTATGTGCAGCTGTAGCCACGACGTGAACTGATAAAAAGGCAACAAGGGGGATTTCTGCAGCTCATTCCACACTCTTCTCAAAGTTTCTTTCCTGTCTTCCAAAGCCAGCCAAAACTTTCTTTGCCATCAGCTAGAGACGTGAGAGGAGGTGGAGGAGGGTGTTCCTCTGTTGGCCGCGACGCACGGCCCCAATGTTGTCCCACATCAAATGGAAAACACATCGCAAAAATATTCCCTCAAGGCAGACACTTTCATCTAATCCGCTGTAAAAGAAGATACCCAAGATGATTTGGAGTGCTGCAATCCAAATAAACACTCACATCTCTACCGTGCACGGAAACACTGAGACAACAATGTGTTTGCCAATGAGCAACCTAGTTTTGCATTTGCTCATCTCTTAAGCAGCCAGGGCGCAGGGATTCAAGTCACAGAAACCAGAAGATCACAAAAACTTCTCTTCTTCTCTGAAGCCCAAACTTTTGCTCATAATTGAATCCACTGGGAAGCTCACATTTCATGCCAGAATTAAAACTTGTGTTTGCACAGACATGAGGCGAGGTTATGCTTAATGGATAGTGGATGTCAGCTATAGGACAAACAAAGAGATGACATAAAGTGGAGGGAGTCAGCTCTCATTGAGTCCTGAGCGTAACGGTGTGGGTGGTGCTGGGGTGGCAGTTTAGCAGATTGAGGTCTGGGGTGTGTTGCCATTATTGACAGACGACCCTGCACTCAAGAACCCCCTTGTGTTTAGATGTGTGGTGGTGGGGTGATAAATGTAAAATTAATGCCACATGGAGTGTATTCGAAGGGTGAGAGAGCTAGTACAGCACAATAGGATTCCCCATATCGTTGCTGTCTATTGGCAACATGTATGCCACATTTCTGTTTTTTCAGACAGCTTTAGCATCAGATAGTTTAGGTCACAAGACATGATGCTTCCACCAAGCTCATGATGCCACAAAAACATAAGCTTGCTATTGACGACCAGGTGTGGAACACCGGGCTTGTGGATCCCAGTATGCAGAGGAAAGAGGTACAAAATGTCATGAACAAAAAACAATGGTGCAAGCTGAGCGAACTAAACGGCACCGTGGAAAAATGGGCGAAAGGAGGACTAATTCGAACAGCCTAACAAAGCTACTTGACGTGCAGCGCGAGCTATAACTAGCGGAAATGGATGGCACTCTGGAAGCCAACAGCAAACTAGCATAACTTGTGGGGGTAGAATAGAAACAAGGCTTGCCGTCTCCAGCACGTGGAATAGCCGAGTACCATCCACTCACCACATGTGGTGCCTAAGACGATGATTCCAATGAGGAGCAGCTGTGGCACGTCTTATAGCGCCGCCCCAAGAAGCACAATGTCAGAAAAAAGGGCAAAGAGCATTCCCCGTAAGGACCATCTTGGACGCCAGGAGGCAGGGCAGGGGTGTGCAGTTTCTGATTGACTGGGAGGGCTACGGCCCCCAGGGCCGTTCTCGGATTTCCCAGTCACTTATTATTGATAAGACACTTACATCCGAATTTTATTGCAGGTTCCCTAATAAGCTTGGAGGTCCGCCAGGTGGCGTCCAATGATGGAAGGGGGGAGTACTGTCATGCTTCGCTGTGACACTGGCATTATGCAAAATGCATAATTTACAATAGGTAATTTAGTAACCTGTTTTTTACTTCCATACATCAGTTGGACATGGGTCATGAAACATAGCTTTTTATTGCCAATCTCCTGAAATCATTGTTTTATTATTGAAAGTTGGCAGCGCATGGTTTACAATAAGACCATTTTGACTGTTATGCATGTTTTGTACGACTGTTCTGTTCTTCCACATGAAGTTAACAGTTCGGAAACATTGGACAATGCAATGCTTTGAGGTTGCACGGGAATTTTCCCAGCCAGTCTACAGGTGTTTTGTGGGCTTGGAGAATGCATTCGACAGTGTTCCTCGAGGAATCCTAAGGGGAGTACTCCGAGAATACAGGGGTGCCGGAACATCTAATTCAGGCAGTGTGACCAGAGTTTGGTCCTCATTGCCGGCAATAAGTCGGACTTGTTTACAGTGAGGGTTGGACTCCGCCAAGGCTGCCTTTTGTCAAGGATTCTGCTCATTACTTTTATGGACAGAATTTGTAGGCCCAGCGAGGTCGTTGAGGGTATCCAGTTTGGTGACTGCAGGAATGGGTCTCTGTTGTTTGCAGATGATGTGGTCATCATCGAGCAGTGATCTTCAGCTATCACTGGATTGGTAGGCAGCCAAGTGTGAAGGGGCTGGGATGAGAATCAGCACCTTCAAGGTGGAGTGTCATCTTCATGTCGGGGGTGAGATCCTGTCCCAAATGGAGGAGTTTAAGTACTTTGGGGTCTTGTTTACAAGTGAGGGAAGGATGGAATGCGAGATCGACAGGCACAACTGCAGTGATGCGGTTGCTGCATCGGTCCATTGTGGTGAAGAGGGATCTGAGCCAAAACGCAAAGCTGTCAATTTACCGGTCAATCTACGTTCCGACCCTTACCTATGGTTATGAGCTTTAGGTAAGGACTGAAAGGACAGGATGGCGGGTACAAATGGCCGAAATGAGGTTCCTCTGTAGGGTGGCTGGACTCTCCCTTAGAGATAAGGTGAGAAGCACTGTCATTCGGGAGAAACTCAGGGTAGAACCGCTGCTCCTCCGCATTGAGAGGAGTCAGAGGAGGTAGCTCAGGCATCTGGTCAGGATGCCTCCTGGACGCCTCCCTGGAGAGATTACAGTTGTCCCTTGTTTAACATGATTAATTGGTTTCAGACCCAACCGTGATAAATGAATTTTTGCCAAGTAATATTCAATATTGAAAAACGGAATATTTTCATAGTTAGAGCATAGAAAACCTGTTTATCACATTCAAAATATGGGTTTTAACATTATTAGAGCCCTGTAGACATGAAATAACTTCCCAACAGTCACTTTTACATTCCTATTATTCTTTGTTTGCATCACATTTCGTAAGCCATGGGATCACTGCAGAGACATAACAGACGGCCGCCGCTAGCATAGCAAGCTATCGAGCTAACTAGTTAGCCTCTCCAATTAATTTATTCTAAACTTAAGAGAGTGTTTCAAACGGAGTTGGAAGAAGGACAAAGAAGCTAAAAACTTACCACTTCCACACGGAATAAGTAGCAAACCTTTTTTCACTCAATCTCAACCATGGCAAGTCTGTCTTCGCCATGGCATGTCGGCTCGGCTCTGATGGCTCTCCATGTCTCATAACATTACTGATGCCTAGTGACCAGAATACTACATTTAACATCTCTTTCAATAATGTCTGACTAATAATAGACCATAGTCAACTACAAAACAGCAACAATTTATTAATTACTTTTGGAAAAACTTATATTGTGAGGGAGCAATATTCAAACCGCGATATAGCAAGGGACAACTGTATGCCTCTCAAATGGCCTGGGAACACCTCGGGCTCTGCCAGGAGGAGCTGGGCAAAATAGCTGGGAAGAGGGAAGTCTGGGCTTCCCTGCTTAGGCTGCTGCCTCCGTGACCCGACCTCGGATAAGCGAGAGAAGATGGATAGATGGCAATGCTTGTTATCATTGCTACACGGATAGAAATTAGAACAGGCAGTCCCTCTAAAAACAATCTACAGTTAATTGTTACAATCACGGTGAATGTGCCTTTTCCCCAGAAAAAAGTACAGGTATGTTTCCAAACTGTAGATGACAAGTGTATAAAACCATTTCAGTGTAGCAAGCCATTATACTCCAAAAGGTATTTTTTTCTGAGAGCATATGTAATCTGTGAAGGCTCAAATAATCAAGCCTATGTCCTCCTCCATTCTTTCATGGGGAGAAGGTCAGACAGACCCTTGGAGCTTCACCAGCTGTTTCCCCCTTGACACCTGATTAATGAACACATATACATAGTGGGAGGGCAACTACTCAGAGATATACACAGACAAAATGAGAGGTGAAAAACGGAGTCCAATGGAGGAGATAGGGTGTGCTGCGAAGGTACCTATTTTTCTTTGCTGGCCTAGAAACTGTGATTTATCGAATCAATGTCAAACCTTCCATGTGTTAGCAGGATAGAGAAACTATGACTTCCCCGTGGCCATCCAGTGTAGTCTTTGAACATGTAGCATTCAAGTTAATGAAACTTCTTACTTTACTTTGCATCTTAAGGCAGCAGGAGGGAAAAACTCCTATCTGTCATTTATTTGCTGAAAGGCATAAGTTCAGGCTCCACTGGCATTCCCCTTCTCAGAGACAAGTGAAAGCCTTGTCATTTTCAAAGGTGCAAAATATATGAAGTGTCTTCTGTCTTGTCTGCAGAAGAAGGTCTGAAATTACAGCTCAGTGGTGGGGAGGGTTTCCAACAGTAATTGCTGCCTGACTAATCACTAATCACTAGAGCTTATTTTCAGTCAGTATAGTTTGATGTGTTTCTCTGTGTATGCCATGGCACACTGAACATTTAACCCTAAAGATAAACGGTGCTCACATTTAGCAATTACCATCCCTCTCCCAAGGAATACACACCTCCGCACAATTGTATGAGTTGACACATTTTACATGCAGTATAGTCTTGTCTTTTTGTATGACTTCTACATGAAGCAACATATTCATTTAACAATAAGGTTATTATTGTGGTTATTTTTTGCAGTGGTGTTTTAGAGATTTTCTTTAGGTTTACGGGGGGAGGTGTAAAGACCCGTGTGGTGTCATCATGTTATTTTACTGGCGTGCTTTTATTTTCAAAGCCTGACATTACAGACTTCAGGATGTGTTCTGAGTAGACCAGAAGCTGTGCTGCTCCGGCAGTACCGGAGAGGATTTTTTTTTCATGAATAAAATATGTGAAAAATACGTGAAACTATTAAAATGAGAGCGTGTCGGGAAAGAAGGGCAAAATACGGTACCTTGACAGGTATGCTGTAGCCAGTGTGTAATCTGCTAGATGGCATGCGGTGCAGCCAGAGCCTGACCACCTAACTTGCAGCTTTCCGTTGCTCTGACACCATTAACTGCACACTTTATGACAGTTTTTTTGGGAGTGCAATTTGGGCTCACTAACCAAGGCGACCTTCAAGGGGTTGGACACAATCTCAAATCTGATACACTATTTTTCTTTGTAGTACTGAACGAGAGGAGAGTTCAGGAAAGCCATCTGCTTTGTGTGGTACCTGCATAGTCAAACATTAGGGTCAGCTTCTGCTCTAAATACAGCATGGAATTTACGGTTGTTGCTTACCACACCGTATGATTTAAGTAGAAAGTTGGAATGTATGTCATTTGCGGTTACAGTGCATTAAGCGCCTGCTAGTCCTGAACAAAAATGTGAATGCGAACATCCAGGCATGCAGATATTTGCTTGGTTAGCAGGTCATCCAAGACAGATATGCAAATATGCCCTGCCCGAGGAATTCGTTTGGAGAAACCAGCAGAAAGTTGATATGAGTCTTATTGATCCAAGCAGGTTAAACAAACAAGGTTTCAGTATTACAAATATTTTCTCCCGATCAGCATTATCTCTGAAGGTGGATCCAGAATTTTCCCACATTGTTTCGACAGATGTAATATTTTTCTCCATGCCAAGTGAGGACATTTAAATGCATCTCACACTCCCCCCGAACTACATCCAAGCTACCATCTTGTGAAACATTTACACTGTTGCATGAAATATTACAAACATAAGGCTGTATGATGCAGTTTAGTTCCACACAACTACAAAAACCACAGTGTATCATACTATGTATCCACAAATAGTGTATGCTACTGTAAATGTATGCACCATAAATGTTGGGCAGCAAAGGAATTGTGTTCCAATAATAAAGCCATTATTGACTTTGAATTTAAAGCCTCTTTTAAAGAGAAATCCCACAAATATTTGCCTGTGCCTTTTATACAAAACCGAGCCAAGCAGTATATATCCATAACCATATGCGACAAGAAATCCTGCAATAAGATGCATGACAAAGTCAGCTCCAGTGTCTAGTGTGACATAAAATATTTCACACAATGACAATTGCTTTCATCACAAAAGGACAGAACAAGCGAGTGTTGGGTGTTAAACTTCACACCCATGTCCCAGCTTTCCACTATTCCCTTTCACACAGGTGCAGCCCCACTTCTGTTACAGCTCTGATACTACTGCTAAATCCGGAAAATTGTATTGTAAATTTTGGTGCCGTTCACACAGAACAGCAGCAGTCAGTGTGAAGTACAACTGCAACAATTAATCAATGAATCAAATTGATTTCCCAATTAATCAACAACTATTTTGGTTTTCGATTGGGTTGTTTCTTTATTTAAAAATGTCAAGATCCTCTGGTTTCAGCATTTCAAATGTGAATATTTTGTAATTTCCTTAATCATCCGTAAAAGCAGACCTATTATTTTTGTGTTTTAGTTAAAACAGGATCTTCACACAAATCAGCTTTAACTTTGGAAAACAATGATCGTCATTTTTACTTCTTGTTGCGGACCACTGCGATTGGCTGGCGACCAGTCCAGGGTGTACCCCGCCTGTCGCCCGAAGTCAGCTGGGATAGGCCCCAGCATGCCCCCGCGACCCTAAAGAGGGGAAGCGGTATACAAAATGGATGGATGGATGGATGTTGCGAACCAAACCACTCACTGTTTGTGTTTGGTTTGTATTGATTTTGTCCGTCGGGGGCCTAACCGATTACTCGATGAATCAAAACAACAAGGTTCAGCTTAATCGACTAAGAAAATACCGCAATCTCTGGTGTATAAGCCAGTACTTTATTCTCATGCTTTGAACCCCGCGGCTTGTACAGTGATGCAGCTAATTTATGGCTAAAAACTACATTTCCCGTTAGAGTGCAGCTACAGGAAGTTGTGATATGGATGAGTGAAGTGGAAGCTAATATCACGTTTTGAAGTCTTACGCAGCGTACTCTGACACGTCTTAGGTAAGTTTGATCAAGTGTAGGATTACTACAGCTTCTGTTTGGACTACTCGGATCGCCAACCGTCCACTATCACCAACAGGTTTTTAAAGGCTGGACTACTGTCTGATGACACAACAACGAAAGAGAGAGATAGACTGACAAAGTGTGTGATGAAAGAATTATGAGACAATTGTGATGCTTTTATTTAATAAAAAGTAAAAAATCATTCTGGGTACTAAACATCTCATGTTATGACAGACACCTGCAGCTTATTGACAGGTGTGGCCTATATATGTACAAATCTATTTTTCTCTGTAGATTTAGTGGGTGCGGCTCTATAGTCCGGAAATTACGGTAATCGTTCTTTGCAGCCCTAGTGTGAAGACAAAAAAAAAAAAATAGCACTTGGATCTCATTAGATTGTGCAGCTGTACTGAACCTAATATTTTGGCCAGTAAATGTATGTAAGTGTTTGTATGTGAAGACTTAGGAGGTTTCTCATTCCTTAATGATGACAACCAACCTCTGTCTGTGCTAGCCAGAACATGCATGACCAAAGTGAAATAGTTAGTGTGTCAATCACTGCTGCAAATTTGCCGACAGGCTTTTGATGGGTGGTATATCAAAATCATGTACTGGTCAGCAATCTAGTATTATCGGCGTAACTGCTTCCCTTTTTGACATTTTACGGGAACACATTTAGTGTATTTAGACATTTTTGTGTGCACGGTAGCTCACCAAAGAGGTTTGAACACAGTGTACTGTACATTTAATGTGTAGACTGTGGATAAAATTTAAAATATGTTCCTTACTTTACAGCTCTATTAAAAATATTTGACCTGCACAGGTATGCAAAAGGAAAGGCAAGCCATGCGGTATCAATCAATAAACACCAACCTGCTTCACAGATGTATCTGATGAACCACAAAATCTCATAAAAACTCTGACAGCGCTGTGTGTTTCTAAGTTATTGACCATTCAAATTCCTCACCTATATCCAACCGTGACTAACAGGCTTATGTGGAATCACCACTCTGTTGCTATAGAGATCAAAGAAATGTGTGAGAAAATGACAGTGTTTACTCTGCAAAGATAAAATCCTTATCATTGTCATCAATGGAAACCAGAGAATATATGTCCCGATCATATAACAAACTCATACACTTGTCTTGTCTCCCCATTGCTGTCCACATTGTTGATTCTCAGCCACCATGGCTGCACAACCAAAACAAACAAGGAGCTGGCTCCTCGCAGGTTGGAGAGAAAAACTACAAATCGGTATACTTCACGTCTGCATGTTGGCTTAGACGTAAATCTTCAACAGATGTTTCATGATGACCACGCAGAGTTTCTTTTACGCAATGACAGAGGATGCCGCCTCTCTACTTATGACTCATGACTCACCACGGCCAGGACGGGCGGTTACCATTTCCTACTTGTTTGCTTGTCTGTCAGCAGTGAAATATTACTAGAGGAATGGCTGATGGACTGGGAGAGGTGCAATGCGGGCCCAAATCCCTAAGTGTTCAACTTGTAGCAAGAACATTAATCAATCATTTTTTTCATTGATTTAATAAGAAATATTAACGGGCACTTGATGAGTAGAAAACTGGTCCAAATTAAGACATTTCTATTGTTTTGAATATGTATCCCCAAAAACAACAGTGGTTTCCAACCTTGTTTATGCACCTCGCGTCTAGAAAACTTCTGTTGTGTTCTTGCTCCCACAGCAAAGTAAAATTCTTCAAAATTTTAGCAAATCATTAAATTTAGGATGTATGAAATGTTAATTCACAGCCCAGTGGGAACCTCAGAATGTGCCTATATTACAAAAGCATGGTTTCAAAATTGGTATACTGTGCAATCTGCAAACAGAGATCACTTTTTTACATTTACATGTTTTTATTTTGTCAGAATGTGAATATAATGTAAAAAATACAATGCAAAGCTTGTTTAAACGCATGCAGTGCAATGACTTTTTTCAGGAATATTATCTGCAACTATTCTTCCTTATGGAAGTCATAATAAAACAATAAGAACACACATTAAACACCACACCATGCATTTCTTACCTTTATGTGAGAGCCGTATTCTTGGATAAACGCTGGTTGCCGTGTTAACTGTGCTCTCAACCAAATACATCATCATCAGTGCCAAAAAGCGAATCCTCAAGTAGTCTTCCATCCTTTTCAGAACACTCTGCACTCATTAACAAAGAAAGCCTGAGCAGCAACAAAAAGACTGGTTTCACTTTTTTCGTTCTATCCCAGAATAAAAGTATGAATGAGGGTTGCTCTAAATGAAAACCCTCCGAAATTAGTCTACTTGAAGGTCCATTTTTGGATCATCATCACAGCTTGTGCTGCTTCCATGCAGTCTCTGCTCTCCCTTATAGCAGTCTGTTGGAAGCAGCATCCACCCACAAGCTTGGTAGACAGGATAACGCACTGACTATTATTCTTGCTTGCTCTTAGTAACTAGGGAGAAGAGAGGTCCAGTTGCTACCTTCACGCCGCAGTGCCCACTGCTCTCCATATGTTAGTCCTTCTGTTTGTCTGTCTGTTGAGTCGGATGCACTCTTTCTGATCTCAAAGGAAGGGGGGAAAAAGGAATCCCACACAGGTGATCAATAAAATCTCATTGCGTTTGTCTGTCCCAGCAGGCAGGAGGGCAGGCAAGCAGAGTCAGAGCTGCTATAGTGCGTCTACTCCTCTGGAGTCAGTCAATCTTTGGATGGGAGCCCAGCAAAAAGCTTGAGTAGGAGAGGGGAGGAGTAGGGAGCCTCGTGCCTGGCGTGCGCTTGCTGCGTAGAAGGCAAGAAAGTGAAGCTGGAACTGCCCGCTCACACAGGAAGGGAGGATCCCAAACCTCACCTCTGAAGTGAGTCAGTTACGATGATTTCTAGCACTGCTACTGATCTGGGCAGAGGCCACATGCCATGGTGCATGTGTGCATGTGGTTGGTCGTCATGGTTGCAGCACTTTAAAAGGCTTATAAACTGCTTGCTACCCCCTGGGAACTGTTTGATGACCTCTGTTGCTCCAGGGAAGATTTTTCTAAGCATGTCGTGTGTCCCTACCAGGGTCTGTCCTCTTGAGAAACACCGCCTCGCAAGTCTTCCTGCGAAGACCACCCCCGGTTTCTTCTCTCCGCTGTCCCTCCTCTTTCACCACCTCCTTTACACTCCTGCTTTGGCTGCATCAACACAGGCTTGAGCCAACTGTGTCACTTTGCACATTTGCCCTTGTTTTCCTCTTTGTGTTTGCTGCCATAAAGACAAGTCATTAGCACAGTTGCCATGGAATTTCATGTGGAAGGTGGTCTCATGGGAATTGTATATATCCTCCTTCTGTTTGTCGTCTCTCTGTCAGGTTTTTTCATTTTCGTTTACTTCGGCTGCTTTTTTTGTAATGAGCAGTGGTAGGATTTAGCACAAAAATAATGCACTGTAATTAGAAAAAAACAGACTTGTATTCAAAGTTGGTGTGTCTTGAAATAGCACAGATGTAATTAACACTAACTTAACTCCTGCCTGTGCCCCTGCAAAGGTGTGTTTTGTGATGGAAGCCATGTGTTTCAACCAATGTGGCCCACATTTGACATACGTCTGCTTGTCAGTCCCCTAGGTGTGTCCCACATTTGGTTGTTATTCAGCTAAACACCCTAAAGTTATAGTGGGTGTTTTGGAGAGCACGTTGAGCTGTGTGAGAAATTTCAAGTAAATCTGAGTTATGGGTTCACTAACAGTTTTTTTATTTTTTATTTCAATTTTAATTTATTTTTTGTACAGTGCGCACACACACATGCACACGGACCCACACGCACACAAGACAGTTTGTCTCACACTTGACATGCAATCTTGGTCTTAATAACATAATTGAACACACACAGACATACACATACACACAGAAAACAAGAATAAGGGTGATATTTTGTCTGTTAATCAAAAATCCAGGCAGTCAGTAAAGTGGGTCATGTTATGTCTTATAGCTTTGTGGTGACAGCAACATCATATATCAATTACTGATATGAAAGTATTTCTTCTTCAGAAGAAAAGCAATTAAGGCCCTCAAGTCTTTCTGGATAATGTTGCAGTGTAGTTTTGTGGTTTGTCTGTCAGAGCATTTCCAGTCTGATGCTGAACCAAATCAAGCATGAAAAAAGGCTATACAGTAAGGCAGAGCAATTTTGGAAAATAATGTAATTATTATGTTTTTTTTCCCTCAATATTGCGATTTAATATGTGATTATTTTTTCAAGGACCTCTTTTTATGTATTTTTAACAAACAATAAATAAATCTAAAGTCATGAAAAAAAATATTAGAACACCTTTGTTTGGTCCGTTTTTTGTACATTTTAATGCCTGATACAACTAAAGTTACCTTTGTTTGGACAAATTTAACAATGACAACAAAAATAGCTCATAAGAGTTATATTTTTTGGCAGTACAATGCTACAGCTATTCATGTAAGAACTTGATTTTGGTTATTATCAAGAAAACCATGGAAATTGGGGGATAGGTTCTCAAAATAGCCTGCAATAAGTGAAATTCGCGAAGTAACAATTTTTTTTTTGTAATTGTTATATATGTTTTAAGGCTGTAAAACTCCTCACCAAAGTCTTTGTAGACTTTTCTCAGACAGGCATTCACATTTTCTCCCATTTCTCTCCTGTTTAAACACTCTCAAAGTTCACATTTCGCTTGAATTATAAGAAAGAAATTATTAAGTGACTCATGCATATTTCACTCCTTACAACTAACTTTATGTTACAGGCATTGTCTGAGACAGCTATGAAAAGGGGGGCCTTATCGGCCATTGTCAAAGGTAATATTACGTCTTTTTTTTTCTCGTAAATTTACGACTTTATTCTCGTAAATTTATGACTTTATTCTCGTAATCTCAGATTTTTTATTTTCCATGCAGCCCTAATCCTCCATCGTTTCAGAGTCACACTGCTAGTGATCAGCCATTTAGGCACAAAGAGATTTATTGACAATGGTCTAAAGTCCATTAGCCAATCAGGACGGAGACACAAGGCGTGGGTTCTCACTTAGCCAATCAGGACACAGAACACAATGCACGTTCATACACACAAAAAAAAAAGCACAAAAAAAAAATTCCACAAAACAGCGAGTCAACAAAAGGTGAAGCGCGATGTAGCGAGGGAACACTAATATATGTTTTAGTTAAAAATAACACAATTAACAAAATATAATGATAATTTTAATATTTCTTGGAGAAATCTGTCCTTCTTAAATAGGACAGTATACACCAGTATAAATTCAGTGCCCAGGTTTATGATCCAACTTCCAGCACTATTACAACTACTTTGACAAAAGAGGAGAGTTGAGCTATTTGTGTTTTATGTGACTGGCAACACTTAAATTGCACTTTGTTTACAAAGCAGATCACCACTCAAACAGTATGATCATTGCCTTTATGCTATTTTGTGGTCATTTGTCATTAAATACAGGCACCATGCCAAAATTCTAAGAATTGAACCAAATATTGTGTGGTGAGGTGCTCCACATCAGCTGGCAAGCTACTGCTCGTTCACAAGCTACCTGTTGGAGCCGCTTGTGATAGTGTCAGTATCTTAAAGATGGATACACTATGTGTTTATGTGAAACAACTTAAACTTAAACAACTAGTCTTTTGAAGACAAGACATACCGATAATTATTATGGTGATAACGAGAGTTAGTTGTTAAACAACACTTAAAAAAAATAAATTGTCACGTACCTGATAAGCTTTCTCATGGGACAAAAACAAGCTCTCAACTAACCTCATTGCTTGTCATTGTGGTAAAAAAAAAAAAGTCACATTCCGATTTCAGATCAACATTCGCAATAAAAGTGATTGATTAGAGTAGATTCAGCTCCAGAACCCTCCCCGTCATTCTTCAGTATGCTTCACACATTTATTAAACACATTTTAATAAATTGTTGGGTTGTTGGGGGAGGGGTCGTACACTATAGCGATCTAATTTATCTTATTTATTATGTATTGTGTAAAACTAAGACATGAATAACATCAAATTAAAAGTACAAAATGAATGCCGACCCACCATCCACCAGTTCAAGTTCCAGCCAAGTTTTTCCAGAGAGATTATTACATCGCTGTTTGACGTGTGTGGTAAAAGGCAGTGTGCTAGCATGAATTAACTTGAGACAAATGTGCACATTAGCACTCAACAAGTCATCAAAACTTACCTTTATGCATTCCCACATAGTATCAGTATTTGACACCAAATATGAGGTGAAAGAAAAATGGTAAAAATACAGTAGTAGTCTATCTGTGCGGCATGAGATAAAGTTAGCACACGCTCAATGGACATGCGTCAAGTGAGACGGATGTAACAGAAAGAATCCGGCCACTTTTCAAAATAAAACAAACAAAAAAATGAAATAATGGAAATTATTTTTTCTTTCTGTGCGGCCCGGTACCAAATGACCCACGGCCCGGTACCGGGCCGCGGCCCGGGTGTTGGGGACCACTGTTTTAAAGTGTAAAATGTACAGGTGCTCACCACTAAATGACATTGTAAGATGATTGTTGGATGGAATGGTGGAATGGGAGTTACCCCGTAGAAGTTAATTATGTTTAAGTTTCACTTTTGTGTCTCACAGCAACTGTGGTGCGTTCAAGGACGATGCTTGTCGAAAAATCAGTGAAGCATAAAGACAAATGTAAAAATTGTGGAATTGTTTAACAATGGTTCATATATACTGTACATTTTGTGCATTGTGTACAATGTGTCATCACGTATTTAGAAACTATTACCGACTTGGGGTGAATGAGATGTTTTCTGTGGAAAAAGTCCGTTTTTGGATTAAAAAAATAAATAAAAAGGATTGATACGCAAATTTGCAGGGCCGTGGATGGTGAATCCCAAATGTGTGGGGCTCCACTGTCATTAGTTAACCATTAGTTTGAATGGCAAAGAAAGGAAAACATGTGAAGTGTCACCCAGCATCAAATGGCAATGTATAAATTAAGATACAGACAGGATCATGAAATTGGCAATGATCGCATTAGCTGTAACAGCTGTAGCGTCACCCGCCCAGCCCCTCACACCAATGTGGGGATCTGACGGCTTTAACTCCCACGTTGCACCTGTTCCCAAGAGAACAGAAGGACTTTGTGGGTTTGCGACATACGCAATCTCCCTTATTCCATTGCCTTGTTGCAGTTATAGATTCTCGTCTGTTGTTACGGGCAAGACAGCTGTTCAATGTCAGCCTGCTCGGAGCAGACACAATTTTGACTGACTGTGACACACGATATCCTCGCCTGGAGCCAAGTATTTGTGTGAGCGCATGCATTAGCCTTACATCCTGATAAAAGGTGCTCCACAAGATTTTCTTTTCCGATCTCCTAAGCCACTACCTCAGATTAATAGGTATTTAAGCAGGCTAATGCACATGGCCAGTGGGTGCAGTATCCACTTACTCTTGTCGGCCCCTCTGAATGAGCCCCTAATAGATCTAATCAGTCTGCATTCTGCTGCAGACCACAGACTCCAACAGGCAGGTCTCCCACCTTTTGCTTTTTAATCCTCCCTTGCCTTGTTTCCACTTCTCTCCCGTCTTGATTTGTGTTGGTCTTCCAGTGCTTGGTGCCTCCATTAGCAGTCGCTTATACCATCAGAACTCCCATGTAGCACTCCCACGCAGATCTCCCACTGCAGCTATAGAGCAGATTATTCACTTTAAATTATTTCCTTTTGCATACACAACATCCCTGAGATTATTTCAATGCATTCACTGGAACCTTCAGGGGTGTTTGCTCCACAAGTAACACGTCATCATGTTAACATGTATGACTGGCAGTTATCACAGTTCGAGCCTGTTACCCTTGGGTTTTAAGAAGCTTTAATGAGTGTGAAAAGGCAGTTGATTAAGTGCTGAAGTCTGGTGTTTGTTTGGAAAGGTCATGTTCAAATGCCAGGCGGTATTCCTTTCATGCTCTCGGAACACAGAAAAATATTCTCCGTCACGTTAATGCTGTGTCAATATCCACCCTGCCCCACAGAAGCCTTCCTGTCTTCCTGCTTGACACACACACAGACATGTGGACCTCTCCCCGTCAATGCAAGTGATGTTTATGGGGCTACACGCCTCGATGAAACCATGCAAAGGGGAGAAGAACAAAAAGCTAGATGGAGTGTGTGTACATGTACTTACAGCCTGTAGGACTTATGCTAAAAACGAATAATGTCTCTGGTGGAGGCAATGGCAAAGGCAACATTCACTTCAGATATACTGTAGTAGACTCTCCAAGCGTTTACACAGGTGGCCATCATATGGATTGTGAGCTTTAAGTGTGCCTCACATCCAGACGTACGTGCTCCTATGTGCTGGCTACGTGCAAAAATGGGAAAAATCACAAGAGACAGACACGTGGCCCGCAAGGATTTTCAAACCCGCAGACAGCACACAAAGCCTAGGCAGAAAATTGGGATGCTAATTATTTTCTGTGTGCACGCAGGAAAACCTTGCACGCAGCTAGGTCGCAAGGGCAAGGCAGAGGAGGTTTGCGTCCCTACAGTACATCCGATAAGCCGATAAACAATATTATTATTATTATTATTATTCAACATTATTTTGAGACCATTTTTTCATTAATGTAATGATAATACATGGCATAATAATGCGAGTACACCGTATCAAAAGCAATACATTTTCATGTCTCAAGAGTATTTAACTTTGTAATTGGAAAATAAATTAAACAAACAAGATAATACATTAAAAAACACAAAAAGACAAAAAAATTAAAAATAAAAATAAATTGGACTCTGTCACTTTTAGCAAAAAGTGCACTTAAATAAAATTAAATAAATAACCAAAAACAACAAAAAAAACATACCCTGTCTTTGTTAAGAAAAAAAGGGACTCCAATAAAAAACACACACAACAATAAAAATGAATAAGTAAAATGGAGAATCAAGTTGCACTTCAGTAAATAATAGGAAGGCTTAACACGCAGTGATCGACACTATCTGTAGGCAAGCACCATTTAGCGCTGTTTTGTTTATATTTACTTTGCCGACCAAATGTGTCAGTAGGCATTGACTGTCGGGACAAAGGCTCCACTGCACCTCGAGTTGAGATAACCGAATAGGATGGTTGTGTTTGAGATGCGCATGCAAGTCGGTCCTATTCCCCTTCTTCGTTGCCATTACTTTTCAACAAACGCGACATATCGGCTCATTGGTGTTCATGGGCCCATATTGTTAATTTAATTTAAAACTGAAATGTTCACACCCTGGGACTGTGGCGTTCGGCTGAGAAACCATTGCTTTCGTTCCTTCATTCATATTTGCATTTGCAGTCACTAGCAGCCCCGCCTCCACTCACTGGGACAAAGGGGGTTTACTCACTCTGTTCATTCCGCTATACAACCAACCAACCAACACGCCCAGGTGTTGAGACAGAGGTACAGAGTGAACCTTCTTGTCATCCAGCCTGTTTGGTAGAGAGAGAGGACGAAAACAAACACGCATGCACATGTCAATGTATCGAGGCCCGCAAAAATTATCAAGTTTGTTTTTATTTACGGTGTGATTATTGATGAATTGATTATCGTGACAGGTCTATTATTGTTGCACTGTCTAAAACACATTCAGGTTTCAAAGTGACATGAGGCTACATTAAAACATTTTTTTACAATCATATTGATCATACATTGACTTGTAATGTGGAGAAGAAAATCTCTCTTTTTCTCTGCTCTATTTTTGTGGTTGACAGTGGTGTCCCAGCCTTGACACTGCTTATGATACCCGAGCACTAGCTTTGGTTGGGTGCAAAAGATAGTGACTGTAACCACACCAGAAATATTCCTTTTGTTTTAATTCTGTTCTTGCCTTTTATTTGAGCATATAAACAGCTGTAGGCAACATAAGCAGACGTACAAGTGTTTAACCTACTTACTGTGCATCTGCAGCTTACAGATTCTATCAAACAGCTCATGTTTCACAGAAGGAGTTGCTGTCAAGAAGAGAAGGCAATATTGCAGAGGAAGAGAAACTGGAACATTGACAGGCTGAGCCAACATACTTCAAGCACGTTGAACAGTCGTCCCTCATTTATGACGGATAATTGGTTCCAGACCCGACCACAATAAGTGAATATTCGTGAAGTAGGATTCAACGTTAATAAATTGAATATTTTCGTAGTTAGATCTGATTAGGACTTTCTAAATACAGTTTTTTTTTACCATTATTAGAGACCAGTGGACAAGAAATAACACCCCTATAGTCACCTTTATACTCTATTATTCTTTGTTTACATCAAATTGCACAACTGTTATGCAGAGGCTATGGGATCACTGCAGAGACATAAGAGATGGCCGCTGCGTTAAGCATAGTATGCTACTGAGCTAAATAGTTAGCCTCCAATTTATTTATTCTCAACTTAAGAAAGGATGACAAACTGAGTGGGGAAGAAAGACACAGTAAGAATCCAAAAAATTACCACTTCCACACGGAATGAGAGGAGAACTTTTTTTGCAGTATGTCATATCAGACATGCCATGGCTGACTGCATGCAGTGTTAAGGTAATGTAATGCCATAGCAGTAGAACATTACTGACTCCTGGTGACCAGAATACTACACATGATCGGTTTTTCAATATTTTTTTTACTAATAATAGGCCATAGTCAAACAACAATTATTAATGAATTAATACATTTTTGAAAAAATGCAATAGATTGAGTGAGTGATGTTCAAACCATGATGTAATGAGGGACGTCTGTACAGTGTATATTATTTTACACTCTATTTTTTCCCAACACATCTCATGCTGTGTGCCTCAATCCCTTAAGTGAAAACCTCTGTGGGTGCGCATCTCACATGAGTAGCGTGGCAGCGGTGTGATAAACATTGTAACTTTGCTAACTATGATGCTACAAGCTACAAAGTGTCAAGTCGGGACTAGGGTTGGGCATCGCACCAGTGATTATCCACTGGTGGGACCTGTGTTCAGTGGGTCTTTGCCAAAGCAATAATACGAAAATAACCTTGCACTTTTATTCTGACGGGGTAAGATGGCGACGTGACTGGAAGCAGCGGCCCCTCTAACTCCTGATGCGTTTACATGTTTTGCATTCAACAAACGACGTGTACTGTCAGAAGTTGCTTTTAGACATTGGCATTAGCCCTTTGTGGACTTTAAACCCCGAAAAAGCCAGGGAACTAAAGAAGCCAGGCATCTTTTGGCGGCCCACGTCAGCCTCAACCTGCACGCCACTTTCCCTGCGGCAGCATGACAACGACTGCAACAACGACATCCCGGACTCGGCCATTTAGCTAAAATAGTGGGGGACAGAAATGCTACGGCAGGAGGCAGACCTGAGGTGACGATGTCAATGTTCTTATCAGTGGTGGTTAAACTTGTAGTTGTGATGGCTTACTGAGCTAATCAGAAGAAAAGTATAATTTGTGTATTTAAATCTTTTTGAATTGCACTTTTCATCTGAAGAGTTGAATCAGAGTAACTGGACTCCTCAGATATACCATGTATTAAAAACCTTTAGAGACCTTTTTTGTGAATAAAAAACCTATTGCTCCTAAAATGTTCATTAAACTTGAAACGCTATGTTATTTTGCAATCCCTTAATTAAAACTGCACAGTTTTTATCAGTATCACGGTCTGTGAATTAGCTCGCATGAACGTGTGTTTCTGTTCCCTTGTGACGCCTTAGTTCCTGTTTGCATACTCTTATTTTGTATTCACTTGCTGCCTTGCCCTGTTCGGTGTTCTCCTGCTTCGCACCTGCTACTAGTTTCTGTCACTCATCTATTTAATTCAGGTGCGTGCTCTCAGTTTGTCGGCGCATTGTCATATGAATGCTTGTGTTTGTATCCTGCGCTGCACGGCTGCAATCTTTATTAATAAATATACAGTTTACCTGCAATTGGGTCTCATCTCTGGCATGCTGGGGTCGCCGCCACAATGCCAAAGCCAAGATATGACAATTAGATATGAATAGAAAAATGTCCACAATTTGTGTCACGGCGTGTCATTAGAGGATGATCTTGGGTCCCACAGCAAACCATATTATCCATATTATTTAACACATGTTAAGTATGCTGTAGCCTACCCCAGCTGACTTCGGGCGAGAGGCGGTTACACCCTGGACTGGTCGCTAGCCAATCGCAGGGCAGTTTTTGACATCCTTCCTACCTATATATGAATCAATCAGTAACAGGATACCCAGCTGAAGCCAGGAGAAATGTCTTACGCCTCTGGGGTGACAGGTACATGGAAGTCACCATCTGGACCCCTGTGCGTCCTCATCCATCATCATGGCAACGGTCACATGATCTATAGGCGTTGGCATGTGTATGTATGTCTGTTTTAGAATTTCCGAGTGCTTACAAGCTGGCTTTCACCTGCTGTTTTTGTCGTTTATCTTGTTTGACGCCATCATACATATTTAGTGTATGTTGGATTGAAATACATGTGGATTGAAACAGTAAGTACTGTAAACACTCCATCTACAGCACCTACTGGAGGTAAAACTTTCTGGAACGCTGAAGAGCTACCAGAAGACATGGCCTTATAAGGCCTGTTGGTGTAAAGTGTTGCACAACACATCAGGTCAAGATACTCTCAGGTCTATATGATTTATATCACAATAATGTTCGTCAAATTATTCACTGAAAATCCATGCTCCATGAACATGGGCACTCATTTATACAGTTTTTTTTTCCTGTAATCTTCCGCCATTATGTATCATATGGTGACAAGTGCAGACTAAACATCTGCCTCCAACATGTACTTATGGCCCATTTTCTACTCTGGCTGCTCGGTGATTGATGCCCACAAAAATGAACGACACATTTCTTGTAACATCAAAGCTCAAGGACATGTATTGTTGTATTTGACTAACTTTGAGGGGAATGTGAAATATTTTCCATCTAAAAAGACAAGCCATTGGGATTTGACCTGGAAAACATTTTTTTCAAAGTTAGGGTTGGTGTAAGTTGATACAATGAATGAGTGCACAAAATTAAATGGAAAATAACTCAAAAAAGTGTTTGCCCTCTTCCTGATTTCTTATTTTTTTGCATGTTTGTCAGTCTTAAATGTTTCAGATCATCAAACAAATTTAAATATGAGTCAATGACAACACAACTGAACACAAAATGCAGTTTTTCAAAGTGAAAGTGAGGCCTGCAGTTCTTTGGATGTTGTTGTGGGGTCTTTTGTGACCTTTTGGATGAGTCGTCACTGCGCTCTTGGGGTAATTTTGGTTGGCCGGCCACTTCTGGGAATGTTCACCACTGTTCATGTTTGCATTAAATGTGTGGATAATGGCTCTCATTGTGCTTCGCTGGCGTCCCAAAGCTTTAGAAATCGCTTTATAACCTTTTCCAGATGGATAGATCTCAATTAATCTCAGTTAAGTTGTGTTTTAACGGGGAGACAATCACTCTTTCACACAGGGCTATGTAGGTTTGGACTTTTTTCTCCCTTAATAAAACATTGAAGTGTGAGTAACATGCAAAAAAACAAGAAATCCGCAAACACTTTTTGTGTACTGTTTTAAGTTAAGCAGGATTTTTTTTAAATTATTATTATTATTATTTTGTTATATATTTTGTTATATATTGTTATTTTATTCTGTCATTTTATTCTGTCATTTTGTTATCTTGAACAAAGAAATACATTTAACAATTTATTTGTCATTTATTTGTATTACTCCAAAACATACATCAAATTAAATTCAGGTTTGTGTCAAATATTCCAAAAATTGTTTCACGCAAATAAAGATGAAAAAAAATGAAATCAAAAGAAAAGACAATCGTCAGAAAAGTTTATTTTTTGATAGTTACCTATTTGGGAACTTTCACCCTCATACAGTACACCTGGCCAACACCACTCATCATTAATACATTTTAAAATGTACAGTTAATCCATGTGATCGGCTGATATCAGCTGATATCACTCATGGATGATCGGAATCGGTAGCATTGATTAAAGCATCCCTAGTAAATATGTTTTTTATTGTACTGGTTCGGTCCACTTGACATCCATTTAGGCTGTATGTGGCCCCTGAATCAAAATCAGTCAGTCCGACTTAATTGTCAAACTTTAGGGTTTAATAACAGCGCCACCATGTTGTGTATTTATTTCAGGAGTTAAAGAGTTGCACCATTGGGTTTCCTAATTTTTTCATGTGACTATTAGGTTCAGATGAAGTAATTTGGAAATATGAGCATCACTGTTCATGTCCGAGAGGTATGTACAACACCTGCAGCCACGAACCGTGAAAAATGGTGACATGGTGTATTTAGCTGCGAAACAACTATAATTTGCAGCAAATTTACAAAAAAATATTTTCTACAAATCAGCTTCGCACAGTGTACATTTCCCGAGAGAGCCTGATTTTCTTCTTTTAACCAATCCCAATACATATAATTTCTACAAACAAGCATCTGTTTGTAGAAAAACCACAAACTAAAGACAAATAGAGTTCCATTGGGAACAAATGTTTTAAAAGATTGCAAAACTTGCAAGAAGTTGCCCACATCAGTGAATCAAGTGTTGAGTAACACTATGGGTGTATCCTTCCTTCCCTACATCACACGATAGACTTCTTTCTGCCTCCTGTGAGATTCACGTCCAACACCAAATCCCTGTCTGAGCTCAGCCATTTCTTATCTCAAACCGTTCATGCTAGCAAGACAAGCACCACCACACATTGCTCACACACCTCAAAGCTGTGTGTATGTCAAGCATGCTTTGTCACTGTCAACTTTCAACAAGAATGCGAGGTGAAAGCGGAGAATTAAGGTGAAACGCTTCTTCCAGATGTCTTCCTTCTGGCAGAGGAATCAGTTCACTTGTTAAAGCTCAATAACTCACTCGGACTCACTTTAAATAGCGTTATATGTGACCTGTGTGAAAATCCTGTGTTTGCTGATGTCGCAATGCTTGTGATGGATATTGATGGGAAATATTCCACCATTCCTAAACAAATGCATGGATTTATGATGCGTAGAATTGAAGACATCTGCTGAGGTCTAGATCAATGATAAAATGGTGAAAGCAGGTAAGCCGATAATACTTTATGATTCTAGAATGGGGGCAGACTGAGTGTTTGGTAGTCTCGTGGTGCTTTTCTTTGTCTCATCATGGTGACTGCGAAAAATGACAAACAATTCCCCCCAGATGCCAAGATGAATTGTGGCTTTTTGGGAAAAAAATCTTTGAGGTTTGGAAAGTCAATACATTTGACAGCTCTTTTCATTCGACAAATACTTTTCCCATAAAGAAACATCCACAATTTGACCCACTCATAAATTCAGTTTGACATAAGGAGTACAAAAAACAAAAAGTTGTTTTCAAATTGTTAGGCAGGCTCCTCAGAGGAGGTGCAGCAGCAAATCAAACCAGCTAATCTAACTTTAGATAAGGTTGAAAGCAAATTGAATTTATCTTTAGTAGGGGTGTCACAAGACACCCAACTCACGAGAGAAGGTGATGCACAAGACTGGGCCCACGAGAATAATACGAGACAAGACTTTAACATTCATTTTAAGAAAAGTACAATGAAAAAATATGACTGGACAAACAAAACTTTTTTATTTAACCATGTCACAAAACAATGCGGGTGCATTTTGAAATGTTTATTGTCGCACAAATTGACACTAATGACATTATTGTCAACATTTTTTGAGACCAAATAAACCACTGTTGTGATAATATTTCCGTCCATCCATCTTCTATGCCGCTTATCCTTACTAGGGTCGCGGGTATGCTGTAGCCTATCCCAGCTGACTTCGGGCGAGAGGCGGGGTACAGCCTGGACTGGATATTAATATAGCATAATAATGTTATATTTCCTTTTAATGTGTTATCTTTTACGCTGTAAAGTTGCAGAATTGGCGTATTTTCTCACGGGCTGTGTTTTCAATAGGTCTGACAGCATTAATACTTTCAGCTTGTAGTTCAACAATGCCAGCTCAATGTTTTTGTCTTACCTACTTGTCTGTCTATTTACCTCAGGTCTGTCCAGCTGTTCTTTGATATTTATAATAAAAAATACAGAGTATATTTAAAGACAAGCCTTTATTATTTTATTAGTTATTAGTATCAACATTTTAGCTTTTTCTAATTTCATTATGCCGTTTTGCTCTATTTTTCCACTTTTGCTGGGTTTTTGTTTTTATTTTATTTCTGCAATGAGCCATGTTCCACAGATGGCCCCTTCGCCCCACTTTGGACACCAATGCATGTTTCGCCAGCAAGGCGAGGTGTTGCCAGGCAATGGAGGAGTGTGTCCAAGCTCTGCTTTCTTGGCCCTGTCACCGGTTAGGGGTTGGGTTGCAATGTGGAGGGGTTTATGCAGCTTTCACACCCGCATTGCACGACAGTCCAAAAGTGGCGCTCCACTTCAGCTCGCCTGCACAGCAGATGCTTCACCTTTAATGCTTTCACTTTTAATGCACACTCCTACTCTCTAAAAATAGCGACCATGTCGCTAAATTGTCAACACAGATCTCTTCTACGTATATGGTGTCTTATTAAGTTGCCACTCAGCCAAAGCCAATAGAAACATTTAGTGTGCAGACAAGTCCGAACGTCTGTGTGTTTTGATCTAATACATCTTAAAGAAGTTTGAGCAAATGTAGAATGACTACAGCTTCTACTTGGACATTAACATGGATGTGGCTTTTCAACTCCGATTGAGGAAACAGTCATACAGTATGTCACTTGCTGAAGCTGGTAACAGCGAGGTAGGTTGGATTTCAAGGTGTGCGTAGAGCACTTAATGTGCAGTTCCAACAATGCCTCGCACACTGCCCCTTCCATATTGCTTTATTATCATTAATAGTAGCAATGCCTTAGCTCACAGTCTGATTGGCTTCTGGCTGTTCTGTTCTCACAAGACAGCTTTTCTCCAAATAAGAAATCTCGTCATGTTTTAATCTCGCAAGATGTTGTGACACGAGCACATCCAGCTCAAGAATTGTGAGCACTGGGACCCCACAGGGGTGTGTACTGAGTCCGCTCCTCTACACGCTCTTCACCTACGATTGCGTGGCCTCCCGGAACAACACCAGCATCATTAAATTTGCGGATGACACTACAGTCATCGGCCTGATCACTGGTGGTGTTGAAACATCATACAGAAGAGAGGTGGCGGACCTCATATCTTGGTGTCGTGATAACAATCTCCTTCTCAATACAGAGAAGCCCAAAGAGGTGATCATCGACCCAAGAACAAGGGAAAAGGAGCCGCATAAACCCCTGTTTATTGATGAGACTGAGGTGGAGAGGGTGAAAAACCTTCAAGTTCCTTGGCACACACATCAGCGAGGACCTCACCTGGTCTCACAACACCCAGCAAATCATCAAGAAGTCCCAAAGGAGACTGTACTTCCTGAGAAGACTGAGGAAATTTGGCATGTCCACCAAAATCCTGAGTTGCTTCTACAGATGCACTATCGAAAGTGTCCTTACCGCCTCCATCACTGTTTGGTGCGGTAACTGTACAACACGTGATAGGAAGGCACTCCAGCGGCTGATCAAGACCTCACAGAACATTGTTGGGGCAGCCCTCCCCTCACTGCAAGACTTTTATAAATCTAGAGTCCTACGCAGAACGAACAACCTCATCAAGGACAGCACACATCCACAACACTCATTATTCACACTCCTACCGTCAGGCAGACGCTACAGGAGTTTGAAGTCCAGGACCACAAGGCTGTCAAACAGCTTTTACCCACAGGCCATCAGGCGAAGCACTCATACACGCCGCACGCAACACACGCACACACTCATAACACTTAATTTATTTATTTATTTGTATTAATGTGTCTTATGTTGTTGTTGTGTTGTTACTTAATTTATTGGTATTAATGTTTCTTCTGTTATTATTCATTTTCCTGTGTTTTCTTTCTTTCTTTTTTGGGAGAATGAACAGAACAAGAATTTCATTGCATAGCAGAACCACCAGTTTTACTGTGCATATGACAATAAAACTCTTGAATCTTGAGATCTCGTGACAACCCTAATCTTTAGTTGTGAGGGTAAGCAGAGTGTGGGGTGAGCAGAAAATGACACAAAATATCCTAAAAAAAAAATGCAATTTTTTGCAAGTAGGGGAAGCCCCAATCATAATATAGGCATTTTCTGAGGGGTGCTCACTGTGCGAGAAATTATAACCGAGAATCATTGGGGTCTTAAAAAGGCTTTAAAAGTCTCACATCCAATAATGTGGAATTTAAGGCCTTAACCTCTTAAAATCTCAAAATGTCTCAAAATTCCATATGATTTTGGAAGGTCTTAAAAACTTTGCTTTTATTCAAAACAAATGCTTAAACTTCACATTCTTGTTTTTAAAGTTTTAGATTTCTGACGACACTACAACCTGCAAAGACACCATATAAAATGTTTAGTTCCGAAGCTCCACCTACTGTATATTTGTGTACTTTGAAGCCATTCAAATCTTGTCTTTCTGAGCTAGGTTATATCGACATTTCATAGCCAACTGAAGCTTTTAAGACCGAAAGAGACCAAAAAGCAGTTGCTTGATAACAATAAAATAATGGTGCTTAATCTTCAAAGTGTTGTGACTTTATTACAAAACAATTTTAAGTACTGTTTGAGTGACAATTCTGGTGACAAATGGAGATACTCTGCATGTTGTTGTCGGTCCATGAGCTAAAACTGTCCGCTATAAAAAAAATAATAATAATAATTATAAAAAATCTATACTTTTTGGTTTTGAATCAGCCTGTGACCTTTTGTTCTGCTAATATAGTTGCACAGGGCCCAGTTTCCACCCAGAGTGAGCTCAGCCTTTCACTGGATGATATGTTCCAGAAGCTCGAGCCAAACCTCACTTGAGCAGAAACTCCAACTTGAAACAGCCCAGCTTGTGTCCAATTCACAGTAGGCTTCAGAGACACATTTCTTTGCTTCAGTGACCTTCGACCTATTCACTGCCTCATCAACTCATCATAATTCTTCTTGTAGGAGTTTTTGTTTTCAAGAAGCAGCCTCAGGCAAGATTATTTGACATGAAACATACAGTAATGGGCTATTGTCTTGTCTTCAACTGTCTTTTAAAATTATTTGTTACATGTTGCCCTCACGTGTGAATCAAGAACTGGTCGCGGCATGTTTTTCTAAAGAAACCCATGATATTACCCATCTATTCACAGGACTCTGCAAACGCCCTGGTTTGCTGGCCTGGGATGTCTTGGCCACTAAGTAAACAAAGGGATGTGACACAAAAAATGGTCAGTTTGTGTGTACGGGTACAACCACAATGAGTCATACTGTATGTGTTGTTTTCACAAAGGGTTGTTTTTTGATTGGGGCTGCGGTAGCTCAGTAAATAAGGACTCGGGCTCACACTTTCAGCCCTGCTATGGACAAAAATGTATTTTAACTAGCTGTCGGAGAGATGCTAGTCTACTTCGCTAGACCTTTTGCGCAACCCATCACTGACATCTCTTCTTGCCTTTCTGCATGTGTGTGGTCTGGTGTGCAACAATAAATGTAAAACAACATTCAATTAAAAATCCCTTCAGGGATCATAATTAATATAATACATACCTTCAAATTAACCATGTCTGTAAGATCTTGCAGTGTTCTAAAAATCGTCTTAGATAATGCAATCCATCCTCAGAAATTATGTTTAGACTTGCTAAATGTCAGAATTGTTGTGATGGCACGTCATGACTGCTTGCGAAATTAACAAGTAGTTGGGTATGACAATTGCATCACAACTGATGTAGCAAGTTCAGCCCTAATACCACTTGTACGTGGAATTTTGCACATACTTGCCTTCAGTGACGTTCGGCGAGGTTCATGGCTGGTGAGGGACTGACTCCTTTGGAGGTTTTTTTTTAATTTTTATGTTAATTTATGTTGCTCATTAAGAGGCTCACCAAAAAAAGAGGAGAATATTTTGCTTTGGTTTAAAAATGTTTGCAAAATCTTTTCAGATATTTCTTAGACCCTTTTTTTTTTTAACTGAAAAGCCTTTTGTTTGTATATGAAGCACATCCAGTCTTTCATTTCCAGGAAAAGCTCTGATACTTTGTTGTAAATGTCTGATAACACTCCTGTCGAGTTTGGGTATATAATTCACTCATTCATTTAGCAGAGCATGAAAATATATTGACTGCATTTGATTAGCAGAAGAAAAAAAAAATAGGCTGGCTTTTCCTCTGTGGCAGGACTTCAGTGACAAGAAGCACCTTCCAGCTCATTTCTCTGTAAAAGGGATGCTCCGATCAGGTTTTTATGATGCCGATACTGATACCGATCATCCACGAGTGAAATCGCCCGATACCGATACCGATCACATAGATTAAGTGTACATTTGTAAATGTGCTATTGGCTATATTAAAGGTCACCAACATTTTTTCTTGTGAGACCATCTTTTACAAAATGAAAACGGCTAAGCTGCTCATTTTTGTAGCATTTATTTTCATAGCTTATTTCAACCCAAACAAAGCGAATATGCATGTTTTACCAGACCATTAATAAAATGCTGGTATCTACAACTCACATTTTGTATTTCAGAATGCATTTTTTTCTAGTGTTCTCACATTCTTAACCGAAAACCTGAATGAAAAGCACGCTTGCAGGCACCTCATGTGGTCGTGGGGGGCTACCTGGTGCCCACGCGCACCACATTGGTGACCCCTGGGCTACATGATATGAAAGGGGAACCATCAAATTTTGATAAAAACACATCTTACTTACTTACTTTTTCAAAATCACTGGCTCAAGTGCCTTCTTCAAGGAGACTTTGGATGCAAGAGCAGCTTGATGGTTCTTCAGCAGGACCCCAGGCAGTCGGCCGGCCATCCAGTCCGACAAATCCAACCACTTTTCGGGCTATTTGCCTTAGACCACCTAATGCCATGCACACACGGGCGCGTGTCTCGCGTTTTGGCTAATTTGCCGCCACCGAATCGATGATTACATCGCGAGCCGCGAAAACTCACCACACCCTGCCAAATGCCACACCAAACAAAAGCTTTTTTTGGTTAATTATGTACTGATATCTAAAAATCCTGTGGTGTTCAAATCATCACAATTGTATTGGTGCGTGGAAGATTTCATTTAACACCAATTTTCATTAACTTTAACATACAGTTATATTTGTACATGTTTTTTGGTGGTGATTTGGTGGTGATTGAACACTGCAAAAAATGAGCAGGTTTGGAGAATGTGTCATATTCAATATGGTTATTCATGATCCATAAATGAGCTTTTATTGAGGAGAAGAGTCCCTGCGCTGTTGCCGCACAGTGATCAGTTTTTATCTCTGATCTGGCCTTTCTGTGTAAAGCTCGCTTCCTGTGCTTGAGTGCTTCACTCAGGGCATTTTTGACTTTCCCCAACACAAAAACATATATGTTTGGTTGTTTTAAGACTCAAAATTTCCTGCTTATGCGATTGGCTGCCTCTGCGTTTCAGCCTCTGTGACTGACTGGTGCAAGACCGCTGCCATTCTGCCACAGCTGTACAAATGTGCTCACTTTTGCCTCAGGCGAAGGATGTGCTCCTGCGTGCAAGCTAATCTATAACACAGCCGCCAGAGCCTGATGGTCAGCACGCACAAACAAGTACAAATCTGACTGATCGTTAAAGCTTGGCCCAATGACACAACCTCACACCCGGATTACTAAATGTTAAAAGTTTCTGAAATTCCTACCTTAAGAACCCACACACCCTCCATAATGGAGCCATGCTGGAACCTGGCAGAAAACTATTACATTTTAGTGAGTGCCAGTTGGAGCTTCAGGGGTAGCAGAGAACTATGAGGTACCGCCATCTACTTCAACACAGAGAGAGGGGCTTGTGCTCATGCATGTTATTTCTCACCTAGCTAATGGACTGGAGGTGTCACGGGTCGTTTTTAAGAGCAAATGTCAGAAATGTTTTGTCTGTCTAGGAGGTGTTTGGCTGTTCTCGGGCTCCGAGCTACTCTCTCTATGCCTCTCAGCCGCACCACGCTAAATGGTCTGTGAGGTTATGAATAATGGAAAACATGTTTTTTTTAATCCTTTTGGGTTGAAACCATGGGGAAAATAAATACCATTTGTATGAATGTAAATCGGTCAGTGCCGATAATACAGTCAGAAAAGTATTTGATTGACCTTAGGAAAACTTGAGCAGTTCTTTATCTTTTCCCCTGGCAGGATAAGCCAGTGTGTTGATCTGGAACGGACAGACGGGAACACACCAGTAAAATGCATGCGTGTACATGTCTTCAGTTTGCTAAAATCACGTTACGTTTTCTCTCTTTGTGTCACTATTCATATTTTCCATTAGCACAGTACACATGATACTGTCTAATAAAGTTGCTTATTTATTTAATCCTTTATTATGATGTTACCCAGTACTCTGACACAAACACTCTACCACAAGAGTTTCAGAGCAATAAAACATAAATAAAACGATTAGTAATACTCTCCCTATCGAGGAAAAGGCTTCTTGAGACGTCATCTGTACTTCTGTGTAGAAGGTGTCGGACGTTTCGCTCCTCATCCGAAGAGCTTCGTCAGCAAACTAATAAGTGCTGGTAGCTTAGGCCTTAAATACAGTAAGAGTGGGCGGAATTGGTGTGCCAACACCCTCCTCCAATTCCGCCCACTCTTACTGTATTTAAGGTAAGGTATATATGCGAACCAAGGTAAGGTAAGTATTTACTGTATTTAAGGCCTAAGCTACCAGCACTTATTAGTTTGCTGACGAAGCTCTTCGGATGAGGAGCGAAACGTCCGACACCTTCTACACAGAAGTACAGATGACGTCTCAAGAAGCCTTTTCCTCGATGGACAACTCCTGTACGACTGAGAGCCTACACAGACGAATACTCTCCCTAATCTCTCTATTTGCAGTATGTGAGTCACGTGTCATTTTTTTCCACTGAGGTGTATTGGCCCTTTGTGTGAGAGTCAGAGCGGCGTGCTCACTCCCTAGTGGGCTGGGAACTGCAATTTTCCATCAAGTGGAAGTGTTGCATCGTCCTTTCAGCCACCAGAGGGAAGTCTTGCTCTATACAGGAGAACAAGCATGCTGAGGTTGCTAATGTAGATTATAGACTGTGGTAGGATATGAGGGATTTGGCTTCATGGACGAAAACAGCCCTTTTGCATTCTTAATTTTGTCCATTCCCCTCAAAATTAATCAAATGTAATTGTTAATATGTGTTTGTTAACCTACGCACAATGGTCACTTCACTATTACAAACACTAGAGGGAGCCGGTATTGCACAATTTGGGGGTGTCGTGCTTCGTCTTTAGCAGACAGTTCCATATCCTATTAATTCATCATTCATATCATATTTACATTTTTCATCAACTTTGAATTAGTCTCAGAGGACCCTCAATAGCGTATTGAAAGTATGTTGGCCAAAATATAGCCTTGATGCTGGAATTTAGACAGTTTTAAAAGTGCATTTGGCATTTGAAAGAGTGTGACTCCAAGAAGTGCTACTGTGCACATTATTCACTTTTTAGATATATACTGTAACTCTGTACAGTGGAACCTCGGTTAGCACCATTAATCTGTTCCAGAAGATCCAACGCAAACCAAAACATACGTTAACCGAATACATTTTTGCCATAAGAAATAAAAGAAAAGAAAAATCTAACTAATCCATTACGGACACGAAAAACATTGACACAAAACAGTTTTCATAGTTTTACAGTTACAGTGTTACATGCAGAAAACAATTAGAAATGCATATAAATGCTGAATGAAAGGGTTAAATATAAACATTTAATGTCACTTTTACCTTGCTTGAAGACTTGATTGTTGACGAGTTGGCTATGAGGCAATGGAGAGCAGAGATCCACAGGACACCATCTTGGAGTTATTTCTTGAATTCAATCGTGATTTTCACCTTCTTTTCAAAGTGCTCGCACTTCCTACTTTCATTGGCTCCATTGTGGGTTATTTTTCAGCTACAGTAACAGGCTGCTAACAGGGGCGTTTAGTGATAAAAACGTATGTAATGAACGCATCATATTGTACGCTAACTGGGATATATATGCGAACCAAGTCATAATTTTTGAGTACATTTTCATCATAAACCAAAAAATACCCTAACTGGAGCGTGCAGTAGCCAATGTTCTATTGTACTTGTCCAGTGTACTAGAGTACATGTATCAAGTACAACATACAAATGTTAGCAACACCAGAATAGCTAGGTGAGCTACAGTGCTAACATTACAGTCACATGTTAACAGCAGCATCATGCTAGTATAGCCTATTCGCTTAAGAAAAACTAAAGGAACAAACTTACAGCTTCCATGTCCATAGCTGACTGACAGGTGGATGGCAGAGCTACCGGATTTATTTTTAGATTAGTAGCGAAGCCTGCTTCTTTACAAAGCTGTTCTCTGTGAAAGAGTGGGCGTATACCTGGGGTGCGCTCCTCTAGCAAGGGGTGGGTCAGAGACAGTATCATGTCCATGAGGAAGGAGGTTTTTCCTTCATGATGTCATCGAAGCCTAGAATGTGACAAGCGACCATTTGAGCGCCACTTTTCTCAAATGTGGAGCAAACAAGTGAGGGAGGTTATAGCTTTTTCTCTTGTTTGGTGGTTATAAGCAGGCTCTAGTGGCACATATCACTGTTACAGCATCATGGTAAAGTCAATTTGGCATAACTGTTTGCTTTTTTTAGTATGGGAGGCAGTCGAGTTACAGTACCTGGTCATCTTTGATATGTAACAAAGTCAATTAATTAATGCATAATGATATTATGCATTGGTTCATAGTAGTGGTCACATTTGTCACTAAAAGACCTTAGCACGGTGCTCCAAAATTTTATATACAAATAGATATCAAAATTTGCTGTTACCACATACTTTCAAAATTAAAAACAAATGTAATTACGAGACATTTATTACGAGACATTTATTGGAACAGAATAAATCACCATCATTATTCATTTTCACACTTGGAAACATATCTTCTCTCATTATGACAATGATGATTTTGTTGTACTGTAATTCTATAGAAGGTCCCCCTGCAGGTGCCAAACCTAGTGAATCTAAAATAGTTTGGATTATGGATAGTTTTGTTTGTATTGTTTCTCATCTTTCACTGTGTAAGGTTGGAAACACTCAAGACAAAAGTGACATACTGATGTGCTCTTTTTATACACATTTTTGCTTGTTATGATGTGAGCTAATGTGTGTATGTAATCCACAATGACAATTTATTTAGAGCTTCTTTTATACTCCCCTTTGATACCTCAGGAAATAGTAATTATAGATTTGTATACACGAGAGTTAGAGCAGAAAGAATATTTACAATCCTAGAATAGTCTTGTACAAACAAACAAAATGACAACCGGTATTTACTGCCGTTGCGAGATAGGAACACCACAACAGTATCCACATGCACTAGCGCACTGTCATCCAACATGGAGAGGAGAATCTCCATTTACATATTTACATATAGTTCACAGCTACATTCCACCTCGTGCATCTGCATCATATCATTACTTGTATGATATCCAATAAGGTTACATGCCTGTGCCGTTTTGCATGTGAACAATATGGACATGAAGCAATACAGTTTGGATATGTGTTCTTGCTCAGTGCATATCATATGAGATAGGCGTATGTTATTGACCAATGTTGACAGGTATCTCTTTATTAGAGAATCCAACAGTATTTGTAGTGATAATATACTTGGTCCATTACAACAGTTAATCAATGCCAGCTCATTCTGACATATCACTCCAAAAATGACAATAACAATCAATAAATATACAGGTCGTGGAAGAATATATTAAGCGTGGAATAATTTGTCGCATCTCACGCACTGAGATGATGCATCCTAAGGAACACTGGCAACTGTGGCAATAATCTGTGAGAAACAGAATTATCAAAAACACGTCGATGTGAAGCTTATTGATGGCACAGACACACATACGAGTACAATAGCTGCTGACAAGTGGTATAACTTTAAATTAATTTTATCAGGGGAAAGAAACAACATGAAGGAAGACGTTCCCTTTTAATATGTCACAGTATTTACATTTTTTAGCTACTTGTTTGTTGAAGTGGTTAGTTGTGTTGCTCCCAGTGTCATGCAGTGCTCGGGATGATTTCTTGCTTCTGGGACTTCAATTTGTGCTTTTCACCTGAACTATTAACCCATGTCACCGCCATGCCACAACCAGCTCACGTTGGTGTCGTAGAAAATAAATTCTTGCATGAAGCCATTCAATGTCTATGAGGTGGTTTTGTGTGTTCAGTTTTTATGCTATTTGTCACTGTCCTGAAGCAGTTGTCCGGCCAGCTGAGATAACATACTCCACTGGTCCGGTGTGATTCAACACTCCAAACACATCAGCTGGCAGAGGAAGAAATGCACTTACAATCCAGTCACTTTGGAATGAGTCTGTAGCTCAGTCTGTAGTTATGATCACACAATGAGAGGCAAGGGGTGTGCTTTCAGATTAGCGCATTCAAGATTTATGGCTCAGACACTGCGGGGTGCTCGCTCCAGCTCATGCGTCCTGCGATTGCGCCCCTTTTGCTTCTCTTGAAGGTGTTTCCACTTGGCAGCCAACCCTTGAGTGTGCATGTGGCCGTTCCCCACAACCTTCTGAGGGTGCTGCTGATGCATTTGCGCCTGCTGCAACAGGTGAGCTTTTTGCTTCTTGTGCTTCCGCTCCCTCTTCCAAACCTGCTCACAGAACTCGTCCACACTGTTCAGAGTCGGGTGATTGACCAAAGACAGGAAGTCTCGGTACCAGAGCTTGTGATTGGGTGTCTCTCGAGGTGGTGTAAGGTCCTGGACTGAAGCGTTGGCGGTGGCCTCATCATCCCCCTGGAGCAGATCGTCAAGGCGCTCGGTGTCAATCACTGCTAAGGTGACCTTCAAAAGTGTCTGCATGAAACCATGCTCCACAGCCTGGCACAGATAGATTCCAGAATCTTCTTTGTCAAGGGTGCGGATCAACAAACCCTGCTCTGTGGGGATAAAACGTTCCTCTGATTTGATCTGCAGGTCGTGGAAACAGAAAGTGGGAAAACAAACATTTTCAAACAAGCAATGGAAGTATCATATGACCCTGAACTTAAGTGATCTGTTGTGCGTGGCCAATTTTATTAGCTCTACAAACAGCATCACATTCTCCCTTTATAGATATGAAGAAGTGCCAACCTCTTGTTTCTGTTCATCAGGAGAGTGCTGATACTGCCAATAAGTCGATGCTCGCTGAGACTTCGGGCTGCACTCAAGGAAGGTGCTGCTGTTCTCCACTCCATAGACTGTTTTGTCCTCCAGAGTTTTCTGCCCACTTAGTTTGTCTAACACAAAGTATCGGAGCATAAGTCACACTAGTCATAAAGACACCCCTGCAGTAAATCCATTCCTTTTAATTATGCTTTTGGTTTGGTTTGGTTTGGTTTGGTTTAGTTTATTTGAACATGAAGGTTACAATGGAATACATCTCGTGAATCATTTTTTGACAGTTCCACATGTCCAAAAGGAGTAGGAAGAAGCAAAGCTTATTTAATCCTACCCCCCATCCATTCTACATCTAGTACAGTACATGTAGTTCACTTCCTGGATTCCATGTCATGTTTTCAGTGATAGTCAGGATAACACATAATAGATAACGGTGAGATAACCCTCCCCCCAAAAAAAGAGAGAACATTCATAATAATGATAATAATGATGACAATACTAAATAAATAAATAAATAAATAAGAACAAAGCTTCTTTTTTTTTTTTTTTTTAAACACAACAAAGAAAATTATAAAAAAAAAAAAATAAATAAATAAATAGAAATAAATAAATAAATAAAATTTAATTAAATAAATAAAAAATAAAATAAAATAAAATAAAATAGAAAACAAACAGAACAATCAGGACTCTTCTGCCTTGTATTTGGCAAACATCAACTGCTTGTATTGTTTTTTGAATTTGCTCATCTCTGTACATTGTTTGAGTTCTTTACTCAATCCGTTCCATAATTTAATTCCACACACGGAAATGCTATGGGTTTTCAGCGTTGTTCTCGCATATAAATGTTTTAGGTTTAATTTTCCTCTAAGATCATATTTCTCCTCTCTGATTGAGAAATACTTGATTAGATTTTTGGGTAACGAGTTATTATTAACTTTATACATTATTCTAGCGGTTTGAAAGTGTACTAAATCTGCGAATTTTAATATCTGTGATTTTAAAAATAAAGGGTTTGTATGTTCTCTATACTTGGCATTATGAATTGTCCTCACAGATCTTTTTTGCAGTACAGTGAGTGAGTGAAGATTACTTTTGTAATTATTTCCCCATATCTCCACACAATACGTTAGATATGGTAATACTAAGGAACAGTACAGAGTGTGGAGTGATTTTTGATCAAGAAGATATTTTGCTTTATTCAATATAGAGATATTTCTCGCCACCTTTTGTTGTATATATTTAATATGAGATTTCCAACTCATTTTTTCATCTATTATAACCCCAAGGAATTTATATTCTTCCACTTTTTCAATATCCGTTCCATTAATTTGTATTTGGTCGTACGTGTCCTTTCTACTATTACCAAATAGCATTATTTTAGTTTTACTTAAATTCAGAGATAATCTATTCTTGTCAAACCATGACTTTAATATGACCATTTCATCCTTGACCTTTTTAATGAGTTCTTGTGTGCTTTCACCAGAACAGAAAGCAGTGGTATCATCGGCGAATAAGACCAATTTTAAGTTGTTAGTTACTTTGCAAATGTCGTTAATGTACAAGTTAAACAGTTTTGGTCCCAATATGGACCCCTGTGGTACTCCACACGTATTGTGTAGACTCCCAGATGTATATTCTCCTAGCTTTACAAATTGTTTCCTCTTTGCTAGGTAGCTTTTAACCCAATTTAAGACCAAACCTCTAATTCCGTACCTTTCTAATTTTGAAATTAAAATAGTGTGATTAATTGTATCGAAAGCTTTTGTCAGATCCATGAATACTGCAGCTGCGCATCTTCTGTTGTCTATGGCAGTAGTGATTTCCTCCGTGATTTCCATCAGTGCCATAGAAGTTGAAATGTTGGCTCTGTAACCATATTGACTACTTGCCAATAATTCATTCTTATTAATAAATTTGTCCAACCTATTATTAAATAGCTTCTCCACAATTTTCGAGAATTGTGGTAACAAGGAAACTGGTCGATAATTTGTAAATTGGTGTTTGTCTCCTTTTTTGAAAATTGGAACCACCTTGGCTGTTTTCATTTTGCTTGGAAATATTCCAGTCTGAAAAGATAAGTTACTAATATATGTTAACGGGTCTGCGATCTCATTGATGACCCTTTTAATTGTTTCCATTTCGATTCCATGACAATCAGTTGATGTTTTTGCCTTAAAATGGTTAACAATGTCAGTGATCTCCTTTTTGGTTACAGCAGTGAGAAACATAGAATTAAGATTCCTATCGATAATATCAATCCCTTCATCAATTGTGTCTTGTTTTGGAATTTCCTCTTCCAGTTTTTGTCCAATATTTACAAAATATTCATTTAACATTTCAGCTACCGCATTCATGTCATTCCTGTAAGTGTTTCCAACCATGAAATAGGGAGGATAGTCTGCTTTCTTAACGTTGTTCTTTATAATACTATTTAAGATGCCCCAAGTTGCTCTCATGTTATTTTTGTTCTTATTTAGTACGTGACTATAATATTCCCTCTTACACACTCTCAAGATAGTTGTCAACTTGTTTTTGTATGTCTTATACTTTTGTTCTGCTTCTTTAGTCTGTTGAATGATAAATGTCCTGTATAATGTGTTCTTCTTCTTACAGGCGTTTTTTAGTCCTTTTGTCATCCATGGCTGCTGGTTTTTCTTTTGCTTCTTGGGCTTTTCTTGCCAGGGACAGTTCTTATCGTAGAGCTCCATATAAGTACCAAGGAAGCTGTCATATGCCTCGTCCACATCTGTTGCACTGTAGACACTCTCCCAACTTTGTTCTTCTAGACCTATCTTGAAGGCACGGATGTTGTCCTCTGTACGCAATCTTTGAAAAGTCTTTTTTGCCTCCGCCTGTTTTTTCTTATAATGTTCATTGTAGATTGTAAACACTGGAAGATGATCACTGATGTCACTAATTAGCAGGCCACTGATGGTGTTGTTATCAAAGTCATTGGTGAATATATTATCGATGAGGGTGGCACAGTGGTCTGTTATTCTACTTGGTCTAATGATTTTAGGATATAAACTCAAGCTATACATTGTATCTATAAAGTCATCTGTTTCCTTGCACTTGTGTGAGTTCAAGAGGTCAATATTGAAGTCTCCACATATGAAAATAGTTTTCTGACCTATGTCTGTAAACGTTGTCTTAATCCAATCCTCAAACATTCCAATCTTTGACTTTGGAGTTCTGTACACACAACTTATTAACACATTTTTGCTTTTTTCTTTACAGATTTCAATTGTTATACATTTTAAAATGTTATCAATGACAAATGACATATTCTTTACCATTTTGTAGTTCAAATGTTTGTCCACGTATAAGGCCACACCTCCTCCATTTGCATTGTTCCTGTTTGCACACGTCATTTCATATCCTTCCAGCTCGAAGTCCATTCCTTTGTTAGCATTAATCCAAGTTTCTGAGATTGCTATAACTTTGAAAGGTTCTTTGAATTGATTCAAATATTGTTTAATATTAGTAAAGTTTGCGTTCAAGCTTCTGGTATGATGGATAACTTGTCGTCGTTGATGAAACTGTTGTTGTATTGCTCCTCCGTATAATAACGGCAGTCGTTTGTAATGTGAGAGAAAAAATTTGAGTCTGGATCAATGTCTTTTTCCATATCCAATTGTTTGTGATCTGTAAAGTGAAAAGTGTCCAATTGTAGATCTTTTTGTAGCATATTAAAGCTGTTTTCCTCCATGTTGGGAGACCTCAATATCTTTCTAGGTCCTTGATGTCTTTGACAGCAAGAACTCTGGCCTCTGGTCCTCCATTTGCTTTGATGAAGATTTTGCAGTTTGCACTCCATGTTCCTTGAATCTTTCCTTGCTTCCTCAGATCACGTGCTTTCTTCGCAATCTCAGCGTTGCGCTTGGTCAGGTGGTCATTCATGTAGACATTTGTTCCTTTCAGCTTCTTTCCCTGTTTCAGCAGGGCAACCTTGTATTTCCTGTTGGTGAATTTGACGCTTTTGGGGTAAGTGTTTGGTACTTGTGTTTCTCTTTCAGTTGAATTCCAAAAATGCTAATTTTATTTTTACACTGATTATCAAAATTAGAGGTGTTGGCAACCAACGTGAATCTTGAGCACACCAATGGGGTGGTTGAGGGAAGGCTCGCAGGGAGTGTATGGAAGGATTTTGACAATCTTGACCATCTCATCTCACAAAATGCTTATGTCCTTTCATCCGTTGAGAATAATCACTATTTATACTGTATCCAAGATCAAATTGGAAGAACATGTTTCCATAGAAAGGCTCACTTCAGCGTCTTTTGGTATTTTAAAGAAAGATGGTATCAGTCAGAGTAGAACTAAAGCCAATGTATTGTATTAAAAAGTTCCTCATCATACCATGCTGCTGCAGATCTGAACATTGTGTAAGAGGATCTCCATTCCTGATATCTTGTCTCCTGGTTCTCCTGTGGAAACACAAAGACCTGAGTCAGCAGTGACGTTTATGCCATGTGTGACGAGAACTACGTATTTGTGTGTGTATTCGAAAGCAATTAGTGTTAGCGGAAGCCATGACGGGTCATAGATCATTCGATCCTTAGGTGCTCGCACGATGCACGTTGCGTTGATGGTAATAAGAGGTGAAGTTCTGCATTTTTGAACATAAGGTTGAGCTTTGGAATCAATAAAACCAATGGGACATTGTGTGGGAGGCTGCACTGAAAATGTATATTCCAAGTTTCATGCATCTTTTGTTCCGTTGAACAAAGCTTGCATTGTAATTGTGCCCAGCCTAAAGCAATAAATAATTTAAATAAATAAATCAAAATAATATCAGCATGAAAGTGCAAAACTGGTGGCTTCTCGTAAGCTTTCAACTGGTATGTACAACCTGGAAAATGACACCACACTACACAAATCATCATGGAAAGTATTTGTATATTAATGAAATTAATCAAAGATGCCATCAGTACCTTTTGGCCATGGGGAAGTATCTGGAGCACTCGCTACCATCCCATGCACAGTAAGGGTCCCTTGCCAAGCAACATTCAGCACAGGCCTTCCCATAAACCTCACAGCGATGCAAAGACATCTGGGAAACACCAATGTCTGAGCCCAGGTACAGTTGTTGCTGTATAGATAGAGCACATACAATCATTATGTATTAGCTGAACATATTTATAGGAAATACAATTATTGAATATAATTTTGTGTTTCTGAACACTTCTGTTAGTCAAGTGACATTCCTGCATGTGTTCCAATGAGTCAAATAGCAAACAACTGACATCTTTGTCGGGTAATAATTTAGCTCAGAGGATCAAATCTGCTGATGGGGCTGAGCAATAAAAACACTCACAAACCTTACCAGTCAAATTAAGTGACCGAGCTAGTGAAATGTTTTGATTTGCATGAATGAGGTTTTGTTTTTGACAATTTCATTCAGCCGTGAGGAAAAGCCATCCAAGTGAATAACACTATTGAACGTGCTCATTGTGACTGATTGTTATAGTTACCTGTTTTGTTGAAAGCTCCATCGCTGTAATTGCTGTTGGCTTCTATAACACACAATAAGGAAAGTTTACAACATGTGTACGTAGATTTATGGCCTGCAGGGATTAAAACAGAATTGAGGAGAAAATAACCTACTTTGAAAACAGTCATTTCCTCCAGCAGCACTTCCTCCAGGTCATGCCACGAGCCTCTTGGGATTGTCACCACCTTAAGAATCGTTCCTATATCTGAACAATTATAATGGTATACGTTACTTGCTTTTGAATAATTTTGAACCCTAATGAGTACTGACTCAGTCTCACCTGTTCCTATGAACAGCACATCATACTGGCCATCTTCTGCTTCTACTTTATCCACCACTATCTGTGTGAACTGATAGTCCACATCAGTTTTAACTATGATTGGTCTGTTGTTAATCGGGTAAACAGGATTAAACATAGCTGGATGGCTTCTGGCAAAGACTACGACTTCATCAGGAAGGTCCTTGGTTGTGTCAAATCCTCCGAACGTGTTGCTTGGACACTGCAGAGAAAATGTCATTGGCATTGGAATGGTCCAATTGGGAAAAGGATTTTAGTGTGTTAAAGTAGGTACACTTACTGTGCCAGGTCGTGGGTAAGGAACACGCCCTTGGAAGGGCACCCACTGATAGTTTGGTCCATCTCTATGAGCATAAGGGCCCAGAAAGACTCGGCGGATGTCTGTCATGCTGTACATGCACACAGCTGAACCTTTGAAGATGTTGCTGATGGTATGAAAAGAACAGGTTCAGCTGTGCAATTTAGTGAGATTGATTTTAATAGATTTATTTCCAAATCCAGCCGCAATACCTGGATGTCGTGAATATGCCATAGATGATTGGGCTTTTTGGATCCTTTGTACTGATGAGAAAAACATCCTCTGAAAGACAAAACACACTGACTTCATTGAACTGTACAATCAACTTTCAGCAAGTGACTGGAGTTGTTACTCACGTAGTTCATCAAAATGTGTGTCAATGCCATTGCTTCCTGGCACTGAGCAAACGAGTCGTGCCTTTAAGAAGGTGGTCCACTTATTCACCAGGCTCCTGTGACCTCCGAGGTCATTCTGTGGACAGGAGTGACATGTTGCCGTGATTGTGGTGGTGTATTATATGAAGCCTAGAATTACTGTTACACTGCTGCTGAGCTGGAAAATCTGATTCATTACTATAAGACGGGCCAGAATTTTCCCCGGCATATATATAAAAAATAAAAAATTTATATACATTGTATTATATAAATTGTATACTCGTCCCTTACCACTTTGCGCTTCAAATTTGGTTACTTCTCTATCATGGTTTTTCAGAAATATATTTGTTAGTGATGGGTCCCGGAACATCGATGCATCGGCGCATGTGTTGAGTTCATAGAGTGAAGCCCCCTATCGGTGTGTATCACTTTAAGAAAAAGTCACGTGACCGATACAGTTGTTACAGCATTACAGGATTTTTTGGTAGACAGCAGAATTCATGGTTCCATTTATCACAGCCAGTCTTCCAGGTCCTGAAAGAGCAAAACGGCCCCAGACCATCACACTACCATCACTATATTTTATTGTTGGTATCTGTTCTTTTCTGAAATGCGGCGTTACTTACGCCAGATGTAATGGGACATACACCTTCTAAAAAGTTCGACTTTTGTCTCGTCAGACCACCGAGTATTTTCCCAAAGGTCTAGGGGATCATCAAGATGTTTTCTGGCAAAATTGAGACGAGCCTTAATGTTGGATGTTGTTGTGGAGTCTTTTGTGACCCCTTGGATGAGTCACCGCTGTGCTCATCGGGTAATTTTGGTTGGCTAGCCATTCCTGAGAAGGATCACCACTGTTCCATGTTTTTGCCATTTGTGGATAATGGCTCTCACGGTGGTTCACTGGAGTCCAAAAGCTTCAGAAATGGCTTTATAACCTTTTCCAGACTGATAGATCTCAATTACTTTAATTCTGGGGTGGAGTAACGAGAGGGGGCAATAACTTTTTCAGACTGGGCCATGAAGGTATGGATTTTTTTTCTCCCTTAATAAAACAAATTTCATTTAAAAACTGCATTTTGTGTTCAGTGGCGTTGTCATTGACTAATATTTAATTTTGTTTGATGATCTGAAACATTTAAGTGTGACAAACATGCAAAAAAATAAGAAATCAAGAACATCTTGATAAATGTGAGTATTTATGTACATTGTACATGTATATCAAAGTACATGCACTTTTTAAGTAAGTTATAAGTCGACATGATTTATCTCTTACTATAAAACATACAATGCATATATATATAAAATCTAACTGGTAAACTTTGAAACTACAATACTAAATACTAGTGATTAGTATTTCACATTCACAGTTTCAAAGTTTACAGGTAGTCAAAGTATGATTCAATGATTCACAATCCAATTCAATATGCCAATAAAGATAATAACACATAATTCCTCAATAGTTGTGTACATAACCTGAGTACCCGTAAAATATCCGTCAAAATAGCTACGTTGCGTTCATTAGACACACAGTTCATGTATTACTGTATGTCCAGTTAGCATTTGCTATCAAATATTACCAATATACAAGAAATGAAAATGATTATGCAAAAGACAATGTAGCCAAAGTCAAGGCAACATACTGTATATTAAAAAAGTTTCAACAATGGGCACATTTTCCAGTTCATCATGAAATAATAGTTTAACAGAGGGAAGAGTAGAAAAACACGCATTTCTATAGTGGAGTTCATGACGCGAAGCAAAGCCCTCAAACAATTCACTTTCCTACATATCTAGCCACCACAAGTGAATGGATAACTTTTTTTTATAGATATAGGCATCTTACCGTTGAGTTAGTTTATCTTTAATCAAAATAATAAAGATAAAATTTGCATCTCTGTGTGTTGTTTGAGACGTCTGTTCACTATAGTCACGGGGGAGCAAGAGCGAATCAGGAGGGGCGCTTAATGTCAGCTGACTGATGTCATATGACATCTAAAAAGTGACGTTGCAGTCGACCCAAACTGCCTTTGCGATTGACCGGTAGCTCGCGATCGATGTAATGGCCACCCCTGCCATAATACATATACCTGTAAGCATACCTGTCAACATTTGCATCTGAAAATAAAGGACATTTTCCTGAATAGAGAAAATGAGGACAAATAAGGGAAATTGTGGTTTTTCCACAATAAACATTCTAACAGTAAAATGACCCACCCACAATAGACACACATGGATATAGTGCTGCCCCTGCTAGTTACTGTGATTTTGACAAAAGTACATCTTTAGATAGCCTTTGTCAGTTTACTGTTCAGAACACCATACTAAGTTTTTCTTCTTTTTTTTATGTAATAGCCCACAACTGTACTGCACTGTATCCTAAATTCAGAAATCTATTGTATGAGTATCTTCACGTGGTGTGTGGACCAAACAGTGCTCCATTTAGCACTAAGGAATAACAGTTATGCCACTGAGAGCCCCTTTGACGCTCAGATCTGATGACATTTAGTATTTCTCTTAGGTTTCTTTTATATGGGATGATTTTACTTCGTGCCTTAAGATTGGCTGGCGACCAGTCCAGGGTGTACCCCGCCTGTCACCCGAAGTCAGCTGGGATAGGCTCCAGCATGCCCCCGCGTCCATAATGAGGAGAAGCGGCATAGAAAATGGATGGATGGATGGATTTTACTTAGTACAACAAAGTCCACTGTGCTCTAAAATCTAAATATAACGATTAACAGCTTCTGAAAGCAGCTATTATGGAAGCCTCTCAGACTCCAGTTTAAGTGTTGTTTTTTCCAAATACAGACGCTACTTTACATGATCTATGTGAATGGGATGCAAGGCATTCTATTGTCCGTACTTTGCATAGCTGGCCGATTCGCGCATGTGTGGCTTTCCCAGCATGCTCTCCATCCATGGCATTCTCTCTGAAGAAGAGGTAGATTTTATCATCCTCTGGGTTGTCGCTCTCTGGAATCAGATGAACACCTACGAATCTTGGATCTGCCGCACAGATACACACACATGATTTGAGAACAATGCAAGTGCACTATTTAGAGAAAATTGACACATACAGAGGTTAGCTGTTTTAGTTCCCATGAATGCTAACAAAGACCAAATCAACTGGAAGTTTGTCCAAGACCAGTTTCTGATCCGGTATCAACGGTCCATAGTTTTCAAGAGCTTCAAAAAGAAACTATAGTTGCTCACCATTGAGCCAACGGGAGTCATGCTGCTCTGTCCTGATGGGGTGATGCTTTCCGAGGGTGCGGAAGATAGCAAAGTCCCGCCCCATGAAGTCAGCTGATGTTCCAGCATACAATTCCCCATCTGAGAGCACAAGGAAGAAGTGTGTAAGCATTGTAGCACTTTTTAAGCAACACAATGGGCTGTATTCTCCTATCAGGGCTTAGATTTCTTGGTCAAAATGGCATTTCCCAAGAGAGAGTGACTGATGGGGAGCATAAAAGAGTGAAATTGACAAAAAGCAGAGGTGACATATAGAGTACATATAACAGGACAGACATGCCAGACAGTGGGAGTCCATAATGATGCAGCCGCGAATATAGAACAAAAAAAGCAGGCCGAGATGAGGCGTGACAGGCTGCAAAGAAGCCATCTGTCAGGTTAAACGGTGTGATGTCATAAAATGTGACAGCAGATAATTGGTGACAAATAGGACTGTCATGAGTGCACTGTTGGGCTTTGTTTACCAAAGACTGGCCATTTATTGCACGGCAAAAGCTAGGGAAATGTCATCGGCAACACACACCCAGCTCTTAAAGCAAGTATTCAGATTGAAATAGTTTAACAGTCCTGCCAATGAGGGGTTCTCTGTGTGTAAATACCAACTACAAAGCGTATCTGCTTGGAGTGAATGACAAGCCAGCCTTGTACATTTCACTTTAACATCATTATACCTTCAGGAAATGAAAGAGAGCGGCAGAGGGTGTTTTAGGACTGCCACATTTTATGGGAGTCACCAAGGATTTTCACAGAGTGTCTCGGACTCACCAATCAGCATGGATGCAGTGAGCAGCTTCGGATCGTAGGGACTTTTTCCTCTGCCGTTTTCTGTATGAGGCAGCAATCTGAAAATGCTGTCCTGAGTGAAGGCAGATGGACACAAAGTCACTCAAACAAAATACAATGGTTGATGTATTGAAGTTCTTATTGAACACGTGGCTTATCGTTTTTGAACAAGGTTAAACAATGATCAAAGTAGTTTTCAGCTTTGTACCATATTAAAAGCCTATTGAGCAGCATCCCTACAAACATATATTTTATTAATAAACTAATGGGAAATGGAAAACATTTTTGGTTTTCTGTATGACTCAGTGACCTTGGCTCACTTACAGAGTGGTCAAAGCAATTTCCTTCCCTTTTACAGACACGTACACACACACATACGCGTACATAGATGTAGTATCTCCATCTACTGTTCTAAAGTAAGCTGCTAAAAGCCAGAGTTTCACCTGCACCACAGTTTGACATGCAGATATTAGAAGCCATAGAATATCAAATGTACCTCTAATTTCTTGCCCACTTCTAGATAGGAACACACAGGATGGAAAGCTCCTGTTCCACACACATAGATGTGCGTCTGATTGAATGGCTGCAACACCTTCACAAAATTTGCACACTCTCTCTGTGGGACAAATAAAAAAGGAATTTAGTGGACACATTAGTGGACGCTTTTGTGATCGACTCATTTCACAGTAGATCTCCAGAATAAGCAAACAAACACATGGCCTCTCATAGAGGAAAATTGTAATAAGAGCTCTAGCAAGGATAGAAGAGATGACATGTGGATGTAATGTAGCATAATCCCACGCAAAATGGCCCTCTGTGCATCTGCACTATGATTGCGGATGTACTATGGCCCAGACTGTGCAAGTCCCTCATGCAATGGTGTTCTTTCACCTCTTGTACTTATGTTCTATTCCTTCTAAAGCCTCCCACTTAGATTGTCATATCATGACTAGCCTTGTACCACAATTTCTTATGCATTATAGTTAATTCCATAAAGGACAGAGGAGGCAGTTATTTAAAATGTACCATGAAAAAATAAAATAAAAGTTTTACTTGTTTCTATGGATGAGCGAGTAATCCACTATCTGTATCTGTTCATCCATATAAATGATCTGTATCCATATCTGTACTCTGAATGGGCGGTGCATATACCGGAAGTGGGTGTGGTTCGGAAATGGGTGGGGCTTAACTCGGTACATTATTTTAAGTCTGAATTTGACATGGATTGATCAGAAGTTGCTATATTTATTGTTTAATATTCAGCTATATGTGTACTGTGTAACTGATCTGTAAGACTTTATTCCTGAATTCTTTTTTAATGATCTGTGTGAAGTTGGTGATTCATGCAAACATCCAGTGATGGCAAACAGGGGAAGCCTCGTTCACTGTAGTTTTCTCAATAGCACCGCGCCGAGCAAAGTTTTCCAATTGACTTTATATCACCAGCCAAATTAAAAGCAAAAAAAAATTAGAAAAAAACACCGGCAGTGACTGACGCAACACGAGCCATATACAGCAGGCTTTTCAAATGCACCGCGTACGTTACGAAACAAGTTTAAGATTGCAGCGTGCACAGTGCAATGTATTAAGAGGGGTGTAATATTTTACCAACCTCATGTATACAATGTAGTAACATCAGCACTTTTCAGTATGATAGCTATACAGGCAGAATGTTTGATACAGCTCTTCTACTGTGGAGGTGTACCTAATGTTGTGACCAGTCAATGCAGGTTACCACTGTCTGTGTACTGCCAACTGAAAATTAACACAATTCTTATACTGTAGGTTTTATGATGACGTCATGCAATAAGACAAAAATATATTTGAAGGAAAAAAGCGGTCATGCTACTCCAATTGAGTTGTTACATAAGTGAGTAACACAACACGATCCGTTTACAGCGCTGTGTGTGACTGGCCAATCACAGAGCGTGAAGAGTGAATACACATGGAGTTACCCAATGAGGATTTTCCTTTAGCATAATACATATAATGAAGAGCTGTACTCGTTTCATGCTCGTACTCGGCAAAAATGTATTATCCGTAATGGATAATTGTCTAAAACGATCATCCTTAGTTAGATGATTATGCTGCCACACTAAAATGTATCTAATAATGCCTTTCTTTACATACTCCTACGACATTAACCGAATTATAAGACAAACCTGTTTTATCAAGTCCTGTTTTTAGTCCATTCTAATATTCAGGTGTTATGCTTGATTTGCAGACATGCCATTTATTTTATGTGTATTTGTTATTGTGTATGCATGTGTGGCATCTGTAAGTGTTTATATGCACGTGGCAGGCAGACCTGGCCTCAAATAAAACACTGTGTCATCAGATTGTAAAAAGGGTGGAAACAAATGAAAAATGTCACAAATTATGCATGACTAAGCTCATCTGGCTTTAATGGGTCATATGCAGACGACAGCCACCGTTTAAACAGCTGTCGCACCCAAAGATTTATTGGGTGTGTTTGTGCAATGTGTTACAAGTGAAAACATTCTCATCTAAATAGCAGCCATGGGAATAGCGAACTAAGTTGCAATATTGTCAGTATTTCTTTTGGTTATGATACCATTATACAGCTTTTTTCTTTCACACCTATTATACTGTATGTATTTTATCTCTACTGTTTTGCTTTCAATGCATCAGGGAGACTCTCTCTCTATCACCTTGCTCTTACGATTTGATGGATAAAACATCCCTTAGGGCACTTTATTTTTCTATGCTATAATGTTTACAGATACCACACAAAAGTGTCCTTCACATCTTTCATACAAAGTTAAGAGCTGAAGTGTGTGCCTTGTCCTGGCCAATGTCCAAGATGTGAGCTCTGGCAACAAATATTGTTGCCTCAGGCTCTGCTGAAAATTGCATGGCGCACACAGCTTGCGGAGTGTCATCTTAGTGTGCTAACATGCATAGCATCTACACTACAGATGAGGCCTGATGCTGAACAGAGAGATGTGATACATGGGTAATGGTTTGTTTTAAAGGCCCCACCTATAAAATTGTACTTTGTTAAGGGAGAAAAAAATCTGGCTCTGTTTCTTATATAATTGAGCTGAATAGTTTTGAAGACTTAAGTCTGACATCCAACTAGAAGAAAGATGGCTATAGTTTAAAGTATTTCCAGTGTAAACATTGCAGATTTAGTTATAGTTAATCAAGTTAATGTCTGCTTGGGTCTTTAGAGTAAAAAAATAAATAAAGTAAAAACTGAACTGATTTTTTTGAACTGGTTTTAATAGCGCAAAAACAGAACAATGAAAAATGCAGTGTAATACTGGACTACTCAAACATATGATCCCGGAACTCCAAGAAGCTTTACCAGTGATTAAGGTCAGATGTTGGCACTAAGATTATGATCAGAACCAAGGTAGCCAGTGTGTTCTCCACATGATAGCTGAAAATACGATTGGTATTATTAGGCTCTGTCATTTAATTATCTGTTGTACGTTTGTCTTTCGTACTTGACTGAAGGCTGATTTGTGTTTTACCGAGAGATCTTTTCCTGCCCACTTGCATTCATCTCTTCTGGTGGGAGATGCCAGCCAAGGGATCTGCAACACAAACCAAAAGAATAATTCCTTCCGTCCATCCAGTCTGTGCACGCATGCATGCGTGTATACAGCATATGAGGGTTGAAAGGGTCACAATACGATTTGTTATCCACTTTGTTTCAGTTCACTCTATTATTCATACAGGTGAGCATCGCGCGACTACCATGCCTGGCACAGCGTGTGATAGTGTGTGACAGCACTGCTTTCTAATATTCATGAGGCACTTTTCTTTTGAAACAGAACAGACCCAGCGGTATGTTAGCTTCTGATTGCAGTATGTCAGGAAGTTGGCCAGACACAATCCCGAAATGTTTGTTTTACCTGTACAATGTCTTTGCTGATGTTAAGTAGGTTGAATGAGAAAATGTGGTCCTTGGCTCCCACTACCAGTCTTCCTTTCTCCTCATCCAGCAGTAAGGTGTGGTAAGACGAACTGTTGACCAGACCTTCAAACGTCACAAGGTTGTTTGACTCCAGCATGTCTGCAGGGGAAGGTGGAAAGATTTATATGCGGCATGAAATATGATCACTCATGTTGAATATGTTTGGCAAATGCTTTCTTTCAAGATGTTTCACCTATTGTCAATGTTACCACTCATGCCCGACAGTCTTTCTGTTCTGTTGTGTTGTGGCAGTGCTAAGATGGTTGCTTTAGCTAGACAGATACGCTTGTGATCTAAATTTTCAGACAAGATAAAAAATTGCAAGAATTTACAGTCATGGCCAAAAGTTTTGAGAATGGTGCAAATATTGTTTTTCACAAGGTTTCAGTCTTTTCAGATAGTTTTGTGAAATGTTACTATGGTTTACTGAGGTATAATTATAAGCATTTTGTACGTGTCAAAGGC